>NW_005871054.1:7166805-7201763 GCF_000147115.1 Myotis lucifugus | reverse complement strand
TGCCCCTAACTGCCCTCCCCTGCTGGCCTGATCTCACTTCCAACTGCCCTCCCCTGCCGGCCTGATCTCGCCCCCAACTGCTCTCCCCTGCCAGCCTGATTGCCCCTAACTGCCTCTGCCTGCCTGATCACCCCTAATTGCCCTCCCTTGCCGGCGTGATCTCGCCACCAACTTCCCTCCCCTGCAGGCCAATTTGGTTTTGATTGGTCGGTTTCTATGCCAGTCAGCGTCAAAAGCTCCACCTCCAACCAGCCATTGACTCCTCACAGTTCACCCAGATTTGGTTCTGATTGGTCAGTTTCTATGCCAGCCAGCATCTCTGGGCCTTATCTCCAGGCCTGATCAGAGAGGCGGGGCTGATCAGCAGCCCCCATGGAGGCCCGGAGAGAAAGAGAGAGGCAGTGGCGGATCAGAGCCTGCCTCTCTCTCCTGGCCTCTCTCCAGGCCTGATCAGCAGCCCCCTCAGCAGTCAGTGCTGGGTCGCTGCGCCCGCACCAGCAGGAGTCAGTGATTGACTTCCGTGTTCGGTCAAGCCTTCGGTCAGTCATTACGGACCCTGGGTTTTTATATATGATGTTCCCCTGAAGCTTCATAAAGATTCTCTCTTCATTCTAATTCCCTCAAAATATATACACTGCTGCTAACAGACTCTCATTGACATGGTGATCTCCACATTTATAAACTAAAGTTAACTGTTACCAAGAAGGAACTATTAGAAGATTGAATAACTCAAACATAATAATCTTGAACCTTTCCCTAAATAAGCCACTACTATTTCTTCTACAACATTTTACCTCTACTTACCTTTCCCACCTCTATTTATTTCATGAAGTAGTTTAATGCCAACTTTTTTCATATCTATAGAGAACAGATAAAGTATAGCGAGACAAAAAGGTAAAAATGGTGGTTTTCCATCCCATTCTTTAGTGAGACACTGAATTAATCCATAGTGGGGACATAACTTTATTAGCTGCATCAGGTCATCTGAAAGCAAAAATGAAAGAAAAAATACATATATATTTATTTATTTATAATTCTCACCCGAGGATTCCATTGTTTTTAGAGAGAGTGGAAGAGAGAGGGAAAGACAGAGAGAAATATCGATGTGAGAGAAACACATTGATTGGTTGCCTTCTGCATGCACCCTGACCAGGGCCCAGTTGGGGAGGAGCCTGCAACCAAGGTACATGTCCATGACCAGAATTGAACCTGAGGACCCTTGGGTCCACAGGCTGACACTCTATCCACTGAGCCAAAAACCGGCTAGGGCTGTTTGACTATATCTGGATGCTCATATTTGGTCCAACTTCTAGTGAATATAATGCCTTTCTTTCCGTGCCTGCACAGAAAAAGGGCTTCATAATTTTTTTCCTAACAATATAAAGTATTCAGAAACTAAAAAATGAAGATTTCAAGAAGCCATTAGCTAGTTTAAGTAGCTGGAGGTTAAGCCAGATGAAGTTGCTTACAGTTGACCATTTTTTACTCCAAAAAAGTAATTTCATATGGTTTAATCTATTGGTTAACCGCTGAGGTAATTTAGGTAATCCAAAGCTACAATCGTGATTTATATCCTTAAAATGTATACTTTGTGTTAACTTGCTAAATTTTTAAAAAATATTTCTTTATTGATTTCAGAGAGGGAGGGAGAAGGAGAGAGAGAAACATCAATGATGAGAGAGAATCATTGATCAGCTGCCTCCTGCATACCCCCTACTGGGGATTGAGCCTGCAAACTGGGCACATGCCCTTGACCAGAATCCAGCCCAGGACCCTTCAGTCCACAGGCCAACGCCCTATCCACTGAGCCAAACCAGCTGGGGCAACTTCCTAAATTTTTTAAAGTAAAAATGTTCTTCTTGGATCACAACACAGGTAATTTTCAGAATAATTTCTGATAGACTTTGAAGAACTATCATAAACACAATCTGAACTCCGAAAGACAATATAAAGTAACCTAGTGTTTATTACTTACTGTACTGGAAACTTATATATATTAGATCACTGCATTTAATACTTAGTATAAGTGAGATATTATTATTCTCACATTACAAGTGAGGAAGCAGGCTTAAAGAAGTTAATTTTCCCAGGTTATACATATGGTATAAAGTAGAACAATTCATATGATCCCCAGAGTCTATGACCTTCCAATCCATAGTGCTGCTCCTCCAAAACAATAATTACATGTGTGTGCACTGAATGTATGCAGGTATACACATACATGCACACAAACACAGAGAAATTGTAAAAGAGGAAACAAGGAATAACAGAATACAATTCTATGTCAATGCAGTTAAACAATTTTTAGAAATTCCCTAGGGATGAAAGATAAATTTATGATTTGGGTCAAACTATCCTCTAGTAAGGTGAAGCTATTTCTATAGCACCCCCAGCCTCCAACATTTCCTAACTCACCCGTGTTCTCCTTTTCATTCAATCAGGTATTTGAATCCCCTTCTCTATTAATTCATTAATTAATCAATATTTACTCAATTATATGCAAGATATGGTCTCCGACTAATCAGAAAGGACACAAATTCAAATCCTATGACCTTTCCCCACAGCTTATGACACTTCAGAATCCATTTCCTTATCCCTTGGTTTGATATATTATTCATCATAATTTATCTCATGAATGTTCTGTTTTAATAAAATTCTAAGATATGGTATTTGTTTAACTCATAAATACCTAGAACAGTGGTTCTTAAAATATGGTCTAGGGCAGTGGTTGGCAAACTCATTACACAACAGAGCCAAATATCAACAGTACAACGATTGAAATTTCTTTTGAGAGCCAAATTTTTTAAACTTAAACTATACAGGTAGGTACATTGTTATTAACTTAATTAGGGTACTCGTAAGGCTTAGGAAGAGCCACACTCAAGGGGCCAAAGAGCCGCATGTGGCTCGCGAGCCGCAGTTTGCCGGCCACGGGTCTAGAGTCTATAAAGTCAAAACTACTTTCATGAAAATACGAACTTGTTACTTGCCTTTTTGCTTGTCATTCTCTCACAAGGACACAGGGGTGCTTTCCAGAGGCTACGACATGTGATATTACAACAAACTGAATATGGGAGCAAATATGGAAAACCATATACCTTCTATTAAACCAGCCATTACAGAGATTTGCAAAACTATAAAACAATGTCACTCTTTTCATGAAACTATTTGGTGTTGGAAAGTCACTTTTCATTAAAAAAATATTTATAATATGTAAAGATTTATTTTAAATGAATAAATTAATATTTTAAAATTTTATATTTCTCTTAAAATAAATATCAATAGATATTATCAACATAACTAAAAGCTCTTTGTGATCATCAGTGCTTTTTAAAAGTGTAGAGGAGGACTGAGCCCAGAAAGCTTGAGAGCCTCACCTCAGATCTAGAATAAGCTAGTTTCCAGAGAAGTACATTTATTTGTTTAATGATAATGAAGAAGGTGAACACGCAATCATTTCAGGCTTTATTCTAGAAATTATTAGGAGGAAAAAAACCAAAATGATTCTTTACTTCTAAAACAGATACTCTATTAGCTTTATGCTTTGGGAACAAAAGACTTTTCTGGTTTTGTTTTTGTGTGTGTTTTTAATTTGTAAATGTAAAGCTGATAATTTAAATCTGAGGGAGAACATTTTTCTCTGAAACCAGAAAGTATTACCAAACTATACCTGTCCTCCGAGGCCTTGGAAAGATGATACCTTTGAAAGCTATAGTTGTTTCTCATTAAAAAGTAAAATGAGCCCTAACCGGTTTGGCTCGGTGGATGGAGCGTCGGCCTGTGGACTGAAAGGTCTCAGGTTCGATTCCGGTCAAGGGCATGTAACGTGGTTGTGGGCACATCCCCAGTAGGAGATGTGCAGGAGGCGGCTGATCGATGTTTCTCTCTCATCGATGTTTCTAACTCTCTATCCCTTTCCCTTCCTCTCTGTAAAAAATCAATAAAAATATTTTTTAAAAAAAGTAAAATGAACAAAGTAATTTTCAAACAATGTTTGTATCTTTTAAGTTTAATTTTTCTCAGGTTATTATTATTTTCATCTGATGATGTTATACTAAATAAATTCTGCAGATAAATATCAAGGTTCTAATTATTTAAGAGTGCTATTACTTAATTATTATACTATATTTAATTATTTTAGAGCAGTGGTTCTCAACTTGTGGGTCGCAACCCCTTTGGGGGTCGAACGACCCTTTCACAGGGGTCGCCTAAGACCATCGGAAAACACATATATAATTACATATTGTTTTTGTGATTAATCACTATGCTTTAATTATGTTCAATTTGTAACAATGAAAATACATCCTGCATATCAGATATTTACATGATGATTCATAACAGCAGCAACATTACAGTTATGAAGTAGCAACGAAAATAATTTTATGGTTGGGGGTCACCACAACATGAGGAACTGTATTAAAGGGTCGCGGCATTAGAAAGGTTGAGAACCACTGTTCTAGAGGAACAGAATAATCATGTTCTAAGAGTAATTAAAAACCTATATTCCATGCCTGAACCCTGACTAAAATAATTCTTACCTATGGAAAAATAATAATACAAAAATTGAATCTGTATACTTAGATAATTATAAAATATATCATTGGAAAGTGTACATAAAATGAATATTGAGTAGTTTCTACTATGCCAGATTTTGTTCTGTTATTGTGTGCATATAGGCAAATTACTTACCTTTCTGTCCTTAGCCTCTCTGGACACATAGGTGTGTCTTTTTTTCCATCTATAAAATTGGGATCATACTAAAACCTACCTCATAGCCCTAACCGGTTTGGCTCAGTGGATAGAGCGTCAGCCTTGCGGACTCAAGGGTCCCAGGTTCGATTCCGGTCAAGGGCATGTACCTTGGTTGCGGGCACATCCCCAGTAGGGAGTGTGCAGAAGACAGCTGATCGATGTTTCTCTCTCACTGATGTTTCTAACTCTCTATCCCTCTCCCTTCCTCTTTGTAAAAAAATCAATAAAATATATTTTTTTTAAAAAAACCTACCTCATAGAGTTAACATAAGGATTAAATGAGATAATTCATATAAAAAGCTGAACTATTATCTATTTTACAGTAATAGTATCAGGCATGCTGTTATATAGTGAATGAAGAAATTAGTAACTTTATAAAAGAAATTCTAAGTAAAAGTCCATTTATTGTTTGAAAATTACCAGATTCAATAGCCATAAAATATCCTTTTTTTGGGAAAATGTGACCTAAAAGTGCTACATTTTATTTCATTTTGCAACTGGGGTACACAGCCTGCACATTGGGACTGCCGCTGCCAGGGATATGGGGAGCTGTCAGGACTGCCTGTACATTGACATAACTGCTGAACCAGATTCATAATAAGAGATCAGATCGTTAGACTAGGGTCACCCTAAAAAGTCCACAATTCTCAGATCACTGCCCAGTTGCAACCTAGGTGTTTCAAATTTTGAAATGAATTTTATTTCACCAATTTTTCATTTCTAATGCTTATATCATAATTCAGAACATTTATATATATAATATATATATAATATATATATAATATATATATAATATACTTATTATATATATTATATTACATATAATATATATAATAAGTTCAGTTTTTTAATCCTTTAAGTAGTATGGCATAACATATCTGCAAAATGTATCTTTAAAACTGTATATTTCAGGACCATCCAGTTTATTAAATGTTTATGTATTGAGAAAACATGTAATATCTTTGAAGGTCAAGCATGAAAGTCAAACAGCTTAAGCTTAACTGTTTTACTGAAAATTACAAAAGAAATCTACTAGTACTTATCATTATATGCAAAATGGACTTTATAATGTAAAGCCAAAATATTGCCTACTAACACAGGTGATCTTACAATTAAAGTCCAGAATTCAAACATATATAAATAAGTAGGCTTTATTACTTACCAGAAGTAAAGTCCTTGAGTTGTTGTATGTATTCCATGGCCTCATGAAGCTGATCCTGTTTACACAGGCAGAGAATAACTTTGTTGAACAGGTTACATTTACTGTAGATGATCTGAGCTAAAGCCAGGCACTTGGCCTTGTTATGAGTATCCTGATCTCCATAATCACAAATCACATCCCCAGCCTCCTCAGAAAATGTGAGCCTAAAGCAAGGAAATCAATAAGGCACACATTACTGAGTTCTTAATGAGAGGATAAAAATGAAGTCTTGGAAAACTCAGCACAGTAGAACTGGAATTTCTACGGTCTATAAGAATTCCAAGTTAATAGGCAATTAATGTCGGAGAAATTAAATACATCTAAAATTTAACAGCAAGAAGAAAAACAATTAGCATATATTCCTTTGGAGGAAGACATTTTGGCAAAACTGAGCTCAAGTTATTCAAAAACCTATAAACAATGTTAAAACTCTCCTGGAAAGACTGGAGGGATTTCAAAATATAAGGTAAACAAAAATTCTGGCCACCCTCCTCCGCCTTTCCTCCGAGATTCCGCACTCTGTTCCATGCTTCCATGTCTCTTGATCCTCTCTGTTCATCAGTTTATTTTATTAATTAGATTCCATATATGAGTGCGATCATGTGATACTTGTCTTTCTCTGACTGACTTATTTCATTTAGCATGATACTCTCCAGGTCCCTCCATGCTATCTCAAAGAAAACTATTAAATTTTTGAGAATGAACAACTTTATTAACCAAATACCAAAATTAAGTTCAATTTTGCTTACCTTTCTTGAGTGACCCAGTGGATAACTAAATCTAAACGTTTTTCCGAAAGTCCACATTTGATTCCTTCCAGGGTTAGTTCTGCATTAATAGGACGTCTATTAGCATGACTTGTGCTAAAGATAGCCTCAAAAAATGAGAGTAATGGAAAAGGCTTTCCTCTAATTTTTCCAGCAGCTACAGAGAAAAATAGACCTTTTAAGTAAAATACTTTAATAGTTTGCTTTGTCTTATTTCATATTATTTTCATCTCTTTGCATTTTTTAAAAAATTTAATCTAAAATTACATATTTGTAATTTTTGTTTGTTTTTGTTGTTAATCCTCATTCAAGGACATTTTTCCATTGATTTTCAGAGAGAGTGAAAGGAAGGGGGAGAGGCAGAGAGAGGAACATCAATGTGAGAGGAACACATCAATTGGCTGCCTCCCCCATGCACCCCGGCCAGGGCCAGGGATTGGACCTGCAACTGAGGTATGTGGCATAGACCGGAATCGAACCCAGAACCCTTCAGTCTGCAGGCCAATGTCCTATCCACTGAGCCTAACAGGCTGGGGCCATATTTGTAATTTTTAACTAATGCTTATGGATTAAACATTCTATTTTGGATAATGACTAAACATTAAATGCGATGTAAAAACCAAGGCAGAGATTGGAGTGATTATAAGCCAAGGAATGCCAAACATTGTTGTCAGCCACCTAGAAACTAGGAGAAAAGCATGAAATATAATCTCTCTCAGAGCCTCCAAAAGGAACTTTAAAAAGCTGATCTTCACTATAAGAAATGATAAAGGTAGTCTTTCAAGCAGAAAGAAAATGATACTAGGGAGGAATACAAATCTACAAAAGGAATGAAGACCAAAAATGGTATATGCTCTGAACATAAGAATTTAGAAATATATTATTTTTATATAATATGTTAAGTTGTACAATATCACCTGAGAGTAGCATGTGATAAATATTTAATCTATAAACCCTAAAGTAACAACCAAAATAAATCAACAAAAATTTATAGCTCGTAAATCAACAAAGGAGAAAAATGAAATCATAAAAAAATTGAACTAATCCAAAAGAAGGCAGAAAAAGAGAGAAGGTAACAAAGAAGAGTTGAGGAAAACAGCAAACAAAACTGAACCATGTCAATAATCATATTAAATATAAATGATCTAAACACTGCATTTGAAAAAGATTGTCAGATTGTATAAAAAAAAAGTAGGACCCAAGTATATGTTATCTAGAAGGCATTGACTTTAAAGACACAAATAAATTAAAAGTATGAAAAATATACACACTAATATTTATCAAAAGAAAGATGGATTGCCACTTCTAATCTCAAAATTTACTAGAAAACCATAGTAATTAAGATAGTATGATACTGGCATATGATGAATATCTAGAGCAATAGGATAAATTAAGAGTTCAGAAATAAACCCTGGCCAATTGACTTTTGACAAAGGGGCCAAAAAATTCAATGGATAAAGGAAAGTCTTTTTCTTAACAAATGGTGCTGGGAAAACTAGATACCCACATCTAGAAAGGAATGAATTTGGACCCCTACGTCCCACTATACACCAAAATGAACTTATACTACATGACAGACCTAAATACATAAACTCTTAGAAGAAAACACAGGATCTTAAGTTAGGCAAGGAGTTCTTAGATACAACAGCAAAAGCACAGAAATAAAAGAAAAAATTCATAAACTGAATTTCATCAGAATTAAACATTTTTATTCTTCAAAAAATACCATCAAGAAAGTAAAAGAATAATCCACAGACTGGAAGAAAATATTTCTATATCATCTATACGATAAGGGAATATAGAAAGAATTCTTGCAACTCATTAATAAAAACACAAATACTGCATACTCTCCCTCCCGAGCCTTTCTCCTCCCCCTCCCTCTCTTCTCCATCTTTCTCCCTTGTACTGTTACAGCTCAGGAAACTGAGTAAAAGGTAGAAAGAGATAAGACTGGAGCCTAGATCTTTCGTCTCCCAGTTCAATACTCTTTCCATTCTATCATGGGGGAAAGTATAGCTGCATACATATAGAAGGTTCAGAGAGAAATGCTTACCCTTAAATTTATTCACTGTCCCAATGTTTAGAAGAATTCCTCTAGGACTTTTTGCTGCAAAACAAGCGGCCTTCTCATATTCACCAAGTGAGATTAATTCATTGAACCTACAGCCATTACATTTCATTATACATTATAAATAGTAAACAAAAAAGAAAACTGATTAGGAATCTCTAATATACACTAAACACAGTCGCATAGTAATATAGAAAAGCAATTCTAATAAATGATAATGAGATTCATTTACTCTATAAGAGGTTATTTCACTTCTTTCCCTAATATTCTATCATTTTTGTACCCTCAGAAAAAAACTCTCATCTGCCAGCTGTGAACCTGATCCTGTACTTTATTCCTATACTACTTTATAGCAAGCCATAGAAAATAAACAGAATTCGAGGTGAAGTTACAATGAGCTCAGATTTTTTTCTCTCAGATCGTCTCCAGATAAAAGGGGGTGTCAGGGAAAAGAAGGGCAAGCTGCTTAGAGGCTCATCTGGGGGAAATATGAAATGAACACAAAGGCTGCCAAGTTGAAGATCAAGAGGTACCCTTGGTATTCAGAATTTATGTTGCTCTGCAGATTCCCAACTAAATATGAGATTAACACAAGAAGAAAAGATAATAGTTCAAATAACTTAAGCCTCTACTCCTCTTCCTAGGGCAAAATATCTTCAAATCAGGCCTTACCTCAAAATTAATAAAACTATGACAAACACCCGTTTACACAGTGTTGCAATTGAATGTGGAATCCCAGAGGGGAAAAATATCAAATATTAAGTAAAATACATAAAACGTTTAACCTCAACAAGGTTTTTTCTTGAGCTGGCAGACTTAGAGAAGCACACAGTGTAAGGAAATATAATGGGCTTTGGTGCCCCTCCCGCCCCCACAAAATAATCTTCACTCCTTATTTGTATCATATCAACATGCAAATCAACAGTTGAAAACTTTTTCACATATAAGATTAGGAACATTAAATATATTCATTACATATGGACTTTATAGCCTATGAAGTAACCTCTTAAAGAATAAAGTCTTAAATTTCTTTAAGCCTCTATTTTACACTATAAATAATAACTTAAGTATTGGGCAAAAATATGCCAGTTGGTGAGGCTCAGTGGTTGAGCATTGACCCAGGAACCAAGAGGTCACCAGATTGATTCCCAGTCCAGGCACATGCCCAGGTTGTGGCCTCAACCCCCGGTCCCCCGTGGGGGGCATATGAGGGGATGTTCCTCTCTCATCGATGTTTCTCTCTCTTTATCCTTCTCCCTTACCCTCTCCCTAAAAATTAATAAAAACATATTTAGGAAAATATTTTTAATATCAAGTTGATGATGAGGGAATGCAAGAAAAGTATAAATAAAACTTTAATCAACACTACAAACCACCTATATTCTCTGAAATATTTCCTTGACTACTAATCTAGTATTTTTTAAAATATATTTGTATTGATTTCAGAGAGGAAGGGAAAGGGAGAGAGATATAGAAACTTCAATGATGAGAGAGAACCATCGATTGGCTGCTTCCTGTATGCCCCACACTGAGGATCAAGCCCAAAACCTGGGCATATGCCCTGACCAGGAATCGAACTGTGACCTCCTGGTTCATAGGTCAACGCTCAACCACTGAGCCACGCTGGCTGGGCCCAATCTAGTATTTTATCACAGAGAATTATCATTTAAAATTCTACCTTATTTTCTAATTTGTCTATTAGAATTAAAAAAAAATTGCAATGTCTACCATGCATGCAGAAGGAATGAAACAGTTATTCCATTTCAATTTACAATGGCCCAATGTTATTTTATCCCATGCATATAACTGCTCAGATCATTGAAAAGACTATGACAACAAATAAATGGGAAGTACTAGGGTAAAATTTTAAAGATACAAAAGCTAGAGACTATAGCTCATCAAGATGCTAAATAAATGCTAAACATTTAATTAATAAATATTAAAGATGTATTTAATAAGTATTTAAATACATATTAAATGATTGCAATATTATTTTAACAAGGAAAATCCAAGCTTTAAAAATATTTGCCTTTCAATGTAGGAAAGCAAAATTTCAGCTTCGTTTGCCTTGCCTGGATCATCTTCCAATAGCTCTTCAATAAAGCTTTGGTTACCTATAAATATCGAAAGATCCACCAGATGATATTTAAGGTTATACATTAATAGAAACTATTAAGCATGCAGATGTTTAATACCAACCACTTAATGCTATAGTTTCTAATAGAATCAACCTCTTCTAAACTGAGTGCCTCCCTTTCCTTTTTTCTTATTTTAAGGTACATTTTCAGGTATTATATCTTTGGTTCACCAAGTCTACTCTTTACCAATTATCTGTCAGCTATTGAAGGAAGAAGCCTATAGGATAACAGAGACCTAACCAAAATAAGTACATTTTTGCTTTCCTTAAACTCTATCTAGGAAAATTCCCACTCATTAGCTTTCTGTGCATTGGGGGAAGAAGTAATGTTTTCCATTATTTGTGTTAATTAAATATATCAATAAACTACCATGTAAATCTTGGATTTGCTCAATTTGCTTCACGAAGTCTTCAAATGAACTGCTCTTATCAGATTTTACCCATGAAGTAAGTGCATATAAAATAATCTGCAGTCTTCGATGACTATAAAGATAAAAACATCAACAACAGACTGAATCTAAAATCAAAATGTAATATTAGAATAAACACATATAAAAGCTTCAAACTTTAAAAATAATCAACTTGCATACCGAAACTCTAATTCTTTGTTCAGACTTTCAGCTACATTTTGCCGTTTTACTATCACAATCATTTCCTCCTCTAAATCTGCCTTCCTCTGAAATGGGACATATTTTTTTGACATCAGTTGTTTAATTTCTGCATATTTATCTTCCAGATGTTTCAGGTATTTATTGAGAGCATCTAAATTGAAGGATTCTTCGAGAATCATGCCTATGGGAAAGGGAACAAATCAAACCAGCCAAGCCATGGGTGGGACTCTTGTGCAAAAATGCAAAATATGTCAGTGAGTTCTCTATGTCAGGAAATGACTAAGAAATGGTAGCACACAATTGGAATTAGCATACAATTTTTAAATGGCTAGCAGTTTTTAAACATACCAGTGAATATTCTAGAAAGACTTTAGCACTTTAGCATCATTTGTTGTTGTTGTTAATCCTCACCGGAGGATATTTTTCCATTGGTTTTTAGGGAGAGGGAGAGAGAGGGAAAGACAGAGAGAAACATCGACGTGAGAGAAACACATCAATTGGTTGCCTCTTGCACCTGCAGGAGCCCCAACCAAGGGCCCAGGCTGGGGAGGAGCCTGCAACCGAGGTAGGTGCCCTTGACCAGAATCAAACTCGGGACCCTTTGGTCCGCAGGCCGACATTCTATCCACTGAGCCAACCCAGCTAGGGCCACACTTTAGCATCTTAAGAAAGAATTTTTGAACGACCTCATCACCATACCCTGCAAACCCCTAAATATTACTGTTACTCAATAACACTAAGAGCTTCTGCCTAACAACTCAGGATTTCTGACCAGTAATTTCTCTCTAACCAAATCTTCCATTAAACTATTCCTGCTAACCCCAGGGTAATGTTTATTCTCTGCAATGAAAAGCTTATAAATCCCAGCCATATCTCAGTTCTCTCTCCCTCTCAAATTGCCCCTTTTACTCATTATTCATCACACACACACACACACACACACACACACACACACAAACACGCACACGCACTCGCCAAATGATTTCCCTTCTCATTCAGGCTAATTGTTGCCTTTAAAGGTATATCTCAAAATTCTCCTCCAGAAACCCTTTTGGATTAATCCTACTCAATTTTGATCATTACCCTACCCTGAATCCTCTAGGCATTTAATCAATTTATCTGTTATTCTGTACTTATTCATATGTATCTTATTTATGTTTTGTTAGTTATAATTTTACATTTGAAAGGAAATCTAGCCCCTACCTCCGCCTAACACAGGCTGACTGATCATTCAACCTCAGTTGAAATCCTCTGGTGTGGAATAGCTTATTATTTCAAGACATAGCTTCTTCCACTGAATCCAAATCCTACTTCCTAAAATTTCCACCTATTGATTCTGCTTTTGGGTAAACACTAGTTGACATCCATAAAAGTTTTGAATACAGTTATCTATTCTCAAAGCCGTCTTGTCCCCAGGGTGAATATTTATAATTCCTCTATATTCATCATATAAAGCTCTCAGCTTCCTGAATAAATTCCAGGAGACAGAATGCTACTTGCACTTCCCCAGATACACTTGTCCTCACTTTTGTCTCCTTTAGTTGTTCATTTACCCAGCAAAAAAAAGTTTCCTGAGCCTGTTTGAGAAAACCTCCCGATTAAATATTAGGAAAAAAAAATCCAGGATACACTACAATTTCTCAAAATGTGGCTTAGCTGAAGATGAGGAACCAGTGAATGCTGACATAAATATGAATCAACAATATTCACAGAACCTAACACACGACAGTTTTTCATGTATTATACCATGGGGTCTCAAACTCTAGAGTACAGCAGACTAACCTGAGACCTTGTTAAAACACTGATTGTTGGGCTCTACCCCCACCTCACCCCAGTCCCATGCCCAGAATTCTGACACAGTAAGTCTGCACTGGGGTCAAAGAATGTGCATTTCTAACAGGTTCCCAGTTAATGCCGATGTTGACCAGGAACCACAATTTAATATTCTGTATATAGTCCAGTCAGTCTGGAACTCTTTTAATCTTTTAGGGTTTTCTCATTCTCGTTTCTATCTAGAGTCCTGGCTAAAGTTGTTTGTAAAGGATGGATAAAGTCCTGTTGTACTCGGAAGATCTATACATGGCACATACATATTAACTTGTGTAATAGGTAATTAGAATTTCTTTCAAATATTTTACACAAAATATAGTACCTGGAATAGGTTTTGAAGGGTCTTTGAAGAAAGGAAAATGTTTTAGTTCTTCCACATCATACTCTGCCCTAAGTTGTTTTATTTTGTCTATTTGCAATTGAATATTTGAGGAATTATTTTCAATAACCTTCATTCTGGAAAACAAAAAGGCATTCTTATGTTACTTTCAACTAACTTAATTATTTAATCATAAGATTTATAATAAAACAGGTTAAATCATTATTTTATTTTGCTTAATTGTCATTTTGAACCATTATGGATTTAGGTGGAAGTTTACAAAACAGTGCCCCATAAAAAGTTTACTAACCTCATAGTGAGGAACAATTTTCTTTCAGAGCAGCAATACTATGACTCACAACCTTATTGGAAATTTGTAATGTTAAACATAATAGTCTGGCCACAAAGCACTATCTATTCCCTTTAGTTGAAAATTACCTTTGCATTGAAAATTCATTTTTCAAAGTAATTATCCATTTCTTAGGGCTGTCATAGCAAATTACCACAAACTTGGTGGCTTAAAACAACAGAAATTTATTTTCTCTCTGTTCTGGAGACCAGCAAAATCAGTATCGCTGGGCCAAAACCAGAGTGCTGTCGGGCCCATGCTTCCTCTAGACCAGCTAGGGGAGACTTCGCTGCTGGCCTTTTCCAGCTGCCTTCGTGGCTGCATCACTTCAATCTCTGGCTTCCCGGTCGCATTCCCTTCTCCCCTTGTCTTTGTCAACACTTCCTTTGCCCTTCTCTTATAAGGACACTTGTGATTGAGATTAGGAAATTTGTGACACTTGTAACACCCACCTGGATAATCTGAGATAATCTCCCTATTTCCAGATCTTTAATGTAATCACATCTGCAAAGACCCCTTTCCCAAATAAAGTAACATTTCCAGGTAGGTTCTCAGGATGAGGACCTTCTATCTTTGGGAGCCATTATTCAGCCTACTGTAGTAATTCTGATCCTAGAGCTGGAGGAATGAAAGCACTCCTCTGAGAGAAAACTGAGTTCCTCCTGCAATGGGGATCTTAAAGACCAAGAAGAAGATATAAACTTCTTTCAAGCATTATTTGAAGTTTACTTCCTAACTTATCACTGATATGTGGCCCAGGGAGAAAATAACAGATTAAAATAAATTAGATACATAAATGTCACAACGGGTTTGGCAAATTAATAACAAGTTTGTCAGTAGATAAGGGCTGTCTGCATCTGATTATTACAGAGCTCTTGTTAAGTACAGATTGCTCGGAACAACAGCTTACAGTATTTATGAAAGAGGGACTGTGAAAATAAAATTTCTTTTGGCTTTCATCCAAATAAACTTATGCTTGTGAAAGAAAGCAATGTTAAAATTGACTCTCTGCCCTGGCTGGTATGGCTTAGTTGGTTGGAGCGTTATCCATGTACCAGAAGGTGGTGGGGTTGATTCCCGGTCAGGGCACACACCCAGGTTGTGGGTTCAAGCCCAAGTCTGAGTTGGGGTGCGTATGGGAGGCAACTGGTCCATGTTTGTTTCTCGCATGGATGTCTGTCTCTCCCTCCTTCCTTTCTTCCTTTCTCTGAGATTAAAAAAGGAAAAAAAGTCAACAGTCTTTCAAAAGAATTGAAAGCAGGGACTCGAAGAGAATGAATGTTCTTAGTGACACTATTCACAACAGCCAAAGGTGGAAACAACCCAACTATTCATCAATAGATAAGTAAACAAAATATGGTATATACATACAACGGAGTATTATTCAGCCAGAAAATGGAATGAAGTCCCAATATATGCCACAACACATTGAGAAGTATCTAATTATTGTCCCTTTCTGTAGCCACTTTACAATCTCTTTATCATTGACAATTTTACTACAATAAACGTCGCTGAAGATTATTTACTTGGGATTCTTTGGGCCTCATATCTGTGAATTGCTATTTTTCACCAGTTCTGGAAAATTCTTTGCCTTTATATCTTCAAATATTGTCCCTATACCATATTATCTCCTTAGAGTTTTGATTAAACATAATATGGCTTTTTCATAGCTTTTTAAATAATAGCTTTATCTAGATAGAGTTCATATACCTTAAAATTAACCCCTGTAAGGTGTACAATTCAGTGGATTTTAGTATATTCAGAGTTGTGCAACCACTACCATTTCTAGTTCCAGAACGTTTCATCCAGAACAAGCCCTGTTCCCATCAGCTGTCTGCTGAGCAGAAGGTAAGTTTCCATGCAGTCCCCAAGGCTGGGACAGTTCGCCTTTGGTTCATGCTACAAGGTTGTAGCCCTTTATTCTCCCAGCTTTACAAGGGGAGGATTTCCCAGAAGACTGAACCCCTTGGGCAGCAGTTCCGAGGCTCTGTCTTTTGTCCCAGTGCCACACTAAAAACTGAAGCTTATGATCACTACTTTAATAAATGCTCTCAGGGCCATAGAATCATTTGTGCTCCTTTTATCTTTTGTCTTCTGTTCTGATTTTGCCCTGATGATCTCTTACTATCTTGTCGGCTTCCTGTTGCTTTTGGAAAGATTTTTAAAAATTACTTTATGCAGCATTTTTCCCCAATAGGAAGATCCAACATCTAGCCAGCCATATTGCCAGGTCAAACTTTGCATAATTTTCCAAGTTGCTTGAAATTATCTATAAAAATAATGTGCCCATCATTTTCCAAATGGAAGAAACATTGGAAATATGAGACTATGCAACAAGAGTGGGCATCTTATCCTCTCCTAGTAGGCTACTTACCTTTGTGCATACAGAATTAAGTGCTCTAATTCAGATGGTAATCATGAAATTGTACTATCAAATCTTCCATGCAGGAAATTACCGGAAGCAACTAACTGCATTCCTCATTTTGTGATACTACAACGTGCCTCAATTATCCTAACTGATATAAAATTCTCAAACAAGAGTTTTAAGTAAAAAATAGTTACTTCAAGTTGGTAGGAAGGGGAACATGGAAACATGACTTTAAAATAAAATAACAAAAAAGACTGATAACCACTGGTTATAGTTACACTAGTTAGTTAATATAACCAAGTAACAATGATCACCTTTTGGGCTACTTGCTAATACACTTACTTTGCTTCAAGTTGGATTATTCTTTTCCTGTGATACACCAATGTTGTGGGCTCTGCTGCAAAAACTTTAAGTCTTCCATGAAGATAAAATGCAATTCTTTGGTCTCTTTTTATTGTATCAATGATGGCATCATATTCTTTTTTGATTGAAGTAAGAATGGATTTGTATGCAGTGACATATTCTATTACCTGAAATATGATTTTTCTGCCTATAGTTTTGAATTTTTTTCTGGAACACCATGGATCAAAAGCCTTTCAAAGTTCATTATAGATTATTTTTTTAAATAAAACATGATGAGGAATTAGAAGTCTCAAATATCACTGAGTATTAAAGAATATTTCCTGAATATGTGCTCTTTGTAAATTATTACAGTCCTGTGAGCTTAAATACGAGAGAAAAAATATCATATTTTTCTCTATTTGGTATGAACACATACATTATATAGTATCAGTTAAAACCAAAACCAGGCCTAATACTGCATTCCTATTCCCAAGATATCAAGTAAAACTGTAGGACATCCCTCATCACTATCCACTCATGGCTTCCAATGGTGTGAAAGTACAGAATATCTTTGGAAGGATAACAGAAGAAAATAGAAAACAGTGGATGCCTGAAGAAAAGGAAAGGGAAAGAGAACAAGCTGACCTTTAGTTGTATACTTTTCTTTATTGGTTCTTTTTATTTATGTATTTATTTATTTATTTGCTAATCTTGTGTATACAATACCCATGCAAAAACAAATAAACATTTAAAATAATTTAAAATTTACAGTTTTCAAATTGTGCTCACAAGGACTTCAGAAGGGACCAATGTATAAAGAGAACAGAGGTGATCAATCCAAATTTTCTCTGAAAGCCACAATTATGCATTCTACTCCTGCCACATCTCTAGTCTCTGGTATCCCCTACTAGTTCTCTGTTAGCTAGACAATATCTAGAAAAAATTATCCAGGAAGACATCTGGTCTCTCAAGAAATGGTATGAGATTAATTGATCAATGAGAAGTACCAGGAGAGGATATCTGAGTGGGAGATACTGGGCTTCTTTTTTACATGACTATACTACCTATCAACCCAATTAGGAGGACTGCCACCCAAGAACCCATAATAAAATAGAAGCCATGATTCTGTGGTCTTTCAAATTAAGCACCCTGCTGTTCCTGGCCATTGTCCACTCCACACACCTATGGGGTGTGCTACAACAATCCAAGACAGCTTGGATACATTAGTGGATAGAAAATGGACTTGTAGTGATAGATTGATCATCTCCCATATCTGTCTGCTAGAAGAAATAGGTATCAGGAGAACACTCATAGGAACTTTGGAGAATGCATACTAGTAGATATTGCGTTAAAAGAAAGAAGACAGACTGGCAGGCCACAGGTAGAATAGTTTTGCTTGATTCACAAAATATTAGTAAATTTTTTAATTAGTAAAATTTAGTAAATTTCACCTGAAAACCATATTTCCAGCTTCTCTTGAAAACTATGAAAAATCTACATACTTGGAACCACCATTCCTTAACAGCAACAAACAGCAAGAGCTTTAGACTGAATTCTTCATTTTAGACTGGTTCTTCATTTTACCAGTCTCCATGATTCCTCATTCTCTTACAGCCTCATGCCCTAGCTGGTTTGGCCCAGTGGATAGAGCGATGGCCTGTGGAATGAAGGGTCCCAGGTTCGATTCTGGTCAAGGGCACATGCCTGGGTTTCCGGCTCGATCCCCAGTAGGGGGCATTCAGGCAGCAGCTGATTAATGATTCTCTCCCATCATTGATGTTTCTCTCTCTCCCTTCCTCTCTGAAATCAATCAAAATATATTTAAAAACAAAAAGAAAAATGGGTATTGCTAAAACCTTGCAAAACAAAATCTAATGTTATATAAGCCACAGCATTTTCTAATCTCATCTCCATATTTCCAATGTTCAGTCTAGTCAAACCCCCTGTTTACTGTGCCTATCTACCTAGACCTCTAATCTACAAAGGATCTCAACTTAATATGCTAGGTCAGCAATTTCAACCGGTGTGCCACAGGAATTTTTAAAACATGCAATACTGACCTCTTTCCCTCAAAAAAAAAAAAAAAAAAAAAAAAAAAAAAGACAGCACCCAACACAATAGCCGTCCAGTGTGAATAAGTCAAAATTATACCTTTTTGTTGTTGTTAGATCAGCAAAAAATATATTATTTGGTGTGTTGCAGAATTTTAGTAATTAGTTTATGTGTGCTGTGAGATGAGAAAAGTTGAAAATCGCTGTGGTAGATCAAATCTAGACCAAGACTTTAATGATACCACACATAAACCCAAAACAAGGTTCCTGCTTACAGCCCAATCCCTCACAAATCAGTTAACACTTTCAGATGGAGGGTCAAAATGTTAGAGGGCACTGCTAGGTGTTGCTCAAAAACTGATAAAAATGTTAAAACTGATAGCTTGCACTTAAGCCAAAACAGTTGAAACATTCATCAACTGTCTAGTAATAAGTGCATCATTGCATTTTCTCCCTTCTCCCCTTTCTAACAAAAGAGATGAACTTTTCAAAACTGATAGATGTAGTTAAACAAGCAGTGGTGTTACTAAAACAGGAGTATTAGTCATCAAGAAAGACCATTTCTGCCTGGCCAGCAGAGCTCAGAGGTTTGAGTGTCGACCTGTGAACCAGGAGGTCACGGTTCAATTCCCGATCGGGGCACACGCCTGGGTTTTGGGCTCAATCTGTGTGAGGTGTGCAGAAGGCAGCTGATCAATGATTCTCTCTCATTATTGATGATTCTATCTCTCCCCCTCCCTTCCTCTCTAAAAGCAATACAAATATTAAAAAAGAAAAGAAAAGAAAGACTATTTCTTCCCCATGAAAATCCATTGTCTTAAAAGCATTGATACCTTATCAAAAACGTTTCGGTATATGATGTAATATTCATCAGCAGGTCCTTCCTCATTGCAGCCCACTCTTTTAGTTTCTGTAATTATGTATCTCTGCATACTTTCCAAAAATTCCTTATCACATCTACTAATGATAGGAGGGATAACTGTATGTTTATTTATTCCTTGAACCGACATGGCATAATCTGCAATACTTATTCAACAGAGAAAAGTTAACTCTTGACTTGCTTTTGCAACAAAGCCAAAACTTTCAATAGGCCTGAAAGAAAAAAAGACCATCAATTAATTTAAAGCTTAAAATAAATTGTCAAATATTCATCTAAAGCAAATGTAAAAAAATGTGCCATGGATCTGAGATAAACAATTAACACCAGTCAATAAGGAGCTCTTATTAACCGAGCATGTACAGGGTATCCCCCCAAATGTATATGTATACACTTTGAATGATTATAAAGTCAGTTTTCATTTTCAGAATTTAAAAGAATTTACAGAAATAATTTTTTTGTCAACATCTGTTTTCAAACTCGTGACCACTCTGGTCCAGGCACTGCTAGTAACACAATGCAATGGAATCGCAAACATCAAGAATCATTTCCTTCGGTATTTGTGGGCCCACAATTCATTGACTGTTGCTGGTTTTGTACCATAAACCTTATCTTTTAGGTATCCCCATAAAAAAAATCTAGTGGTAGAGCGGAGAAGGCAGTGAGACAGAGATGGGCACAATAGGCTATAAAAGCCCAGAGGAGCATCTCACTAGCCTAGGGGTCCTCAAACTTTTTAAACAGGGGGCCAGTTCCCTGTCCCTCAGACCGTTGGAGGGCCGGACTAAAGTTAAAAAAAAAAACTATGAACAAATTCCTATGCACACTGCACATATCTTATTTTGAAGTAAAAAAACAAAACGGGAACAAACACAATATTTGTATTTGCATGTGGCCCGTGGGCCGTAGTTTGAGGACCCCTGCACTAGCCTGTGGGAGAGAGCAGGAAAACATCAAACATCAGGGACAACATCTAAAGGAATCACAACTAGGGCAATGCTTAAGTTATGCCATATTTATTTATTCAATAAATATTTAGGCCCTGCCAGCGTGGCTCAGTGGTTGAGCGTCAACCTATGAACCAGGAGGTCACGGTTTGATTCCAGGTCAGGGCACACGCCCGGGTTGTGGGCTTGATCCCCAGTGTGGAGCATGCAGGAGGCAGCTGATCAGTGATTCTCTCTCTCATCATTGGTGTTTCTAATCTCTCTCTCTCCCTTTCTCTCTGAAATCAATAAAAATATGTTAAAAAAATATTTAGGGGCACTTTCTGTGTGTCTGCCACTATCTTAGACGCTAGAGAAAGAGCATTGAACAAAACAAAGCTTTTAACCTCCCAGAAGTTATGTTCAAGTAGAAAGAGAGACAACACAAAGTAAAAACATAGCATGACAAATGGGGATAAGTCATATGGGGAAAAATGAAACTGGGAATGAGAGAGTTAGGAGGGTGGGAGGGTGCAATTTTATATAAAGCATTAAGTTAGGAAAAGAGGAAAGTCCTCACTGATAAGTGGCATTTCAGAAATCTGACAAAAGCAGGTCATGTAGATTCCTGGGAAAGAGTGGTTGAGGCAGAGAGAGCATCAAGTCCAGAGGCCTCGAGGCAGTAAGCAAGTCTGAGGAACAGCAAGGCCAGTGGGGCCGGAAGAGAATGAGAAAGGCAGAGAAGAAAGAGATGAGGTCAGAGCTGCAGCAGCCAGATCAAGTACAGGGCCTTGAAGGCAGGACCACTACCTGCACATGGGCACCTTTGTGCAGCTTAGAAAATGGTGCCCTTTCTCTGGACCAGTGGTTCTCAACCTTCCTAATGCCGCGACCCTTTAATACAGTTCCTCATGTTGTGGTGACCCCCAATTTCATTGTTACAAATTGAACATAATTAAAGCATAGTGATTAATCACAAAAACAATATGTAATTATATATGTGTTTTCCGATGGTCTTAGGCGACCCCTGTGAAAGGGTCGTTCGACCCCCAAAGGGGTTTCGACCCACAGGTTGAGAACCACTGCGTCTGGACCGGTTTGGCAAGAGGACTGGAGGCTCCAGTCACCCCAGTGCTGGAGCAGCAGCCTCACTTACAGGAATTTAGGCTTAACTCTGAGTGAGAGGGGATGCCATTGGAGGACTATGGGCAAGAGTGTCAGCTGATTTACACATTTTCAAAGAATTGTTCTTGCTGCTTTGTGAAGAAAAGGGCCAAAGCCTGAAGAACTGCTAGGAGGCTACTGCAACCATCTGGGAGAAAGATAATGGTGGCTTGAATCAGAATGCTAACAGTGGCAGTGGTGAGAAGTGTTCTGCATATAGACTAGTGTTTAAAAACAAAGCCAAGAGGACTTGCTGAGGGGATTAGATGTAGGTATTAGAGAGCAAAGATGACCGTAAAGTTTGTGGCCTTACAGATTAGAAAGATGGGAACTGCCGTTTATGGAGATGCGAAGAGCAATTTCATGAGATCAGGAGTCTGGGGCTTGCCTACTGGAGATGTTGAATAAACAGCAGGATATGTGAAGCTGGAGTTCAGGTGGGTAACCTGAATGAGAGGTAAGTTTATAAGCCATTTGCATAATAAATGGTATTCAAAAGTTATGAGACAGAAGGAAAATGACCTGGGAAATGTAAACAAAGCCAGAGCAGAGGTCCAAGGACTAGTCCTGGGGGAGATACTCCAAAGTTTAGAGGTCTGGTAGCTCCGGAGGAAGCAGCAAAAGAGCCTCTAAAAGGGTGTCCAGAGGTACAAGTGAGAGGGGTATCCTGGAAGTCAGGTGAAGACCGCGTTTCAAAGGAGGGAGTGATCAACTGTGTCAAATGCTGCTGACAGATCCTATAAGATCAACTGACCATTGAATTTAGCAACATGGAGGTGATGGGTGACCACAAAAGCTATTCCAGTAGAACGGTAGGTACAAAAGCCTGAAAGGAGTGGGTACAGTCAAAGAAAGGGGAAGCTTTGGAGACAGTGAGTGTAGACATCTCTTGCAAGGAGTTCTGTTGTAAAGGTGAAGCCTAGTTGGAAGCACCTGGGACAAGGAATGTTCCAGGGAGAAGAAGTGGATTCCTCATCAGAGCCACAGCATGAGGGGGCCCATGTCAGGAGCTTCAATTCACGCAACAGTATATATAAAGCAAGTAATGCGTTTGGCAGATTAGGATGTAAGGGAGCCGGAGGCCGAATATCAGAGTAAGGGATTTGGGTCTCATTATGAAGGTGAAACAGAATAATGACCTAACCTACTTTTTAGAATACTATTTGGAGACAAGAGTGAAGGGTGGGTTAGAAAAGGAGAAGGACTAGAGGCAGGTTAGAAGCCAGTACTGAACACTTCCAGGAGATTAAGGAGGGCTTGAATTTGGGGATGGGCACAGGGATAAAACAGGAGGGCACCAGGAGGGGGCCCTGGAAGGAGTCCGTGGTTTGTGCAGCGGAGGAAGGCGGGTAAGGACACAACTCCCTGCTGACTCCCGCCTGCCAGGCGCGTCCCACACATACTTCCTCTAGGGATCTTCGCCAACGTACAAATTGGGAAATTCTACAACTAAATAGCCATCCCGCAGATTTCTTTCCCGTATGGGTTCATTTTAACATTTGAAAACCGGGCCTGAGATTTGCAACATATTAAACTGTCTCACACGGCAAACCAGGCTCAGAACTTTCCTTACACCAGCAGAGACTTGGGGGCTGAAGGCGGAGGGACTACAGGGCAAAAAAGAAAAAAAAAAAAAAAAGGATGAACCCGAGCTTTTGAAAATATCACCCATTTTTCAGGTTGCCTGGAGTTGGCCACAGAACTCCTTCCCTTGCAGGCCCGGGGAGCAGCGGTGGAAGATGGCTTGATCCTCCGCCCCTAACCGCCTCCGTGAGGAGGTGAACGCTACCTCCTTTCCACTACCCGTCCCCAGCCTCTTGCCCTTTCCTCCTAGTCATTTCCGACCCGTTCCCACCTTCCCTGAAAGCATCACTTCGCTCCGCCCTTCCTCCCTCCTCACCTCAACCCCTTTCTCCAAAAACCCCAAATCCAGTGCGTGGAGTTAGTTAACTACGGCACGCGGGGGTGTGGAACTGCATCCTGGGACAAGTAGTCTCAGCCCAAAGAAAGCAGTGGAAACTACAACTCCCAGAAGACACTTCCGTTTCCTCCTCTTCCTCCATGAGGCCCCCTTTTTAAGACTCTCTTAGCCACGTCCCCTATAGGAGACAAGCCTTTTAAAGACATTTTAAGTTGTTTAAACCTACTATCTCTAGAGTCTAGCATTCTGGAGGTTAAAATGAGAAATAAGCCCGGCCTAGAACGAGAAGAAATGAGGTCCACGAGCTAGTCTGGCATGTGGCTAGACAGCCGCGGTGATAGCAGTCAGGCATTTGGTGTGGTCGCCTAAGAGGTGGGCCTGCGGCGGCGGCGGCCCGGAACCGTGTGGGCCTGCGCGGTGTTCTTCCTTTCCGATCCGCCATCTGCGGTGAGTGTGTGCTTCTCGTCGGCTCCCTGGCCGGCTTCCTACCGGCCTTCCCCTCTTGTATCCCCAGGGGTAACTCGTTTCTTCCTTCTCCTCCCCCTCAGGTGGGGTCGCCGCCAAGATGCAGATTGGGGGGTGAAAACCCTCACGGGGAAGACCATCACTCTCGAGGTGCGGGCCAGGTGGCGTGAGGGAGCCGAGGCCTGAGGGAGGCCCGGAGTGGGATCTCGGACCGGCGCTGCTTTAGAGCGTGTTCCCGAGTCCGGGTTCTGAAACCTGACCCTGAGTTGAGAGCCGTTTGCCGAGCAGGGCAGGGGTCTGGGCAGCTTTTGCACGTGTAAAGGCTCGGCCCTCACCTCGGCGGTGCGGGCCCGCGGACCCAGGCGGGGTCCCGGCAGGGGCGGGAGGCGCTCCGGCCGGGCGGGCCCCAGCACGTGTGGCGCCGCCGCCGCCGCCCCCGCGGGGCTGAGAAGTGCTCCCCGGATGCGGTCCTGGGGGGGTGGCCTGTCCGCTGGTGAGGGACCAGCTCTTGGGGAGGCTGCAGCCCCCCGCCCCGCTCGGCTCACTCGAATGGGGCGTTTATTCCTGTTTCTTCCTGTCTTACCATTACCTTTGCATTTTAAAACTCTTAGGTTGAACCCTCGGATACGATAGAAAATGTCAAGGCCAAGATCCAGGATAAGGAAGGCAAGTGCTATTTTCTAGTTCAGAAACTGTAACCTCCGGTGGCCTCGGCAGCCCGGCGCTTGGGTGGGGAGGGGGGGGGGTCAGGTGGGTCAGTGAAATCGTGGGAAATGACGGGTAGACGAACGTTTCTGAGCTGGGAACCGAGCTGCAGTGCAGTCCACTGAGTGTGCATTTGGCCGAGCTGTTAATTCCTCGTCTGCAAATGAAGGTGATGTTAGCGTGTCCAGGTTAAGTACCGCCAGCGATCACATGAGGTCACATTAGTGAGCCTTGAAGCCAGCCTGCATGGCCGGCAGTGAGAACTCAGGGCTGCTGGTGCCATTGATTCAGGATGGTTATTACTTCGTAAATCTTGAGCAGAGGCTGGTTCTGCCGGGACCTAATTTGTTGGTGTTTTGTTTTGTTTTTCATTAGGAATTCCTCCTGATCAGCAAAGACTGATCTTTGCTGGCAAGCAACTGGAAGACGGGCGCACTTTGTCTGACTACAATATTCAAAAGGTCTGTTAGAAAGAGCGGCCCTTTAAGTATAAGCCTTAAAATTTCTGACAGATCCCTAATGCTAAGACTAGCTTTCGATGACTCAGCTTTCCCAGGTAGCTCCTACCTGAACATTTAGGAAGCACTGCTCTAGGTTCTCGCGGTCTGGGTCGTGTCCCCTGGAGTAAGTTGGTGCTTTAATCTCCCTGTGCACTAGCTAAGAATCAGACTCTCCCCCCAAGGCTCCCTATTGCATCTCATTTAGAGGATGCGTGGTGCTGGCTTCCCATCCTTGGTGGAGCATGAGCGTGAATGCGATTGTTTTAAAGCTTGCTTCATGCTGCTGCCTTAACAGGAGTCCACGCTTCATCTTGTGTTGAGACTTCGTGGTGGTGCCAAGAAAAGGAAGAAGAAGTCGTACACCACTCCCAAGAAGAACAAGCATAAGAGAAAGAAGGTCAAGCTGGCTGTCCTGAAGTACTACAAAGTGAGACAATTTATTAATAAGTTTTTGCCTATAGGTTAATTGTGTTTGTATCTCTGGTTTCAAACTCCTAGTATAAAATTTTTTTTCCTGTTTAATACTTGAACTTTAGATAATGGGGATTAGCTTTAGCTGCTGTTCCAAACGAGGGTTTTGATTTTGAAGTCGGATCTGGGTTCAGGTCTAGCTTAGTCTATCACTTGCAGGGTTTGATTTGAATGAGCTCTGAACTTGTTTGGTATAGTAATTATCTGTGAGGCTTTGGGATGCTTTGGGTTTGTAAGTACTAAAAACTACCCTTGTGTGACTAAAAGGACATATTTTGATTCACTTAAAATAGACTTCAAAATATGTTGTAAGATTATCTAACAGCAGGTTTGTGCTTTTTAGGTGGATGAGAATGGCAAAATCAGTCGCCTTCGTCGGGAGTGCCCTTCAGATGAATGTGGTGCTGGAGTTTTTATGGCCAGCCACTTTGACAGACATTATTGTGGCAAATGTTGTCTGACCTATTGCTTCAACAAACCAGAAGACAAGTAATTGTATTTGGGTTAATAAAAGACATGAACTAACATTTGATTGTTGAATTTTATTCCAGTGAATTTTTTTAAGCATCAAAAGTTGATGGATCAAATTGATAAACTATACCTTGGCAGAAGAATTCCATTATATTTAACTAGAGGCCCAGGTGGGGGGGTCCCTCAGCCTGGCCTGCACCCTCTCCGGTCCGGGACCACGGGCTCCTAACCGCTCACCACCTGCCTGCCTGCCCGATAGCCCCTAACTGCCCTACACTGCCAGCCTGATCACCCCTAACCGCCTCAGCCCCCGCCACCATGGCTTTGTCCAGATGGATGTCTAGAAGATGTCAGGGATCAGCTCTCTAGATAATAAACCAGTTTGTGTTTGTCAGTTTTTCTTTTTTACCTTAGTACTATGACCAGATAATTTGGGGGGTGCTGCCTTGTGCATCTCTGGCTTCAATCCATTTGTTGCCATTTCCATTACCACAACCGAAAGTGTATGTAGGCATTCCCACATAACCCCTGGGTGAGTGAGAACCACCTCCCCCAATTGAGAAACACTGATTTGTGGGTTGGTGTTAAAACACTGCCTTAAAAAGGGGCTATGATAGATTGCATACATGGGAAATTTAAAAGGCTGAGCTGCAAATTGACAATTCAAAAATTCATCCTGAGTTCCTAGGTTGTTTGGCTGGGATGTTTGCTGTCCGCAGAACTATGGAATACACTACCTTCAATGTTGGGCATGAACTCGAAATCAAACTCTGCTTATTAGTCCAGTTGGCACTGAGAAATGTGATTTCAAGCAGTATTTGATTGGTACTATATCTTTGAAGCTCAATTCAGAGAGGATTGTTTCTTTTGGTACCACTCTTAAGTAAAAACATTCATTTGAAGTTACCTTCAGTGATATTCCAGTAATTCCCTTTTACTGTATTAACACCAGGATTTCTAGTTGAAGGCATCCTTAAGTTTTCCTATTTTGACAGAATTACTTGGGCACTTACCAATAGTGAATTCTACCCTCCAATAAAGCAAAACTAGATCTATTAAAAAGCAAAATATTTAATCTTTATATTTTTAATACAATTTTAAAATCCTGGATCCCAAGAGGTCTTGGCTAGAACTTCATTTTCTTCATAACAAACAATTCTATCTCCCACTTTGAATTCTATCATTTCTTCATCCAAACTGAGACCACAATCCATTCCAGTTTTGATGACTGAAACGTCATCTTTGTGGTGTTTCAGGGAGGTTAATGAGCCTTTAAAAAAAAATAAAACATGGTTCATAGATTCAACAAATAATAGGCACTTCACTAAGTGCTATGTAGTCTGGTGTTAGGATTTGAGTGAGATAAACCAAGATAAAAGACTGCAGGCAGAATCAAGAAAGGATGGAAGCAAGCAAATATGATGCAGAGTAAACGACTGGAAAGGTAGTTGTGTGTGTTTTTTTAGAAGTTTAAAAAATCAGACTGGGGGACTAACAATTGGAATCAGACCAAATGAGGGAGGGAATCCAGCAAGAAGTAAAAGATTTCAGGCAGTTACAGAGAATTGTCAGGTTTTAGTGACTGGATATGTTATCAAAACAGATTTTGATGTTGCTTACCCTTCCAAATAATATCTCCGTTACGGATTAACTTAAATTTTTTTTGCTTTTCTAGCTGTCCTTTTTGGACTCTGCAGCCAGCCACAGGAACTTTTTTCTTCCCTTCTGTTATGGAAAAGGTAGCTAGTATAGAAGCCTCACCTGTAGGAAGAAGAGAACATTAAGTACAGAAAGTAAAAATTTCAGAAAAATACATAATTTCTAACATTTTGTAAAGTAAGAAAGATGATAAAAATACAAACTCGTGCAAAAAAATCCTGGTTTTCTTTGACTCCGCCAACTTTATTTTCCTGACTAATATTAGAAATAAAACCCAGAAAATTCTTGGAAAAGAAAATACAAGTGCTTACCAAAAGAGTGAATAAAAGAAAAATGGGACTCCTTTTTTTGGCTGAGTAAAATGCACTAGAAGGTGATAACTGATGATAAGATTATTTAGTACAATTCCTGTCTAGATCTTCATGAAAACAGTTGTCAGCTGTCCCTCGATATATTTTCTAGTCTATGTCATCTAGATCACCTGATTTATTTTTAATATCATCACTGGTCATTTATATACTAATTCTGTGATTTAGCTTAACTTTTTCACTAACTGAAAGCTAAATTCCAATAATACATTATAATACATGAATGAATTTTTTAGGGTTAGTGTTATTTGGTGCTTGCTTACTGCTAGGAAACCTCATAACTTAGTTTTAGAAATTGCTCTTAGCACAAGAACATACAAACCTCTGTATGATCATGTTTAATTGGTGAACTGTGTAAACGGTATATAGGAGAGAGCTCCCTATACTTTTCCTGTAATTTTTCTGGGTATTTAAAACTACCATCAAAATAAAAAGTGTAAAATATCTGTATATGGGGAGGAAAGAACACGTAAAATGATTCAGTCATCATGAATTTAGCCTTTAATCTGCCCAAGGAGTATGCTAGAGAATCTTTTTAATATTTAATATTTAAACGTGAAGTACATTTTTTTCTCATGGTTGATGTCCCTGCCAGCTCCAGGACAAAATCAATGGCTCCTTCATGACACCTTAATAATCTTTATGCCTCCCACCCTAGTCTAATTTGTTTCATAATTAGCTGTCCATGTCTAAACTTGAGGGCAAGTTCTTATTGCCTTACGTGCCTTGTATCCTCAGGGCCCAAGTTTTTCAGAGGACAAGCGTTTATAACACCTATGAAGTTACTCTGAATTCTCATGTGTGGTATTCATTTTTTCTAGAACACAGGATATGTATTAGAACAGTGAACATTTCAACAGTAAAATACATTTCCCCTAAACTTTACTTTCAAGTGTCATTTACAGCACTTCAGGTATGAATGTCTAAAAGTAACAGTCAGTGAACACTCACCTACTGTGTGCTCTTCCACAGTGCAGGGCAATCTGCTGCTCAGTTCTTCCTGCAAATCTTCAACAAGACGGTAAATGATTTTGTGAAGTTTAATTTTTACTCCTTTCTTTGCAGCTGACTCCTGGATAACTTTGCCTGCGTTCACATTGAAGCCATATATAACACCTGGCAATCAGAAATATCAATAAAATAGCACAACTATTGTACAAAACAGTGTGTCTTTTGAATAGAAACTCAAATCTAAATTGTTTTATTTCCTTCTATGTAATTAAAAGCTAGTTGGGGAGAGAAGAAATTCTATAATTTTTTTCTCATGAAAACTAGTAAATTTTCAAATTAATAAAAGGACTTTATAAATTCTACTAGAGGCCTGGTGCACGAAATACATGCACTCGGGAGGGGTGGGGCAGTTCCTCAGCCCGGATTGCGCCCTCTCCTAGTCCGGGAGCCCTCAGGGGATGTCCAACTGACGCTGGAGTGGGCCTAAGCTGGCAGTTGGACATCCTTAGTGCTGTTGCAGAAGCAGGAAAGGCTCCAACCACCCCCGCTGAGCTCGCCAGCTGTGAGCCCTGCTCAGGGCTTCTGGCTGAGTGGCGCTCCCCCTGTGGGAGCGCACTGACGACCAAGGGGCAGCTCCTGCATCTGCCCCCTGGTGGTCAGTGCATGTCATAGCGACTAGACGTTCTGCAGTTTTGACGATTTGCATATTAGCCTTTTATTATATAGGATTGTGGCTTAACAAGGAAAATTTCTTTATTGTTTTAAAAATCCATCCATTCATCTAAGAAAGATTATTTTAAGTGCCATAATGTGTAGGCAGCATGCTAAACAAAGCTTTGATTTTTATAACCAGGGATATAAGAAAAAAAAAATGGGTTGAAATATACATTATTTTTATAACAACTCTATTATTATAATCTTATTGTCCACAACTTTTGCGATTTATTTACTCTTAGGATTTTAGCTGCTCAAAAATACTTAATTGGTAAAGTTCAAAAGTTATTTAAGAAATGAAACAAGTTCTATGAAGCTGTACATTTTGCCAAATTAAAATTAAAGTATTGCCCTGACCGGTTTGGCTCAGTGGATAGAGCGTCGGCCTGCGGACTGAAGGGTCCTGGGTTCGATTCCGGACAAGGGCATGTGCCTTGGTTGCGGGCACGTCCCCAGTGGGGGGTGTGCAGGAGGCAGCTGATCAATGTTTCTCTCTCACTGATGTTTCTGACTCTCTGTTCCTCTCCCTTCTCTGTAAAAAATCAATAAAATATATTAAAAAAATAATAATAAATAAAATTAAAGTACTTAACCTTGGGAGAAAAAAGCAAAACAAAAACCTTGGGGGAAAATCTTACATGAAAAAAAGTTAATGCAAACAGCTTAAGAGCAAAACAACCACCTTGAGAGTCTCATCATTAAGAAAGCATTCAATACATTATATTACACAGTACAATGCTGGGCCAGCGATTTTCAACCTTTTTCATCTCAGTGACAAACTTAGCTAAAAAGACAGTCATGAGTTCCCTTTTTCTGTATCATAAGTTTGACAAATAAACAGTCCCCTTGCCCTAATCGGTTTGGCTCAGTGGATAGAGCGTTGGGCTGCGGACTGAAAGGTCCCAGGTTCGATTCCGGACAAGGGCATGTACCTTGGTTGCGGGCACATCCCCAGTGGGGGGTGTGCAGGAGGCAGCTGATTGATGTTTCTCTCTCATTGATGTTTCTGACTCTCTGTCTCTCTCCTTCTCTGTAAAAAAATCAATAAAATATATTTTTAAAAAAACAAAATAACAGTCCCCTTTCCATCTAGGCCAGGGGTCCTCAAACTACGGCCTGCAGGCCACATGCAAATACAAATATTGTATTTGTTCCTGTTTTGTTTTTTTACTTCAAAATAAGATATGTGCAGTGTGCATAGGAATTTGTTCATAGTTTTTTTTTTAAACTATAGTCCGGCCCTCCAACAGTCTGAGGGACAGTGAACTGGCCCCCTGTTTAAAAAGTTTGAGGACCCCTGGTCTAGGCATTTAAAACTAAAAAGAGCTTTTTATCTAATTACTAAAAACTGTGGCACACCAAAAACTGTATTTTTTGCCGATTTAACAAAAAAAAGTATAATTTTGATTCATTCACACTGGACAGCTATTGTGTTGACTGTTGTCATTTTTTCATTTGACAACCTAAGGGAAAGAGGTCAGTACCCCTGACTAAATAGTCAGGTATTACATGTTTTAAAAATTCTTGTCTGGCTGGTGTGTCTTAGTAGTTGAGCATCGACCTATGAACCAGAAGGTCATGGTTCAATTCCTAGTCAGGGCACACGCTTGAGTTGCAGGATCAGGACGTGCAGTGAAACATCATCATTGATGTTTCCATCTCTCTCTCCCTCTCTGAAATAAAAAATATATTTAAAAATCCTATATAATAAAAGGCTAATACTCGCACTGACCACCAGGGTGCAGATGCTCAATGCAGGAGCTGCCGCCTGGTCAGTGCACTCCCACAGGGGGAGTGCCACTCAGCCAGAAGCCCTGAGCCAGGCTCACCACTGGCGAGCGCAGTGGCGGTGGTGGGAGCCTCTCCCGCCTCCACGGCAGCGCTAAGGATGTCCAACTACTGGCTTAGGCCCACTCCCCTGAGCCGTCAGTCAGACATCCCCTGAGGGTTCCCGGACTGCAAGGGAGCGCAGGCCGGACTGAGGGACCCTGAGTGCACATATTTCGTGCACCGGGCCTCTCATATATATATATAAATTAAAATTTTTGCAGCACACTGGTTGAAATCGCTGTGCTAGACCAGTCAATGTCCATAAAATACTTTGAGTTAACCAGCATTACTGAAAATACCTTTTCAGTAGTAGTTAACATCTAATTCTAATTAAGTCAGGTCATGAAGTAGCTCCTTCCTAATGATTTCATTAATCACTCAACAGTGTTGGTGCTTTGCTAAGTGACAGACTTAGTTAGAGGCAGTCATGAGTTCCCTTTTTGTGTATCATAAGTTGGACTAATAAATAGTCCCCTTTCCTTCTAGGCATTTAAAACTAAAAGGAGCTTTTTATCGAAGATTGTAAAATTATCAGTGAACAAGGAAAGACCTTGAATAGGCTGATTACAGTGTTAGGAATACTCATTAGTCTAAATTGGGTGGGGAACCAGGAGGAGTGGGAAGAGGGGACAGAAATGGTACGTTCCAAGAAAAACAAACAAACAACAAAAAAAAAATGACAAGTGGAGCTGTGGCTAAAATATTGCACAATCAATCCATCCACCCCAATTGATAGCAGGGACTCCACCGCAACAGGAATAGTGATGCTGATGGGCAAATGTCAGGTGCGACGAGCCAAGCAACAAAAGACAGAAGCAAATGGTTCAGTGAGTTTTAGGGAACACAGTTAAATAGGAATGGAATCCTTACCATGAAATGCTTCAGCAAGGTTAACATCATTTTCACTAATATCACCCACACCAAAATGTACTAATTCAAGTTCACACTCATGTGAAGCATCGTAGGTATCCATAATGTTCAAAATGGTCTCAACAGAACCATCAACATCACCTAAATGAAGCAAGTTTAAAATTACTGGTGTTAAGAGTTAGGCATTTAAATGATGATAATCTATTTAAGACCATAATAGGAATAGTAGTTACCACTAAATACACTTTAATTTAGGTTTAGCATTATAAATATCTACTTAATTTAATAAAATATAACTAAATGTAACAAAATCAGCTAGAAAAATGTTTACTAAGAAAATCTGAAAATCTCCACAAGAGGGAGGAGGTGAAAGGGCAAAAGAGGTCAGAAGGTACAAACTTACATTACATCCCATAAAAAAATGTCATGGGATGTAATGTACAGGTGGTGATTATAATAATACTGTACTGCATATTTAAAAGTTGCTAGGAGAGTAGATCTTAAAAGTTCCATCATGACCTGGCTGGTTTGGCTCAGTTGACTGAGTGTTGTCCCATGCACCAAAAGGAGGTCGCCAGTTCAATTCCCGGTCAGGGGACATACCCCAGCTGTGGGTTCAATTCCCAGTCAGTGTGCATATGGCAGGCAACCGATTGATGTTTCTCTCTCTCCCTCCCTCCCTTTCCCTTCCTCTCTGTATAAAATCAATAAAAACATATATTTTTTTAAAAAGTTCTCACCACAAGAAAAAAACATTGTAAATATGTATGGTGATCAATGTTAACTAGACTTACTGTGAACATTACACAGTAAATACAAATATCGAATCATTATGTTGTACACTTGAAACTAATATAACATGTCAATTCTACCTTAATAAAAATAAAAGTCTCCCCCACAAAACACTGAGATACTTTTGGCTTAAATTTAATTGCTCAAATTAACTGTGAGAATGAAGAAATACATATATTCCAAAAACGAGTTAAGTAAAATCTTTAAAAAGTTACCTTTAATAATTATAGGAAGCATATTTGAATCTCTTTCTACTTTCTCTTTTGGCCTTAATAATTTTTGTTCTTTTCTTTCTTGGTACTTTATAAATGATCTCTCCTTCCAGTGCAAATTGCCATACTTCTCACGGTCCTTCCGGTGCGCCTCTTGGTGTTCCTTTCGCTTTTCTTCTATTGTTTTTAGAGCCTCTTTATTTTTCTCCTGCTCCTGCTCATACTTCCTCCAGTCAACAACTTCATGTGCCCTTGCCTTTACAGGGAAAAAGCAGGCATTATTTAACTAAAAGCTTTGTTCTTCTTCCACTATGAAATTAGTTTAACTCATATGAAAGTACTAATTTTGTAAGTTTCAAGAAACTTATAAAACTTTCATTTGAAGGCTTTGTATATAAATGAAATTATTTCATTTAAAAACCCTATCTCAAATTTTAAAAAATTCTACAGCCAAATTCTAAAAAGGCACCACTGGCCCCCTCATAGTCTAGAATAATTAATAATAAGTTAACATGAATTTGGTATAACATTATAGATTATTTAAAATCATTATATCCGAGCTAATATATAGGAATTAAGCTTGATATACCTCAGATTCTACTTCAAGAATTTCATCTCCTGCAGAAGGGAGGTCTTTCCAGCCTATAATCCCCACTGGCATGCTGGGGTAGGCCTCATTAACTGATTTTCCATTTTCATCAAACATTAAGCGCACTTTTGCCCAACTCTTCCCAGCAACCAGAATTGAGCCTTTTCTCAATGTTCCTCTTTGAATTATTGCTGTAGTAACAGGACTAAAATGAAAATAAAGTTATTAATTCTTAATGCCATAATCAGGATGTAACAGTATTTTCTTAGTAAAGCAAAGATTATTTTTTCATTTAAAGAAAAATGTTTTTGTCCTAGCTGGTTTTCTCAGTGGTTAGAGCATTGGCCTGAGGGTCGTGGGTTCGATTCTGGTCAAGGGCATGTACCTTGGTTGCAGGCTTAATCCCCGCCCCGGTCAGGATGCATGTGGGAGGCAACCAGTCCGTGTGTCTCTCTCACATAGATGTTTCTCTCTCTCTGTCTCTCCCTTCCATTCTCTCTACAAAATCAATGAAAAAAATATCCTCTGGTGAGGATTAACAAAATATATATATGTTTTTATTGACTTTAGAGAGAGGAAAGGAGAGAGACAAAGATTGATTGGCTGCCTCCCACATGCCTCCCTACTGGGGACGGAGCCAGTAACCTGGGCATGTGCCCTTGATCAGGAATCAAATCG
>NW_005871054.1:7162875-7166244 GCF_000147115.1 Myotis lucifugus | reverse complement strand
CACAAAAAAACAACCACATTTCTTATAAAGTTACTAGAGGCCCGATGCACAAAGTTTGTGCAAGGGGCTCGGCCCTCACAGCCCGGCTTCGTCTGGAAGGTCGTTCCGGTCATCTGAATGGTCGTTCCACTGTTCAGCCATCCAGTCTAATTAGCATATTACGCTTTTATTATTATAGATGGTAGTGGAGGGTGCAGATAGCTGAGTGTTCTGACAGAATCCTACTCCCCTTTCTTTATTTTGCTAAGCAGTGAGAAGACTTCTTTTGCTGATAGGGAGGAAAATTAAAGACGGCAACACCATTCCAAAGACCTTCTTATATGTTATATTAATGGGCAAGGACATAAAGAATTTAGAATCCTTAAAATGCAACAACTGCTATTTCATTCCAATTTATGTTAGTCTAATCAGGTTTTACCAGCTCTATTATGTCAGTGTGGAAAAAAAAAAATCAAACAAATCGAATACTTAAGTCATGTAAATGTGACTACTTGGTGTATACAGATAGATATTATGGTCTACTAATAACTATATTTTATGTTCTCTGTGCTAGTGCAATAAAATGCTTTTCAAAAAATGCTTTGAAAATATTATTCATGGACTAACCATAACATGCAAGAAAAATAACATTATATGATCAATTCACAAAAACAATAGAACAAAATTATTAAAAAGCAAGCATTTTACTAGACCTACCCTCTTCCTTTGTCTGTGAAAGATTCTATAACTGTTCCTTCCACTGGACCTGTGGGGTCTGCTTTCAATTCTAATATTTCTGCAAGAGTAATTGTTGCCTCTGCCAAAGCCATCAGGTTATCCCCCTTAACAACAAAACAAGTTGTTAATATACATTAATATCATCTGTAAATGTAAATACTAGGGTCAGAAAGCCAAATAATCCTTGACAATTATATTTTTCTCTTTAAGCATTAAAAGCATAATTATGCAATTGTAAGGAAGGAAGGGAGGAAGGGAGAGAGAGATAAACAAGAAAACCTGATCCAGGGACAGATATTGCAAAGAACAGTGGCTATTTTTTTTAAGGCCATTAGTGGTGCTTGTTAATACCCTTTCATAAACACATGCTTCATTCTCTCTTTTTCTCCTCCATCTGTCTCTATAACTGTGATTTCTTCCTCTAACCCTTTTTACAATGATACTTCACATTGAAGTTCTATTCAATGTGACAAACTTTCGCATCTATTTTTTCATTTGATCCGTTGTAACTACCCAACTGTGCAAAAATAAAAATTCACTTCACCTCCCTGGATCTTCTTTCCTCAAATGAAGGACTAGATTACATGATTCTTCCACCTTTGATGATCTATCTTTACTACGCTTTCTAGAGTTTAAAGATCACGCAGCTGATAACTGGTGATGGAACTGGAACTGATGGGTAAGGGATTTTTCATTCTCCCTGTCAGCTAAGAGATTGCTCGCAGTTGTTAGAGAGTATAAAACAACAGAGACAACTATAAACAAAATACTTTGCGTACCCCTCTACTTATTCCTAGTATTTATTCTAATTTATAAAATGCTGCTCTGAAAAACAATGCTGGGGTTGTTTCTTTGCATAACATAGACCTCTATATCAGCCTTGAAAAAGGAGGCCCCATCTTACTTCCCTGTCCCTCTCTCCTACCTCCCTCCATTCCCCAAGAATCATCTCTGCCATGTCCCCAGATTTGCCTAAGCAGCTTTATATCTATTTCATCTGAAGGTATTTGGACAGAAAAGGCAGCCATGTCTTCAAATGCTTTAATCTTACTATATGACTTTCAGAGTGCAATAGCAATCCAGGTATAGTGGAAAGATAACAAAGTAAGGTGGCATTTTATGAGTGTCAATAGCATGGTTATACTATTAAAGAATGCATAATTTCTAAGCATCTTGGAAGTAACAGAATTAGGAAAAATAAAGATAAAATGAGACTTAATTGAAAAATTGTGGCCAAATACAGCACCATCCCTCAGTGAATGATCAGGGGGGAAAAGTCTGTACTATGAGTAAATGATGGAATATGATAAAAAATGGAAATTGTTACTTAGCAGCAAACTGCACAGGATAAAATAATTAAAAATGCTGTCACAAAGCAGGTACTGAGTTTCCTTGGTGTTTTTCAAACAGAAAAGAATAACTGGTAATTTAAAAGAAAACAGAATTCATCATAAATAACATTATAAAACTTATAACAATTTAATTCCCCAAAAAACTGAGTCAATCACTTACAAACTGAACCCAAATGTTTCCTCTTTGTATTAGTGACAATTTTTTATTTGTTTAAATCTTTCTTAAGTGCCCTAAGACCTTGATAGTTTTTCACTATAAAAGCAAGCACTTTTTATTAACAACTGTATTTCATTTTTGCTTAATACAGTCTTTAGCCAACTCAAACCCTACCCACATCATTCACTATTTATTCTTCCCATTCTAAGTATCTCATAATAAGAAAAGTATTAGGTTTAGACCCCATTACCATCAGCTATGTAACCCTGGTTTGGTGACTGACCTTTCTGAGCCTAATTTCTAATCTGCCAAACCAGGAAGATACCAGTTTTGCCTAGTACCCAGAGAATTCTGAAACAACAACAGAAATTATATATGTCAAAATGCTCTTCAGGCATAATGCATTATAAGTATTCCCATCTGAACACATCATCTATGCGTTTACCGTAAGTGCAGAGACATGCACTGCCTGTACATCGCCTCCGTAATCTTCACACACCACATCATAAGCTAGCAGTTCTTTCTTCACTTTTTCAGGATCAGCCTCAGCTTTGTCACATTTGTTTATGGCAAGGACAATAGGCACTGAAAGAGACAAAGTTAAGAAGAGTGCAAATGGCACCTTTAATCCCAGGTGTTCACAATGAAGACACCAACCTGTTCTGGCTTTCTCTTTACTCGGTGGATGTACTTATCTAACAAAAGACCTAAAAAGACCCACTCTTTACCCACTGTACTCTACTTTCTACACACAAAGGATTGCAGCTGTGAGATGTCAAAATGCAATTATAAGCAGATTCTGAATTAAGAATAGGCACTAAGATGATTTAAAACAAAAAGGTATGTTGAGTAGAGAAAGGCCTATCCTTAAACCTGAAAGCAAGATCAGCAATTATACGGGAGATAATCTCCAGAAAAAAGATCAAGAGAAGATTCTAACTGAATTCGGGTGCTATTAGATGATTTGCCTATTCGTTCTAGGAGCTACTGACTCATTGTCAAAACCTAACATTTTACCCTGGGGTGAAATTAAGAATCATTACCGTGAACTTTACCTTTGGATTTACAGCAACTCTTTATTCAGACATTTAGCTTGGTGATACACAGTAGATTCTCAATAAATGTTTACTTTAATGAATGGAC
>NW_005871054.1:7147938-7162148 GCF_000147115.1 Myotis lucifugus | reverse complement strand
TTATGAACCAGGAGGTCATGGTTTGATTCCTGGTCAGGGTACATGCATGGGTTGCGGGCTAGATCCCCAGAGTGGGGGGTGCAGGAGGCAGCTGACCAATGATTCTCTCTCATCATTGATTCTATCTCTCTATCCCTCTCCCTTCTTCTCCGAAATCAATACAAATATATTTTTAAAAAATATCATGTATCTTAACCAACTGCTCTGTTATAGGATCCCTGGCAAATTTATCACTCTCTTCTTTTTATTATATTCCCTAAAATCATTAAGAACAGAGTCCATTCCACAAAGGCAATTTTGAGAAATTAAAAAGGAAAGAGAGTAACACTGAAAGCTAGAAGATCAGATGCCAAATAAACAGTAGAGAAAGAACTGTACTTGTGATCACAAGTCCCAAATTGAATCCTGCTACACTCTTCTAAGTATTAAAGTCTGTGGGAAAATAATTCAACTGTCTTTGAGCCTTATCTGTAAGAACAGCTATAATAACCCTGAGATTGCCATGAAGACTAAATGAGCAACATGGGCACTATCCCAGAAAAGTGGCTCTTGCCATAGCACCTTGAGCATCTTTGGCATGCTGAATGGATTCTACCGTTTGTTTCATCACTCCATCATCTGCAGCTACAACCAGTATGATAATGTCGGTGACCTGAGCACCCCTGGCTCTCATCGCTGAGAACGCAGCATGTCCTGGAGTATCGAGAAAGGTTATCTTCTCCCCAGAAGGCAGAGAGACTGTGGAAACAGAAGTCCAAGAACACTAAGAACTCAAACAGGTACTTTCTCAACATGAAGAAATACATGTGACATTATCAAACACAACTAATTCTTTAAAATAATTTTATTCCTTCCATTAATCTTAATCAGAACAATTGATAATGTACCGGCGAAACCTGTAGGGTTTTCTTTGCATGTAATAATTTCAAACTAAAACTCTTCATCTTTCTAGAATATAACTACTTTCATAAATGTACCAAATAATATCTATTCTGGAGAGAGAATACACTGAGGATTACATAGGTAGCCACCCCTGCATAGCAAACATCAGCTGCACAACTCCCTTGAATAACAAAGGCTATTTCATATATAATCGGTAGCTCAGGATTTGAGTCCAAAAGCCTTGTGTTTAAACTCTGGCTTTGCCACTTACTAGCTGTGTAAGTACCTTTACCAAGTACCTTAACTTAAACAAGCCTCAGCCTCCTTACCTGTAAGTAGGAATATTGATACCTACCTAATGATATTTTCTGAAGATAAAAAAGATAAAGTATGCCGAAACCGGTTTGGCTCAGTGGATAGAGCGTCGGTCTGCGGACTGAAAGGTCCCAGGTTCGATTCCGGTCAAGGGCATGTACCTGGGTTGCGGGCACATCCCCAGTAGGAGATGTGCAGGAGGCAGCTGGTCGATGTTTCTCTCTCATCGATGTTTCTAGCTCTCTATCTCTCTCCCTTGCTCTCTGTAAAAAATCAATAAAATATATTAAAAAAAAAAAGATAAAGTATATAAGGTGCTCAACACAGGTGCTGGGCACATGCTAGGTGCTCAGTAAAGGGTAGCTATTATTTATTGCCACAACCTAGCATTGAAGAATTTAAGCTCATGAACTAAGAATGGGCTAGAATAGAAAGATAATATAATTTTCTTCTTACAGAATGTACAAAATAAACTTTATTAACCACCTGCTCTACACTTCATCAAACCAATGGCTTTAACCTTTAGCCTTTCCTTTTACTTTGAATTTGTACATTTCATACTATGACACTAGGTTTAAGGAAGAATATATGGAGTTCCCAAGCACATTGTAAGATAAGTTGTCTTCATACCAAGAAAGGCACCAATGTGCTGAGTGATGCCTCCAGCTTCCATTGCTGCCACTTGAGTTTTTCGCAGTTTGTCAAGTAACGTCGTTTTCCCATGATCAACATGACCCATTATAGTTACCACTGGGGACCTTGGGGTTAATAAAGCTGGATCTGCCTGGGGCCTACAATTAACAGCAAAGGAATTTCATTTCTTAAACATCAGAACAGTTGATAGCCAGTGAATTGATTTGCAGTTATCTATGTGAACTGCCATTATCGATAAAACCTAACATTCAGCATTCCTTAGACCAAAGTATTTTCCTCTTCTATGCATACAACCTACGACAAAATATGTGACTACACACCTACAGTTGACATCTTCATAACAATGAGAACTGAATAAAAAATTTAAGATTCAGGATCAATATATAAACTTAGAAAAATAACCCTTAAGAGTTTTATAATAACCTGAATATACTGATGCTTTAAGCACTTCAAAGAAAAGTTTAACATCATTTTAATTGCAAAAGAAATTTTAAGGCAACCCTTTCTATTAAAAAGTGTGAATAAAACTATGTGGTCTCCTTCCCCCAATATATATTGTTACATTTTACCTTCTCACGGCATCTTTATTTTCTCTGACTTTGTCCTGTTTTAATTTGCTCCATTTTAACTTCATTCCTGCCTTCTTTATCACTTCTTTGATCCAGACTTCATCTAAATGTGAGTCTGCTTCTAGTGAATCTATGTCCATAGTAGTGTTCAATAAAGCTTCATAAATAAAATCTGGGTGGAACAGATAAAACCTTTTAGGTTCATGAAATTAAATGTTTAGAAAGTGAACATTTAAATATAAATGTTAATTATAAATATACTAGAAGCCCAGAGTGTGAAATCGCGCAGCCCCGCCCACCCATGCTGGTCTTTGGTTATTACAGCGTTAGGGCCACAGGCCTTTTATAATATAAATTTTGGAAGAAAGATATGTAATATAAATTTTGGAAGAAAGATATGAAATAAAATCATCCTCACATAACCAGACCATTACACTAAAAGAACATCCTATTCAGTAATGTGCTGGTATAAGTTTACTCACAAGGTTCTCAAAAAAAATTTTCTCTGATTTATTGTATTTCCTTATTTCTATGGTGCAAATAACAATTCTTGAGAGATAATTTGGTTTGTGAATAAGAAAAGCATAGGCTCTAGAGCCAAAATCCCTGGGTTCAAATCCTGGCTCTATCATGTACTAGCTGTGAAATCCTAGGCAATTATGTATCCTCTATATGCCTCAGTTTCTCAACCTATAAATGGGGATAATAATCACACCTACCTCTAGATGCACTGTGAAAATTATAGAGTTAATAAATATAAAGTATTAATACATAGTAGCAGTTCAATGAATATGTTATTATTATTAATTCTTTCCTTTTTCCAAGACCCTGCTTTACTTGTCATTTTATTTTGCTTGTCATTTTATTACAATCATAGGCTATTTTTGTTTACTAAATTTTAATGTCAGGTTATAATAATAAAGACTCATTCTGTTCCAACAATCCCAAATTGGTAATAAATACATCAATGGTGCAATAGGGATAAATATGACTATAATGCTATATATTTACAAATAGAAATAGTATTATTAAAAGTTGTAGTTAATACTATGAATATTTTTCTGCTGATACTACCTATAATGTCAAAATTAGTGGAAAAGGGAATTCATAAAATTATAGAAAACCAAAGGGGAAGTAAATGAATACAAATATGGTTCCTCAGTCCAAAAAAATTATTTGGACTTAATCTAATATATCACTAAATTTCTGAGAAAGGTTAGTTCAGATAAAATCATTTCCACTTTTATTAGAAGTGAAATGTTGGGAGAACTACATTTGGCAAAGAGCCAAGAAACGAATTATAGTTTGTGACTTAAAGTGAAGAATATTGTAATGACAACTTTTTAAACTACCAGTCTAATTTTCATACTTGAATGCCTCAGTCTCATTGCAAATAAGATTCCAGGTATCCATGTTCCCATTATTTTTCCTTATAAAATTATGTGGCTCACCTATGTCCTTTTCCATTGCTCTGGCCAGCTCCTCAACAGTCATTCCAATCCATACCTCCACCTCCTTTTTAGATTTTGTTGAAGATAACTGAGACTTCCGTGGCCTTACTTCCTATTAAAAAATCAGAACGCATGAAGGAGTAAGAAACAACTTTTAAGTGACAATTTATATTTATTCTGGAATATCTACCACAATCACAGCTTCTACTAAGAATTAACACTCCCATAAACAGGTAAATCTCAAGACTAAATTTTAAAATCCTGCATCCTTAATTCACTGTTCTACACCAATTTCCAAGTAACCAAATTCATCAGCATTACAGAACAACTAGAACTTCCCTTCTTCACAAAGATTTATTACCTGGAGTGTAGCACTATGGAATAAAGAGTCTGTAAATGACAAAATACTCAAAATGGACTTCTACTCATGGCTCCAGGCACTTTCATTTCAGACCAAATAATACAGTAATGCCAGAAATCTACAACTACCTTCTTTGTTACTAGAAGCCTATATTGAGATAAAGCAGCCCCAAAGAGCAAGTCTGTTTGCCAGGACCCGGTGTGCTGCGGAGCTGGCCGCACTGGGTAAGCAGATGAAAACACACGCCTCCATTGTGCTAACGTTCTTCTTTGACCTAGGCTGTGCAGCTGTCTACAAACAGTGTGAAATCGTAGCAAGTTCTCCAACTTCAGCAACTTCTGGTTCATGTTTCTCCTAGAAAAAAAAGTTTTAAAGTAGTATTTTGGTTAATATTTAAATCAAGTTAGCAGATATTAATTGGTATCTCCTCTACACAAAGTAAAGTACTAGAGCAGTGGTTCTCAACCTTCCTAATGCCGCGACCCTTTAATACAGTTCCTCATGTTGTAGTGACCCCCAACCATAAAATTATTTTCGTTGCTACTTCATAACTGTAATTTTGCTACTGTTATGAATCATCATGTAAATATCTGATATGCAGGATGTATTTTCATTGTTACAAATTGAACATAATTAAAGCATAGTGATTAATCACAAAAACAATATGTAATTATATATGTGTTTTCTGATGGTCTTAGGCGACCCCTGTGAAAGGGTCGTTCGACCCCCAAAGGGGTCACAACCCACAGGTTGAGAACCGCTGTACTGGAGTGACAATGAATAAAAGTGGGTTCCTGCCCTGGAAGAGCTCCCAGTCCAGTAAGAGTTGGGATTCCATTCTAACTACTCTCTAGACGTTAAGTATTATTATTGTTAATGTTCCGACTATGATAGAACTGAAATATAGTAACAAAATTATAAAGGGCTTTTTTCACTCTTGAAAAACATCAGCTAATCAAATTAAAAATAGAGTGATTTGCTAACATGCAAATATGAACTCATCAGCTCTCTGCTAAACAACTACCAATGGCCCCCCAGTTTAATGTACAACTTCAAAACATGCTATATCTGCCCTCTGCTAATCTCACTTCATTTCCTACCCTCTTAATAGTCCCCTCACTCCTACCTCCCAGGCTTTTGCTATTCTTACCCACTTATAATCTCCAAAGGTTTTTCATCTATCTTTAAAAATTTTTTTTTTTAAATATATTTTATTGATTTTTTACAGAGAGGAAGGGAGAGGGATAGAGAGTTAGAAACATCGATGAGAGAGAAACATCGATCAGCTGCCTCCTGCACACCCCCCACTGGGGATGTGCCCACAACCAAGGTACATGCCCTTGACCAGAATCGAACCTGGGACTCTTCAGTCCGCAGGCCAACGCTCTATCCGCTGAGCCAAACCGGTCAGGGCTATCTTTAAAAATTTTTATTGATTTTAGAGAGAGGAAAAGAGAGATCAATTTGTTATGCCACTTATTTTTTAAATTTAAAATATATTTTTATTATTTTAAAAAATATTTTTATTGAGAGAGAGAGAGAGAGAGAGAGAGAGAGAAATTTGTTATGCCACTTATTTATGCATTCATTGGCTGCTTCTTGTATGTGCCCTGACCAGAAGTCGAACCCGCAAGCTTGGCGTATTGGGACTACGCTATAACCAACTGAACTACCTGGCCAGAGCCTGTCATCTAATTTTGAACCTTTGCATAAACTCCCTCTATGTGAAATTGTCCTTCAACATTCACCATCTTCTCCTCCCCCTCCCCCCCAGATACTTTAGAGAGGGAAGAAGACACCCCATAAAGATCTATTAAATAATGCCTTCTGATGCCCTAATCGGTTTGGCTCAGTGGATAGAGCGTCAGCCTACGGACTGAAGGGTCCCAGGTTTGATTCTGGTCAAGGGCATGTACCTTGGTTGCGGGCACATCCCCAGTAGGGAGTGTGCAGGAGGCAGCTGATCGATGTTTCTCTCTCATCGATGTTTCTAACTCCGTAGCCCTCTTTCTTCCTCTCTGTAAAAAAATCAATAAAATATATTAAATAATGCCTTCTGAATATCATTCTTGGAATGGAAGAATTTATTGGGAGAACACTGCCACAGAATTTTTCTCCTCAGCAAACATTTTCTGAGCACCAGCTTCCGGCAGTGTGTTTGAGGTTGTTGATTCATAGTTTAATAAGCCAGAGCCCCTTCAGAGTTCACAGTCTCTAGGTGTTCCCATGTAATGATCCTCAGGCACATTGAACACCTCAAGAGTGGCACATTTACAGTACCTTCTTTAGGCACTAAAGTGTGCTCAGGAAGCACGGGACACCTTAGTAAATAAAAAATAATTTTAATGAGCCCCAAACCAGATTTCACAAGGACGCACAGGAGGAAAGGCCCTACACAGAGATTAACCAAAGCACAGATACGTAATTAAGGCCAGAATTAGACAAACACATTGGGTGCAATAATCCAAATATCAAAACTGGAAGGAACCTTACTTGTTACTTAATTTCAAGCCCCTCAATTTAGAGAAAAGAAAAATAAAGCCAGAGAGCGAGCGAGAGAGAGAGAGAGAGAGAGAGAGAGAAGAAAAAAGAACCTTCTCGAATGTCATACCGCTAGTTAATGGCAGTCAGGACTAGAACCCAGGCGTTCTGACACCCAGTTCGGCGTTCTCGCGCCGCTAGGAAATTCATGGAATCTGGAAAAGGATGTTGGAAATATCCAACATGCAGCTGAACTGGTGGACACGTCCGAATGGAACTGGAAGCCTTGGGACTTATCTGAAAGGTGAAAAGAAGTCACTGTAGAGAAAGCCCGGATCTGGCGGCCTCGAACCCGAGCCCGACAACCTTGGGCACAGGGGAGGCTGGGACTGGGGTCCGCACCTGCCGCGGCGCTCCGGCTGCAGACCGCTTCGGAAGCCTGAAGTAGGGTCACGCAGGGGAGAAATGCATCCTGGAAAAGCGCAATGTGTATGACTTGTGCCACTGACACTCTAGGTCAAACAACATACGCCACCCGGACGACCGGCTGGGGGACCCCACTCACTCAGCTCCTGCAAAAGGCCTGCAGGCTCTGGACTCTGAGACCAGGCGCAGATCACCTTCTGGACCTGCGGGTACTGACGGTCAGTCAGTCCGTCTCCGAAACGGTCCCCACCGGGCTTCCGGTACCGCCGGAAGCGGTTCTTCCCCGAATTCAGAGGTCCGCATCCGGAATAATCGCTCTTGCTGCCAGGACCGGGGTGGGGTGGGCGGTGCCCAGCGCGGGAGGCGTTAGTTCAATGTGTAGCCTCTTCCCGGGGTCAGCCGCGCGTCGGTAATCGCTTCTGCAGGTCCCTTCCTTTTCTAGAAGTTTATTGCTGCTCTTCTGGGGCTGTGAGTGCCTACCCTCCGAGGGAAGTTAAACCCGGAAATGTGGGAGAAAGGATAGGTTCTTATAAGACACATACAAGGAAAAAATACCAGGGAACGTGGCCCTGACTAAGTCAGGTATTGCATGTTTTAAAAATTCTTGCAGCACACGGGTTGAAAATCGCTGGGCTGTCGTGCTGGAGGTGGTGAAAAGGGAAAGGAGGCAATTATGATGGATTAGCTATGGGGTGGCTGGGTGGTGGTGGTGGTGGTGGGGAGTGGAGGTGGGCTTAGGGGAGGGATTCATGCCTTGCATAACTGATGGATGAGATTTCTGGGTACACGATGTGCTGGATGCACTGCCAATTTTATCTCTTTTCATTCTTTTGTAGCTACCACGGAGATCCTATCCTTGGTTAATGTTTTCCTACTTTTGGGACATAATTTACATTGCTTAGGTACAATCAGATTCCAATTATTCTTTCCTTGCTTACTCTCTAGTCACTGTGATTGGATTTGGATATTTAGTCTTCAAAGTCTTCAAATATTTAAGGACAATCACTCCGGCTATGCCTTATCTTCCAAAGGGTGATCTTGTTATTGATTGCTTTCTACTTTCATTCTTAGAGGAAAAGCTAATAAGAAAAGTGAGCCCCACCAACCTTACATGCCAAAATAAATTTTAATGAATTGAGTGTTCTTAATAAAAATTAGGTGGAATGTGAAAGCCATTAACATTTATACAGTAGCTAAATGAGCCAAGACATAAACAAAGCTAATTCACAAATGGGGAAATAAAAGAATAAACATGAAAAAAAGTTCCAGGTAAGCCTCTCTCCCTTGTCTGTTTTCTAAGTACTCAGTAATCTATAATAATAAAAGCATAATATGCTAATTAGACCAGACAGCTGAATGACCTTCCGGACGTCCTTCTGGATGAAGCTGCGGTGGCGGGGGCTGAGGCCGAGGTGGTTAGGGGCGATCAGGCAGGCAGGCGAGCGGTTAGGAGCAGTGGTCCCAGATTGCGAGAGGGTGCAGGCTGGGCTGAGGGACCCTCCGCCCCCTGAGTGCACGGATTCCGTGCACTGGCCTCTAGTGTAGTATGTTTGCTTTTGTTATTGATCTGAATTTAGGTGGCCATGAGTAGTAAGTAGCCTGTTGGTTCATAATCAGAGATCAAATAATTAGATGAAACAATAATTAGTAGGGAAACATGGCTCAGTAGTTTTTAGAAGTGGTTAAACTGAAAAGTTTTATTATTTTTTTAAAATATATTTTTATTGATTTCAGAGAGGCAGGGAGAGGGAGAGAGACAGAAACATCAATGATGAGGGAATCATTGACTGGATACCTCCTGCACACTCGAGCGCACAACTCGGGCATGTGCCCTTGACCGGATCGAGCCCAGGACCCTTTAGTCCACAGGCCAACGCCCTATCCACTGAGCCATGCAAGCGAGGGCAAGCTGAGAAGTGTTATCATGTGCTGTCCAAGGCCAACCTGGGTGAAATTGTGAAGTCAGTTCTTGCAGTTTCCACCAAGGCCTATGCAGTGAGGACCCAGATAGATACTTTGTTGTGTCTTCTGAAGGGGCTTCCTTTTCCAGGCCTTCAGTTTGCACCCCAGAAATGATCTAAATCTATTCTCACTGGAGTTAGACATCCCTTGGATTATCTATGTTTATTTGGGATTTGAGGCTTAATCTAATTTCATAAACCCTAACGTGACATTTCAGGCCTCATACAAGGGTTCAGTGAAGTTTCTAAGGATAGCAGAAGCCACCCCACCAGAGGCAGGCAAACTGCTTCTGAAAAAGCTGGGTCCAGGCTGCCGCAGCTAACTATTCACAGATGAATAATAACAAAAGTTAACTTGCAGAAAGGGTAAAGAGGAATTATAATTAAAAAATTGATAAGTCTTAAAAGGATAGGGATTGGCCCCCAACTCTCTCCCTGATGGTCCACAAACTCAGGGAGTTTCCCTGGTGAAACCTGAAACCGTCCCCTACACAGAGGACAAGCCGAAACGGCCGCTCCATGTTGGCAGGTGACAGGTTTAATAAGCAAGGGGACTTGTTAGGCGGCTTGTCTTGGGAGGCTGCAAGACAAGACCTCCATCCAGATAGTTTGTAGTATGTTATACAGAGGCCATAACACGGTTCAGTGGCCGTTACTGTCCAGATGGTCTCAACACATTACTCTTTCAAGGTTGCTTCCCTCAGGTGCAACCTTTAACATCAAAACTACCATGTTCTCTGATCTTCCCTCCGCGCAGGTGTTGAAACGCTGCGTCCAGGGATCGCTTTCGGGAACGTGCAGGGAGGGGCGCACGGAGATGGCACCGCCCCCTCCGGAAGTCCCCGCCCACCCCAGGGAGGCACCGCCCCCGGAAGTCCCCGCCTATCCCGGAAGGCCCCGCCCACCCCCGGAAGGCGCCGGCACTGGGCTTCCAGCGGCGGCCCAATAGGCTCTCTCATCAACCTCCAGATGCCAGGCACTTCCTCGCCCACGGCCGCTCCCGCTCGCCACGACAGGGGCATGGCGGGTGCTGAGTTGCGGGCAGCGCTCGAGCAGAGGCTCGACGCCCTCGCCATCCGCGCGGAGGTCGTGGAGCACCCGGAGGTGAGACGCCCCCGCCGGGACAGCCGGGCCGGGGCGGGTGGGCGCTGCTGTAGCGTCTTCCGGGCAAGGCCGCAGAAACGAACATCTTGGGCATTTCCCGGGTTCTAGTACGGAAAGGACCCAACAGCATCCAAGGCCCCTGGATTTGGGATTATGATGTTCTGTGAGAAAACTTGTTTTCCTCTTTTCTCACATTTCATATTGAGAACTAGTGCAACATACCGAGAACTGGTGCATTGTAAACTGTTGCGAGATGCTGCTCAGTTTGTCCGCTTGATGTGTAAAGTCACCCAGCAGAAAACTGTCTCTGCAGTAGCTACGACGTATCAGGCATCACGCACCCCGGCAGGACACCAGGGTTAGAGAGTTTGGAATGTTTCACATGATTTAGTGTATATGGAGATTTGCAAATATTTCACAGAACCAGTTGTAACTTGAGAGCTGCGGGTCCATAACCTTTTTACCCAAAGCTTCCGTGACAGCTACTGGTAACAGCTAAGTATGGCAATCTCCAAAGGGAGAAGTCCATTAAAAGTCTTCTCAACTTCACAAATTTAACGTCAAAACTATCATTTTCTCTGATCCTCTCCCCTCCCATATAGTCCACACACGCTCCTTGACCTGTGCATATTGCCAGCTTTCTGCTGTTCTGTCAGTCCAGGGTCTCACTCCCTGCCCTCACCCTCACCCTCACCCTGGTTACATACCTGTAGATTGGAGGTTGTCACCTGATCTAGATGTAATGGGATGCTAAGGAATCTGGGCTGTTACAAACTTTCAATTTAAAGAAAAAAAAAAAAAGACAAAAAGTATTTTAAGAATGTGAGGGCTTGGTCAGTCAGCACACTGGAATAGAGAACTGACCTAAGATAAATTACTTGAGGTCCCGATATGAGGAATTGAGCTGGTAAAGGCTTGTATTTCATAATGGGTGAAATCCAGAGCACTGAGTGCTTCCTAACCTTGCTGTGTTTTTTTCCCTAACGTTGCTGTTTTCGCCCAGCAAGCAAAATACATTGTAACTGTGTGTGTATACAGTGTGTGTATACATGCATATTATTTTTAAATTTCTCATGTGACATTTTACAGGTGTTTACAGTTGAAGAAATGATGCCTCATGTCCAACATTTGAAAGGAGCACACAGTAAGAACTTATTTCTTAAAGACAAAAAGAAAAAAGGCTATTGGCTGGTGACAGTTCTTCATGATCGACAAGTTAATTTAAATGACCTTGCCAAGCAGTTAGGTGTCGGGAGTGGAAATCTGCGGTTCGCTGATGAAACAGCCATGCTAGAAAAGCTAAAAGTTGGCTCAGGCTGTGCCACACCCTTGGCACTATTCTGTGATGATGGAGATGTGAAATTTGTTCTGGACTCTGCTTTTTTGGAAGGTGGACATGAAAAGGTGTACTTTCATCCAATGACCAATGCTGCAACCATGGGGTTGAGCCCTGAAGACTTTCTTACATTTGTGAAGAAGACAGGACATGATCCCATAATACTGAATTTTGATAAAAACAACTAATTGGGCCAATGTTTAGAATACATTTACATCGGAAAGCTGTTTTTCTTATTTCTAATTTGTAAAAAGCATTAAAAGTAATAAGAATATTTAGCACCTTGATTTGGTGACTACTTAAGTCATTTTAGGAGGGGTATTTCATCTTAAAGCTGTTTTTAAAAAGATATATTGAGGTAGTGTTAGCTCAGATCCCTCTCCACTCCCCATCCTCCCTTCCCCATGACTCATTACAGAAATGCCCTCAAAAATTAAGAATAAATTAACATCAAAACTAAGATTAACATATCTTGGACAGGTACTTATTGTACTTGAAAAAAGCAAATGGCAAAACAGCATATATAAAATTATGCATGTGATAGTGCACATATAGGGAAAAATTAAGAGGAATATAAGTATATTGTTGATAATGGTTCTCTTTTGGGAATGAAAATTAAGGAATAAAAACTCCCCAGCAAGATAATTGAAACAAGCATAGGACAAGAGCTAAAAAATCCTGTTACTGAGTATTTGTTTTTAAAAGTGGTTTTTCTTGCCCTACCTGGTTTGGCTCAGTGGATAGAGCATCAGCCTGTGGACTAAATGGCCCTTGGTTCGATTCCAATCAAAAGCACATGCCTGGGTTGTGGGCTCTATCCCCAGCAGGGGGTGTGCAAGAGGTAGCAGGTCAATGATTCTCAACATTGATGTTTTTATCTCTCTCTCCCTCTCTGAAATCAATAAAAATATATTTTAAAAATATAGAAGTGGTTTTTCTTCAGTGAAAAAATAAGATTATTACTTTTATAAAAGTATATCTTTAGAAAAGTTTCATCTAGGAAAAACACTCAAAATAGGGATGGAAAATGTAATCATACCATTGAAATTCTAAAACTCAGCAGCAGAATATACACAGGCCCTTGGAAGGATTTATTTAGTCTTTGTTCAAAGGTTAGAAATGTGAATATGAACAAGTTTCTTCTGTCTTCTGGAATATATTGTATTTTACTCATCACCTTTCAGTTATGGCATATGAAAAGTGTAAGATGCCAGGATTATATATTGTCAGTTGTCACATAGAAGGTAGTTAAAAAATAGTGAGGAAAACTGACATTTTTTCCACCTCACTTAAATAAAACCCTTCATCAGTTGAGGGTCTGGCATAGACTAGACTACAGAAATAGTCCACAGGTCTTGTCATGAGAACTCTCATTTTCCTCTAGGTTTGATCACTCAAAAAAATAATTCCCATTTGGTAGAGATATTGTACTTAATTTATACTAATTTGTGTTACTGAAGGGCAAAGTACAAGTAAACACTTGGCATTTATTGATATACCAGAGGCCTGGTGCACGAATTTGTGCACCGATGGGGTCCCTCAGCCTGGCCTGTACCCTCTCGCAACCCGGGACCCCTCGGGGGATATTGGAGAGCAGGTTTTGGCCCGATCCCCGTAGGCCAGGCTGAGGGACCCTACCGGTGCACAGTGCACCAGGCCTCTAGTATGTTTATAACATCTTTGGTTAATCTCTTCCTGCCCTCCCCGCCCCCCCCCCACAAGATTCATCAGTCTGTTCCATGTTTCCATGCCTGTGTGTTGAGCGTCTGCCCCGTGGTGGTCAGTGCGCATCATAGCTAATGGTCGTTTAGGCTTTATATATATACTAGAGGCCCAGTGCACAAAAATTTGTGCACTGGGGGGGGGGGGGGTCCCTCAGCCTGGCCTGTGCCCTCTTGCAGTCTGGGACCCCTCGGGGGATGACCACCATCTGGCTTAGGCCCGCTCCCTGGGGGATTGGGCCTATGCTGGCAATCAGACATCCCTCTGGCAGCCTGGGAGCCCTTGGGGGGATGTCCACTTGCCAGCGGGGAGCAGGCCTAAACTGCAGTTGGACATCCTTAGCGCTGCTGAGGAGGCAGGAGAGGCTCCCAACACCACCGCTGTACTGGCAGCCGTCAGCCTGGCTTGTGGCTGAGCAGAGCTCCCCCTGTGGGAGCTCACTGACCACCAGGGGGCAGCTCCTGCATTGAGCGTCTGCCCCCTGGTGGTCAGTGTGTGTCATAGTGACCAGTCATTCTGCTGTTAGGGTCAGTTTGCATATTACCCTTTTATTATATAGGATAGAGGCCTGGTGCATGGGTGGGGGCTGGCTGGTTTGCCCTGAAGGGTGTCCTGGATCAGGGTGGGGGTTCCCGCTGGGGTGCCTGGCCCAGCCTGGGTGAGGGGCTGATGGGTGTTTGCAGGCTGGTCACACCCTCTTCAGGGTGGGGGGTCCCCACTGGGGTGCCTGGCCAGTCTGGGTGAGGGGGCTGATGGGTGTTTGCAGGCTGATCACACCCCCCTTCCGGGGGGGGGGTCCCCGCTGGGGGTGCATGGGCCAGGCCTGGGGTGAGGGGCTGGATGGGCTGGTTTTCAGGGCTGGGCCACACCCCCCTTTTGGGGGGGGGGGGGCCCCCCCTAAAGGGTGCCTGGGCCCAGTCTGGGGTGAAAGACTGAAGGGCCGTTTTC
>NW_005871054.1:7071916-7147838 GCF_000147115.1 Myotis lucifugus | reverse complement strand
TCCCAGCCTCTCCTTTTTGTTATTTATTTTTTATTCTGGGATTTATTTACCTTCTATAATTGAAACTTTGTAGCCTTGAGAGGAGCTCAGAGCCGGCCAGGGCGGGCGAGAGGGAAGCTTGGCTTCCTCCACTGCCAGGGGCAACCCAAGCTTCCTGCTCGCTCCAGCTCCATGGCCATGGCCTGCTGAAAGCAGGTATCGGGTTTATTTAGCTTCTATAATTGAAACTTTGTTGCTTTGAGTGGAGCTTAGAGCCGGGCCGCGGCAAGCGGGAAGCTTGGCTTCCTCCATCATTGGGGCAACCAAGCCTCCTGCTTGCTCCAGCTCCGTGGCTGCCAGCTGCCATCTTGGTTGGGTTAATTTGCATATAGTTGCTCTTATTGGCTGGTTGTCATGGCTTAAGGTGTAGCGAAGGTACGGTCAATTTGCATGTGTCTTTTATTAGTGTAGATAGATGATTAGAAGCTACAAGTCTATGACAGAGTTTTTATAAAATATACAACAGATTTGAGAGATGCGGAGTTAATAAGAAACGCTTTTCATAAATGAAAACTTTATCCTGATTTGCCATGTTAGTTTTTACCTACTCTGTACTGTATCTCTAAGATACAGTAAGTTTTAGGTTGCTTTGCATATAAAATGAAGATTTAATGAATAGATCCAAAGACCTTAGATAAGTGGTCTAACTGCCCTTCCCCACCTCTGATAGAAACAGGTCCGCAAAGAATGTCCTTGCTTAAGGATACAAGGCTGGTTGCCATCTCTAACATTCTGCCTCCAATGGCTATGAGTGAAAATGAGATACTGATTTGTACAATCTATTGTTTATTGATTTTTTTTTCTTAGAGAGAGAAACATCGATTTGTTGTTCCACTTATTTATGCATTCATTGGTTGGTTCTTGTATGTGCCCTGTCCAGGGATAGAAGAGAACCTGCAACCAACCAACTGAGCAATCCAGCCAGGGCTGAACAAACTACTAATGTATTGAAACTTACTTTGGAATTGACAACTGGTACTCTTTTCTCTTTCTCCCAAAACCTCTAAAACCCATCCCAAAATGATTAGGACACAATCATATAAATAAGGTTATGGGTTATGTGAAAATTGGTTTTCCAGGGCAAAGGGAAAGGAAAGAATACTTGGCTAACTCATATTTTACAAATTTTAAATGATTACTAACCACTTGTTATAAAAATCACCTTTGCTTTATTTTTTTATATCAGTTTGATAAGCAAATGTTAAGCCAACCTAATTTTAAAAAATAAAGTTAAAAACTAAAATAAAAAGTGATGCTTTTAAAAAGATAAACAATGGTGTCATTATAAACTGGATTTCTGTGGCTGATATTAGGTACTGCCAAACATTTTGCTATTCAACTTCAAATCCCTCAGTAGCATTACTCTGAAAGGAAATGTTACAGCTTTTATATTATTTGATTTGGTATTTAATAACATTTATAAGTACAATGGCAAACATCAAAAGAGAAACCTTAGTAGAAAAGAAAAAGACAATTTATAATCAGGTTTTGTTAAAGGGTGTTATAAGTGCAACTTTATCTATAAGCATTCCTTTTAAGGCATTTTCATTGTCCAAATATTTCAACATGTACATCAAGTTTGATATTATAAAACGGGCTCCTTTTGTATTATTCATTCAAGACTTAAAAAAAAAATACATCTCAGGACTAAGTATAGCAAAAAAAAAAAAAAAATCACTTTTCTCCTAAGTAACTTAAAATACAAGTCATTTAGCATACATTATTCCGCACTGTAATCCAGATTTGGTATAATTATCTTTTTCACTTACTGACATAAACTGTTAAGACAGTGCAGGCTGTAGTATTTCATTTGTGAGGTGGCTGCAATTCTGTAATATGCACAGTGATTTTTAAGTAGGCTCTTACCATGCCTTGCATGAAAGGTGCTACAACAAACCTGTTTCATGAACTCTTTGGTAACCACCAGTTCAAAAACTTGGACCAAAATTTCCACATGGCCAGATCTGAAGCACTTTATTGGAGTTCTAGGCCGAAACTCTTACCCTGTATATTAAATTCTTCAGTGTTTTTTGGGGGTGGGGTCAGGTGGGGGGGTTAGGTGTAGATTTAGAATAAAACCAGATAATTAAAAGCATGTCAGGCACCAGTAAAAAGGCCCCAGTTAGTTTCTAGTTGGCCATACTATTTTGTTTAAAGAAAAAGAGTGACTTCCTACTAAGTTTGCTTCCAATGATACCTTTTGGAGAAAGTAAAATATTCATGTGGTTATTATCTAGTCCTTTTTTGAATTGTTATGAAAAGGGGATGAATATAATTGAGACTATTCCTACTTTTGCAATCTCAAGTGTTCCCTTGGTTGTTGCTTTAACTGGGCTTTCTCGAGGTCAGCCTACTCAGATTCAGTACTTTATAGGCTGCCCTTAGCATTTTCTACTTGAAGGAATAATGTGCTGCTTAAGTGAGCAGTTCTCTATTTTAGGACATCAGTATCCTGGAGAGGTCAAGCTGTGATATCATTCACCCTCATTGGGCCACCTCTTACTCATTAATTTCAATTTTCAGTAACTGTCCTGGGATGTGTCCTAGTTGTGCAAATTAGAAGCTAATTAATATAAACCTAAATTACCCACTTACTGTATTTTAGCTAAACCATAATTTCTATATTTATTTTCCATTTATCCACCTAAAAATGAATTTACATTTTTTTACATGCAAGTGTCTCTAGACTGCCATGATGCCCATGATCAATTTGATACTTGAATCTAGGGAGTCATGATGGAGAGAGATCTTTCAAAGTCTAGAGAATAGGTTTTAAATATGTCTGTTGTGTAATATCTATATTTTAGTAAGAATCCTTTGTATTTACATTACACAGCACCTTTCAGCCAAGAGTTCAAACGTGATTTAACTTTATAGCACTATTTGGTGGCAAAACCTAAGTTAAATAGTGGCTAAGTTAACCAAGTTTGCTAATTTCCATTTAATTTCTGGTCAACTATACATTCTGTCTTTTCATTAATGGTCTTTCTGAAAGAAGACTCTGATTACAACATAACTACTGGCCTACCCCCTCCAAAAAGATAAATATACATGAGAGAGATAAAGGAGGAGGAGGGAGAAGAGGAAGAGAGAGGAAGGGAGGGAGAGAAAAACAACACATTTCTCATGACATCTAGGTTAGTGATACACAGTTCACATAAACCACACACAGGAATATGAATTATTCTAAAAAGATTTTTAGAGCTGGTAATGAGAGCCTAAGAAGTACACTGTTAAAATTAAAAAGTCAGTATCTTCCTCATTTAAGACTTTTAAGATTATTCTGATATTTATGTTAAATAATGAATTTCCATTAACAGGTATCAATGCATTTTTTTTGATTTCATAAGAAAATAAAACTGTGATATAAAATTGGAACTACAAAAAGAATTGATGTTTCCCTGGGTTAAATTAACTAAATCTACTTTTTTGTGCTTCTTTCAAATGTTTAAGGTAACAAATGCATACAAATATTTCAAAAGTACCAATAATAGTTACCAACTTTAATGTAATATTAAAAAGGACAAAACCAGAAAAATTCTTATTAAGTGATAACCTTAATAATAAGTGAGTTCCTGGCAAAATGCAGATCATAGTAAATTATTTACATTATATTTGCCATAAGAAAACTTCTTAAGCAACAGTCAGCTCTCAAGTTAAAAAAACAAACATACATAACCCAATACTAAAGAAGGGAAATGAGTTAAAATACAACAACTTTATCTTGGGAATGCCATTTGCTGGAAAACCACCTTACTTAAATGTTTCAGGAAAACACTCTTTACTTAACTTGGATCCACTTGTGAATGCTTAGTGTTGCTTATTGGGGAATATGGAAAGATTAATATCACTGTAAATTTTTTTTAGCTCCTATCTCATTATGGATTTTTCAGATTTATCATATAAACTTGAATTTCTTGTTCAGTCCACCAAAATAATTGGCTTAAAAAAAATACCAACACATGCAGTCTGCTCACCAAATAAGACTCTGGCATGCCAAAACAAGGTTCTCTGTATCTTGATATATACTACATTCCACAACATACTACAGCATTTGATTTAGATTATACAACTAAATATAAATCACTAGATTTTCGCTAATATTTAGCAGAAGCATTAAGCAAACATGGATAAATTCATAAACAAATGATGAAAGAAGTAGGTTGTTCTTGGAGAACTTCTTGAAACCTCAAACACTTGGTCCTTAGCGAGAGAACATCCTTTATTCAGTAGATCTTAATAGTACAATGTATAGTAAGTCCTAAAACCTTCTAAAAATTTTGGCAGTTGACTCCAGTAGTGCTCCTTGATTCAAGGAAGGAATGAAGGTTTGTGTTTCTTGCCTGCTCTAGTCACGCAGAATTGTATAAAGTCTCCTTAAAGATTTAAAAAAATGATTTCTATAGTTGGGTGTCTTGTTACTTCAGATATAAAGGCTTCATACTGAGAAAATGAAGGACACTTTTCTCTCTGTATTTAGTTGAAAGGTAGAAAGAAGAAAGAAAATATAAGAAAAGCTTGAAGATAAGAGAGATATAAAATACAGAGCAGCCACTACAAGAACAGCATGCACCAGATATTTCTATAGGAATGAGAGTGACAGAAAATCAGAGACAAGTTTTCCTCAAGAGGCATTTAGTTTACCCTCAATTACCAAGAACACTGGCAAAGTTGTATTCCTACCACAAAAAAGAAAAGACTTCACACTGAGACAGGAATTCCTAAAACATTACTCACTACTAAAATTAAATTTAAATTGAGGAAAAAAATAATTCTTAAAGGTTTGCTTCCTGTGTGACAGGCAAAAAAAAAAGGCAATCAAATAAATCATCTTGCTTTACTAGTAAATAGGACAGAAGTCACGAATTAATTAAGCAAGCAATATTTACATCTGTTAATGCAATATGCACTTGTTCTTATACTTAATGCTGTTAGTTTGTATAAATGAGACTAATCTCATTTACGTTTTGAGTAAGAAACTCACCACTTGGCCCACATGTCATGTAGTGGGTAATAGAATTAGGAGCTTTGTTGCTCCCTAGACCTGCTTTTTGAATTTCTGCTTTCTTGTACTTTGTCCACATCTGCAGGAAAAAAGCATTTCATGTTATTTAATCAAAAGTTAAACATAATACAATTCATGAAGATAAGAAACTTAAAGAGCTCTCATTGAATAGGGCAAGGAGAAGGAATCTAACTCTGGGAAATTCTTTAATCTGATAGACATCTCATTACTTCAAGACTGATTTTCATAGTTTAAAAGCTAGAAATAATAAGACTGGTTTTCATAGTTTAAAAGCTAGAAATAATATGCCTCCTAGTGTCAAAAAGGTTTACTTGTTATGTTTATGTACTAAATGGTCACATATAGTTATAAAGTAAAAAGTAATCTTGCATGCAGTGGCAGAAACATCTACAATGAAATATTTGTATTACTAAGAAAACCTGGGCTTGAGGCATATTTTGTAGGCAAATAATATACCTCATTACACTGTAATAGCTAGAATTGTTTTGGTTAAAGGGGACCCAATACATAACAGTGTAAATTTACAATGTCATACAAATAATATTGGTATAATTTCTAGAAACCTAGGCCAGGAATAGAAACTATGCAGTTTCATCTAAAATTAGGGTATTGAATCTCACATAGTTTTTCAAATAATCTTTTGTGAAGCCATAGGATTTTTATGGAGATGTCTTAGAACAAAAACAGGTAGCTGCTCAATTGAGTCAGAGTTTTACTTTCACTTTTAAAAATGTATTTAATTGGGGGCATCTTTCTAAGATTTCATTTATATTAATATAGTGTTCTGAGAGACTTTTATGACTCCACAGCTTTTGATAGTTTCTGGAGGAAATCTAGTCTGTATTCTTAGACAATCGTCAAGACACATGGACATGGTATGTATCTGTCTCACATGCACAGTGTGCATCTTCTTTTTGAAAATGTGCTGTATATGTAACTATAGCCATTTGGGTTGTAAATACTTCTTTACTGTAAAAGTAATTTTTAAAAATAATCACAGATTTTAATATAATAGCACATGATTTCTCAATGTATGAAATTTAAATATTTTAAATTTAAAAAATGGCCAGATTTATAATATTTAAAAAGTTGAAATAGTTGAGAAATAAAACTTGACTCAATGTGGAAAAGAAATAATAATTATTACATTTGCCTGATATATGTCCTCCATCTAATCTCACCTGTATTTGCCATTAATTTTTATTACTAGGTTATGAAAAAATAAAAGAAGGCATACCAAAAACATTTAAAATGTTAGAATTGAGTATAAAACAAATGACAATAAAATAGATTGATGTATTCACACAGAAAATATATTAGGTGGTACTAAAAATATGAAAATTTTCTGATTTACCTGCTCTCGTACTACTTTTAGTAATAGCTGGCTATGAGAAAAGTAGTATGGTCAAAGGTGTAAGTAGAAGGGGCCTAATCCTGAAATGAGCTTGTGTAAGTACAAACGGATGGCTTAAATTACAAAAGATACATATTTCATTAAGCAAAGATTCTCTATAGATTGTTCTTTGGTTCAATTATTAACAATAATTAATATAACAACATGTAGTAAATAATAATTTCCTTCATCTTTAGAAAGTTACCTTTCAAAGCATTCCTTTCAGATGCCAGGCTGTTACTAACAGATATATTTAGGCTAAGTCAAAATGGCAAAAACATTCCAGAGACAGAGCGAAGATATACTCCTCCAGAGATAAGTGAGAGTTATGAGTTTTTATTTTTGTTTTATTCTGGGAGATTCAAGTTTAGCTGATTCTGCTTTTAAAGGACCACAGCAAGAGACAATTTTAAAGTTTATGACACCAGAGTCAAAGTTAGCAAATATTTTCTCTAACTTATATGGTTACTTTTTAGCTACAAGTCATATTTATTCTTAGTTCTAAAATTTGTTCTACTAAAAGTACACCTATTAAGTTTAAGTGGTTACAAATCCTAATATTTTATTTTAGCACAATGTACTCATTTTAGAAAACTTTTTTAAGGACAGACATATAATTTAATAATAAATTATAAAGTTATATAAGTACCAATCTTCACCACTTTGTAAACTTGCTACCTTTTTTTACAGAAGTAAAAATGCAAATTTTCAACACATTGAGTATGATTGGTTTATTTCTCTTTGACTCTATTAAAAAAAAAGAACTAGAAAAACTCTGATTCTAAGTAAAAATTAATCTTGAAGGAAGATGAAGAAAAGTGCAGAAAAGAAATAGAATACATAGAAAATGCTCCTAGACACTGTAAAAGTCATATTTAAATTTGATGGGGTTTTTTAAGAATTACACTAACTTTATTAATATTAACAATATTTTAAATCTGAACAATTTTATAAATATGGGCAGTAGTTAATATTTGCTACATAAAGTATTGAGTTATTAACTATTTCTTTGAAAATAAAACAGGACAGAAGGCATAATTAAATGGCAAAGGAAAAGGACTTTTTTTTTTTTTTTTTTTTACATATTTTCCTATACATGTGCAATATGTGGTGCACATTCTGGAAATAAAAGAAAGGGCCTGGCCTTCGTGGCTCAGTGGTTGAGCATCGACTTATGAACCAGGAAGGCATCGTTCGGTTCCAGGTCAGAGCACATGCCTGGGTTGCGGGCTCGATCCCCAGTAGGGGGGCATGTTTCGCTCTCTCCCTCTCCCTCTCCCTTCCTCTCTGAAATCAATAAAAATATATATATTTTAAAAAGAAATATTTCTTAGAAAAAGAAAAAGAAAGGAATGAGAAGAAGGAAGAGAGGAAATGAGCATTCTTTTTTGGAAGCAACAAAGTATGACTTGGAAATGCTTTCTTGGTAATTATAGCATGCAACTATCTTAACATGCTTCTAAAAGTAACAATCTCTTGTCAGGCGGCAAGAAATGTGAAAGAGGAGCATGTATTGTTAAGGTTTTTAAAGTCATGCAGAAAATATACAATGCAATTAATATTTCATGCAGGCTTTGGTGTGGTTACACATTCACATTTACATACAAGCCATCATGTACAGCCAAACACTATGCCACGATTTGAAAATAAAAATATGAACCTTGCCAAATACTTTTCAACAGCAGCTCTTCAAGTCAGATTAGAGAAGCATAGTACATATCAAATGACATCAGGATTATACTGTGCAGTTTTGATCATACACAACCATATTCATACCAAACAGTCTGATTATCCTCAGAAACCAACAATGCAGCTTCTGTGTCATCAGGACAGAGGCATGCAGGAGTGATAAGATTACTGCTACCTACAGAAGACTGTGGGTTATAGTTACCACGGATCTGATTATCAGAAAACGGTTCATTATCTTTCTGTGAAGCTTTATCCAAAGAGGCAGAAGCCTGGTCAGTTACTCTGGTGACTGGCCTGGGAGGTAACCCACTTATGTTACTAACTAACTCTGTATTCAGGGATAAAAATGGCTGAGAAGGATGAGTAAATGACTCTATACTATCTTTAGCTGATATTACAAGTGTGTCATTAGACATATTAATGGTGGCAAAAGTTTGGTTTAGAAAATGTGACCTTTCTGTTGTTGAGTTCCTAGCCTGGGCATATAGAGACTCAGGCTCATCTGTAACTACATCAATGTGTGCATGAGAACCTACAGAATATGTCGGGCTGTGAAGCTTATGGTAAGACCACTGGTGTAAACGGTACTCACTAGATGCTGCAGTGATGTGGCTATCAGCAACAGCTGGTGATGGATCAACTGACATAGGTAGTCTACTGTCCTTGGTCAAAAAATCATGGATGCTTGTCCTTCGAGTAGTCCCTTCTGCAGTAGAGATCACGCTGCTTGCACGAGGTAAAGTGGCATAAGGATTACTATCTTTTGATTGTCGTGACAAAGAAGATTCTTTTACTAATTTTATCTTTCCTTGAGTGCCTGGTGTAGGTTTTCCTGGAGAACTAACAAAGTAGGTATCTTCAGTCTTTTGAGGACCAGGTCTCACAAATTGTTCAGGCTTAGTTGTCCGTCTATCGTAGAAGTCTCCTGGGCTTTTCCCACTTACTGACCTGGCCAGACCACAGCTAACGGGTTTGCTTTTTCCCAAAAAGTCAGAAGAGACAGACAAACTTTTCATTACTTCATCTAAAAGATTATCTTGACTTGAGGACTTTATCTGTTAAAAAACAAAGCAGATTAATGAATATCAGGCATGCTTTTACTTTCCTGATATATTAGATTGCATAATATAAAGCCGCTAGTATTTCTAAACACTCCTTTACTTAAAAAAAAAATGCTCGGTTCACCCTGGCCAGTGTGGCTCAGTGGTAGAGCATCAGTCTATGCACTGAAGGGTCTCGGGTTCAATTCCAATCAAGGTCTCGTACAGGTTTGTTCCCTAGCTGCCCTCCCCCCCACTGTGGGGGCACATGTGGAGGCAACCAATTGATGTGTCTTTCTCACACAGATGTTTCTCTCCTTCCCTCCCCTTCCACTCTTCCTAAAAATCAATGGGAAAAATATCATCGGGCATTAACAACAACAAAAAAGCTCTAAAGTTGTCACAGATATTTAACTTGAAATGCCCATCTAAATTAAGGTCACCTATAAAACTAACCTGTATTGAGGTAAGCTTGTTGCTTTCTTCCAAAAACTGTTGTAGAGTAACAACTTCACTTCCAGGGGAACCAGTTTTGACCTTGTGATGTGCTCGACTCTCAGTTTCAGGCATTTTGTGCTGGAGCACTGGACTTGATCTGGTCTGTCTTTTCAAGTACTGGACTGGACTGCTACCACTGCTGGACCAAGCCTCATGATCATGAAGCAAGCTAAATTCCCCACTGCTATGGCTCTGTGGCCTGCTCTGGATAGTAACTGCACCTGCTTTTGGAGTAAATGGTGTGTTAAGAATTCAATAATAGAAATGAGATTAAAACTACATAAGTAAAAAGATTTATTGACGGGGTTCTTACGAAGAGCCGAAGGGACTTTCAAGCTTTACTTAGAAATGCTTAGTAACTATGTTTATCTTTCACTAGTCTAACAACTGCCAGATTATTTTGTCTACCATAAACTTATCAGTCTATCATAGCCTGCTTCTTTATTTTGTCAATTTGACAAATATAAGCACCTTTGCCACCATACTCAGAGCCTAAACATATAATGCAGACACTTAATGCATTTGATGAGGAAATGAATGAATAAATAAATGGTTAATATGTTTTTTTAAAATACAGGTTTAAATACAAATTGACCCTGAATAACATGGGATTAGGGGTGCTGACCCCCTCCCCCTCCGCATATTTTCAAGAGTCAACTATAACTGTAAACCACCTCACAATTTAGAACAAGACGTGACTGTAGGAATTTTAAATTATTTCTGAATGTTAAAACCAAAAACTATTCTAAATGCTAAAAATTCTAATGCTTTGCCTTTCTATGAAGTTTTTATTCCTTAAAGTTTTATCTGTTCATCCTTAATAAATGACCTTAAAGAAAAAAATTTTAAATTTAAATAGGCATATAATTTTGATCAAAAGCAAACTGATACAGTATATAATAAATGCAACTTTCCATGGTTTTCCAATCACAAAAGAGTAAAGTACGTCATGAAAGAATTTGGCTCAAGTTCTGTAACAATTTTATAGAAATAAGATTTTCTTAAATTTTCAAATACTTCTTCATATGTTCAGATTACTTTTTCCTACTGGCTATACAAACATGATTATAAAAATTTAAAAATCCCTTTTTTTCAGATCATGGCAAAAAAGTCATAGCATTAATGATAGAAATAAACTGAAATGGAGACAAAAGGATTTTATAATGCAAAGAGCAATGGAACAAATGCATTGACTCTAATTTGGCAATTCTGGACTGTACAGAATAGTATTTTAACACTTTTATAATCTATTAAACAATTCCAGAATCTGAGTAGGCAGTATACCTTTAAGGAAAAAGGTATTAGTCAAGGCTTCCAGACAGACATTACATAACAGCCTTACCTGGAATGTATATTTAAAAACTAAGGAAAAATATTTGAAATAATTCTTAGATGAGCTATATGCATCCACTTGGCTCTTGTTTCACATATATACACACAATTGCCTTATCAAATTAAAAAATATATTTCCCCCTATTTCATGGATAAGTTTTGTGTATGTAAAACTCCTTCTGTGAGTTCAATGTGCATGCATCATGAAAAAATTAAGGACAACCATGTTAATGAGAAAGATAAAACATAAGTAAAATAAGAACTACAGATATTTTTGAAGTATAAATTATAATAAAAATATTTTACCCGTGAAAGATAAAAAATGGAAACCAAAATAACTGCTCCTGTTTCTACATTTATATACATTGAAATACATTTGTATTACAATGTTGAAAGTATAAAATATTCCAAGGAACTATGTTCCAAACAGATGATTTGGATTTCACACTTTACCCTAGAAACTTCATCCATCTCCCTTTTAAATGTGGAAATGGATGAACATATTAATAAATTTACCTACAGCATACCTTTGACTTCATGGAGTGAAGCATTATTATTGCTATTGCTAGTGGATGTCCTGCCACTATCCAGGCTGGCTGGTCTCGAAGCTAAATGAAAACATCAGGAGACAGTGTGATAAAACTTCCAGCTGCTGACACTGAACTTTACATTCTGACCACAGAATGCTTTGAGAAAGTAATCGTGCATACTTGCACACACTGAGCATGCCCACCGACAGCTGAATCGTATACGTTAGAGAGCAAAGACATTCATTACCACATAGTTTAGTAATACAGGGCACGTCTGAAACAATTGTTGAAATTTAAAGAAAAGAAGATAAATTGCATATTAGATTTGAATATGATTTCTAGAAGGATACTAGGACTATTTTAGATTAATAGAGTGACATGCAAAAAAAGGTGCTAGTGATTAGGTCACTTACAACAGATCAAACAAAGAACCCTGCACATTGCAGAGATGCCACAAACAGGAGGAATATGAGCATCTGCAGTTAATGTTTTGTATTCCTATCCATAGAAGGGAAACAACCGCACAGTTAACATGGCCCTATCCTATTTCTTAAAATCCTGCTTTCATATGAAATTCCTTTTACATGTTATCCACTTATTGTTAATAATTTAGTTTGGTAAGATATGATTTTCCAGATAGAAATTTAAAAACCTGAATGCTTGACATTGCAGAATGTTTTTTTTAATTTTCTTGTTTAAAGTATTACAAATAGTAGTACATATGTCTCATTTTTTTCCACATTGACCTTCCCCTGGCCTCCTCTACCCCCCCCCCCCCGCACATGCCCTTATCCCCCCCCCCCCCAGTGTCTTGTGTCCATTGGTTATGATTATATGCATGCATATAAGTCCTTCGATTGATCTCTTACCGCCCCCCCCAACACTCCCCAGCCTTCCTGCTGTAATTTGACAGTCTGTTCGATGCTTCTGCAGAATATGGTTTCTTAAAGTTTATATTTTCTTAGAGTAAATATAGTAAAAATTCAGAACTTTTAAACTTATACCAAAATGGCAACAAAATTACCTTTAATCATTGTGCAGGAATACTTTATAAATGACCTTGACTAAAACAGAGACTATTTAGATGAAGCAGTATCCTTAAAAGGGGCAAAGGGGAGTATTAGGTTTGAAGAAATGGCAGAGGTATGAGGTGCAGGTTAGATAAAACATCCTTGCTGGCAATGCACATTTAGATTCAATGCAACATTCTATAGTTAATAAGTACTCTCTACATAAAGTTCATATCTTACCATGAACTCTTGATCCCGTACTAGAATCATCACTAATACCTTGTGGACTTATATCTTCAAAGGATGTAGCATCTACATAAAATAGCAAAATAGATATAAAAGTATTTCTTAACAACAACAAAAAAACATTGTAAAATTTTATTTACTCAGAATATGGAAACTCTTTTTCAATTACATATAATACATCTCTATTTAATATATTTCTAGACTCAACAAAAAACTGGAACTGGAGCAAGAAAAAGAATAGCTCTGATGAGTTTACTCGTCAACAGAACAGTCTCCCTGACCCTGCAAAGCAAGAGCCTCGGTTGTTCTACATGTGTTTTTTTTCTCTGTTTGAAGTCATAGGTGTGTGTTTTTTTTAAGCTTCTATTATTCTCTCCTTTTCTCAAACTTTACTTGCATTACTTTTTCTTTTCTTGTCAGTTCATTAGCTGTTTATTATTAAAAGCTTAGGAAAAACTTTTAGTTATTTTATGTCTTAAATTTTTTGAAATGCTTTGAAAATTCCCTCCAATCAAAGCCAGATTGTTTTGATAATTATTTCCGTTTGCTGCTGTCAAAAAATACACATGGGAAAGTCAAATTAAAATTTCTGTTGCCAACAGTTCCACAACAGTGCAAATAGCAGACGGCCTATACCTTTATTATTAACCAACTGCTTGGATCTGAAGCCTGTAGAAGAGTTGACAGTTGAAAAGTTGATAGCTGTAGTAGAGAAGGCCATAGCTCCCAATTCTTTTCTCCTTTTACCCGTTGAAATATCATCCGGAACCTCCAAATTCTCAGTACTACCTGTCCACTGTCCTCCTGCTAGGACCATGGACTGCACCAGGTCATTCATGGCTGGGATGCAAATGAAAGCAAATGAATCAGCACGGTTAATGTTCTTGCTCTTATTTCTCTTTTGTCTTATAAATGATCTGGGGGTTTTTCCCTATGGATTAATGCAAGTGAAAACAAAAAACTGTAACCACAATGTCATTCAAATTATGACATGCATTCAGCTCAATGAAATGAATAGGCCAAAGGCTAATAAATTTCAGTAAATATTTTTATCCCATCTCCACCCCATTTAAAGATGGGAAAAGGAATTTTACTCTGTACAACTGCCATGCTTTTGCGCAGCGATGTGCAATATAATTAGAAGCCTTCATAATGTGGTTTTGTGGTGACAAAAATGGAATGAATAAAGGTAAGATGGAGAGCAGTTCTTATACGGCATCATTACTGAAAATGATAAAGAGTCCTTGGTCAGAGCAGGTTACTGAAGGAATTATTCATTTTATCAACCAAATAAGTATACCATTAATAAAAACCTGAAAGAGACGATAGTCAAAGTGACAGACATTTAATGTGATTATGTAATTACCCATTCCACTTAAAAAAAAAAAAAGGAAAACCAGAGTATTATTATATAAAGAATGACAAACATTTTTAAGGGTTACAGGCCATTTTATTTATTTATTTAATCTAGTTCATTAAGGAAATAAATGTCTATTGCTAAACATTCTGTTATATTTTCTTTAAGTAAATTTCTTTGGGAAAAAATCTCTAATGGCATAAAATTAGGGTTTTATTTCTGCCAACTTTTAGAAAGCACTGGAAATTTACAAGTATATTATTACACGTACAACTATACATATGCATGTATATGTATGTATCAGTGAACATACATATAATGCAAATTCAGTGCCAGTTTTGAAAAAAAAAAAAATTCTTCCAGCTCCTTGTATTAGAGGAAGACTGCACTTTGTAAAATAAGAAAATTGGCACAGTCCAGAGAAAGGTTAGTGAAAATTAGTAATGGAAGCCAATGTAGTCAACTGAAAGAAGCTGAACTGTCATAAAGTCTTACACATGGAACGACGGTAGCAGGCCTTCATTTTGTCTTTATCCTTCGGTCTGTTCCTCAAAAAGGGCAGTCTTTTCAGTGCAACCACTTTAATGTCAGAGCATGAGGAAAAACAGAAACAGAAAAATGAAACAGAAAAAAGGGAGAAGAACAGATGGGAGTTAAATGTTGAAATTAAGGACAGAAATGAATGTCTGAGTTTCAGCTTATGTATGCTATATTAAAGTTATTATTCTCGTGCTGCTGAGTGATAATGAAATATGAAATAAGCACTCTGATACTTTAAAATACTTGGAATGGCACTGAAGACAATGATGAGGAACATATACTTTGAAAGCTTGGATTAGCTAAAGTCCTATAAATACAGGAACTGGTTAGAATTACTTATGGAACAAGTTTCCTAGTTAAGTTGTAAATGTATACCTTTAAAATTAGAACTATTGGTGGGACACAGAGTATACGTGCTAAAAATGTACAAGGCTTTTCAATCCTCTATATTCTTTAATTTTTTAAATTATAAGGCTTTACGGAAAAAGTAATTTAAGCATATGCACTTAAGAGTATTTTAGTAATATACATCACCAAAAACTAAAGTGCCTATGGGATGTTTTAAACAATCTAAAGCTTTTAAAACTTTCATTAAAAATTTTCAATACTTTCTTAAACTTTAATAAAGAAATAGCAAATTGCTTCTTGGTGCAATATGTAGTAGCACGATGAAAATATATATTCTTTGAACAGTCTTTCAAAAGATGAAATGAGCAATTACATTAAACTTCATTTTACCAAAAAGTTGTCTGGGGAAAGAGAAAAAAGTATTATGACAGTAGTAAGTGCTAACACTAAGTCCTGATAAGGCTAAAAGATATGAAGGCATCCTAAAGCAAGCAAAAATGACCCCAAAAAAGTGTATATTACATTTTTAGGTATTTATTTTGAAGGGTTTTTTCAGTGAGGTTATTAAAAAAATCAAAGATAGTACTGTGCAAGAAGATTTTGTGAATGTAAATGAGGGTTATAACTACAGGAGTCATTAGTACAAAAATAAAAATGTTCACTAGAGTCACTAACTTTCTTAAACTACACTAAATATATTTTTTTTCTAAATATATTTTTATTGATTTCAGAGACGAAGGGAGAGGGAGAGAGATAAAAACATTAATGATGAAACAGAACCATTGATCAGCTGCCTCCTGCACACTCCCTACTGGGGATTGAGCCCACAACCGGGGCATGTGCCCTGACTGGGAATCGAACTGTGACTTCCTGGTTCATGGGTCAATGCTCAATCACTGAACTACATCTTGCTAAACTATATTTTAATAAGATTTAAATACAAAAAGCCCCGGCTGGGTGGCTCAGTTGGTTTGAGCGTCATCCCATACACCAAGAGGTTGAGGGTTCCATTCCTAGGATCAGGGCACACCCCTTGGTTCAATCCCCAGTTGGGGCACATATGGGAGGCAACCGATTGATGTTTCTCTCTCTGTCTCTCAAAATCAATTAAAACAAAACACATCGCCCGGCCGGCATAGCTCAGTGGTTAAGCGTCGACCTATGAAATAGGGGGGGTCACGGTTTGATTCCCAGTCAGGGCACATGTCCTGTTTGCAGGCTCGATCCCCCATAGGAACATGCAGGAGGCAGCCGATCAATGATTCTCTCTCATCATTGATGTTTCTATCTCTCTCTACCTTTCCCATTCCTCGCTGAAATAAATAAAATATATTAAAAACAAAAAATATATCCTTGGGTGAGGATTAAACTTTTTAAAAAAAGTAAGTAAATACAAAAAATGTATTTATTTTGGAACTACAATTCAGGCACTAATGAATCAACTTGCATAGACTTAAAAACATTGTACACAGCCCTAATAACTACGCTCTTTCTCAGGGTTTACCATTGTCTTGTAAATAATCAAAGCTCTTTGACACACTGACAAGAATCATTCATTAAGGAGAATGCAATGTACATACAGCTTTTTAACTTATATATTTGATTGCTATTAGGAAAACATAGTCATGATTCATTTAAGCTTTTAATTTGACCTATTTCTTTTCTAGCTTCGTATAGAACAATTACTTTCAATGATTAAAATAAATGAACTGAAAACAATGTAAAAATGGACACTTAGCTAAACCAAAGCTGAATGGTTGCAACATGCACATGTTGTCTTTACTTTCTTTTTCTGTTTCAACTGTTTTCCAAAGACTGCTTTACTGACAGACACTCTTACAAAAGGGAGAGGACCACAGGAGTTTCAAATTTGCCAGTGGTAGAATGTGATCTTTGTTATGGCAATTAGTTTTTAGATACACAACGTTTTCCCCCCCAAAACCATACTGAAATTAAGGGAACATTAGCATTGTTGGTTTTTGTGTTTATTTAAAAAATTCTAGCCCTGACTGGTTTGGCTCACTGGATAGAGCGTCGGCCTGCAGACTGAAAGGTCCCGGTTTCGATTCCGGTCGAGGGCATGTACCTTGGTTGTGGGCACATCCCCAATAGGAGGTGTGCAGGAGGCAGTTGATCAATGTTTCTCTCTCATCGATGTTTCTAACTATCCCTCTCCCTTCCTCTCTGTAAAAAAGACTCAATAAAAATGTATTTTTTAAAAAATTCTAAAACTGAACAATTGCAGGAAAAGAGAATATTACTTCCTTTTGATTCTTATTTTGAAGGTTTTAGCAGAGAGTATGAAGGAATGACGGGTAGGACAAAAATAAGTTTATAGTTGTTTGCATGGAAAATATACAATAAAAATAATAATACAAGAATAAACTCATACAACTGTAAACTTACCTTTGCCCCATCCTGTACTTAAAACAAACAAGATGGTCTCAGAAAAGACTGTCATGCCTTTCTTGTGTAGGCTCTCATATCTGAATTGAAATATCTTCCTTTAATTAAAAAAATTAAGTATATCTACTACCATTTCTCATTTAATAAAATGTCAGATTTTTATATCTAAAGATAGAGATAGAAGTAAATTATCTGGAAACATTTTAAGAAAACTTGATGATCTTTCTACAATACTCAGACGTTTCATGCAGATTTGGGTGAAAAGACTAGATAGCAAAAGACCCAGGTAATAATATTCTTATGTGGGGACATAGAATTAAACAAATTTCTTGAGCCTACTATATAAATACACACACACGTGTGTGTATGCATGAATATGTACATATGTATGTTTATGATTTGCTGCTTGATTATGGATTCTAGTTCTTAGGTGCTACAGTTGCATTCTAAAATATACCCTATAATGAATGTCCAATCTCCTACACCTGAAAATACTGCCTTTCAAAGGTAATTCCCAAGGCCAAAACACTGTCTATAGTTTTTTGAAAGTTATCCATATGGAGTGTCTACCTCTAAGGGAAGTAGTAGCTGTTTTTGCCTGCTATTCACTTAAAAGAATAGTAATGAAATATATATATATATATATATATATATATATATATATATATATATATATATATATATAAATTTAAAAAAATAATTTTATATATATATATATATATATATAAATAAAATTATTTTTTTAAATTTATTGACTCTGGTGATTGAATAGATTTGAAGTATACTGTTTATATATTTTATAAGAACACTGATAGTCAACTTCTTGGACATCTTCTAAGGGCCCAGGATTGGATTCTTTTCTCTTTCTCTTAAAATGCACTTCTTTAGCCGTTTACTCTGCTACTCCTGTTTAGCTAAGCACACTAGTAATGAAATGAAAAGATTATGAATTATATAGGGCACATTATGATGTGAACTTCTGTATTTGTAATTAAAAATATTAAATCAGCCTTAGCTGATTCGGTTCAGTGAATAGAGTGTCGGCCTGCAGATCGAAGGGTCCCGGGTTCGATTCCGGTCAAGGGCACATACAGGAGGCAACCAATCAATATGCATCTCTCACATCTATGTTTCTTTATTTCTCTCTTCCACTCTCTCTAAAAGATCAATGGAAAAATATCCTTGGGTGAGGATTAACAAAAAGACAAAAAATATTAAATCACAAGTTTATACACAAATTTATATCTCCTCCCCTATTTTAACCAATCCTTTATCAGTCATTCAGTACTTTTCATAACTATCAATTATTTCTAAATCTTTAAATAGCATTCTCTTCAAATTTATACCTATTTCTTTGCTTTGCCCAATGTAACTTTGTTCCAATTTGATACAAAAGTATGAGTAAAACCTCATTATAAAATGCCTTATTCTATTCTAATTATGAAAATGAGCTCTTATAAATATTTCTCACTTGCTCCTCATAATCACCCTGGTAAGTATGACCCAAAGGTGAAACACTTGCCCATATTAACAGAACTAGCAAATGGCAGAGGTTTCTGGCTCTTATTTCAATGTTCTTTCTACACTGTTTTACCTCCCTGGCCAAATGCTGGTATCCCTGTGTATGGAATATCTTTACACACACAATATAGAAAATCATGTAGTTATGTATTATTGTAGTATGTAATGAATTTTATAATTATATAGAGTTTAAAAGAAATGCATTAATTAAGACTATTATCTCAAAGGAGTGTTGAAGTTATTTTAAAAAAATCTTTTAGAAAGGATTCTAAATCAATACTAGACATAACAAATGTTTAAAGAGTTTAAGCACTCACTGCTGCTTTTCTTGGTCCCCAAAGTTTGGCCATCTTCTAAGGAGTTTGAACCTACGGAAGAACTATCTTGACTATCTTGATGGGGGAGTTGAAGAAATCCTTCACCGGAGTCGGAGCGGGTAGGTGTTAATGTTAGAGATTTCTGACGTTCCCGATTAATATCTTTCTTAGACTTTATCAATTTTCTCATTTTTAGAGTAATCCAGTTGCCTCTCCTGATAGAATAATTTAAAAAGTTCTTATTAGTCTAAAATAAATCCTTCACAAAATTAGAAGTTTAAAATATTCTGTTCTTTTTTCAGAATAAAAATGAGTAAATTTTGGTTAATAGTACCTTCTAGGAGGAGATGGCTCATAAAATTTGTATTGATCCATAATTTTCTCTTCTAATTTCTCCTTTTGTCGTCTTAATTCATTTAACTTATCACTATAAAAATAAAAATTAAATTTTAGAACATACATATTTTGTACAGTTATGATATATTTCTATGGCCTCCTACACATACCTCCATTATGGCAATTATTTGTATTTCTCACTTTATGTTACTAGCTCCTTAAGAGCAGTACCCATGTTTTCATGTTAGTATTTCTAGTTATCAGCATAGAACCTGAGACATAAGCATTCAAAAAAATATATGTTGAAATAATGTTGAAAGCCAAAAAAAATTAGATTGTTTTCTCTGCCACCAGAAATTGCAATTATAAAATCATAACTAATATTTCACAATGCAAAATTATTTGGTACCTACATGTACTGTCTTTGTTCAACATGAAAAAGATCCTTGCTTTCCATATTCTGCTCCAACAGTGTTCTGTTCTGCAGCATTAATGTCTGGATTTGATCTAGTAGATGCCGATTTTCTTCTTCTAAATTTCCTTTAAGTTGGCTTAGCAACTGTTGAAACACAGTTATTTTTTAAAATATCAACATTTACATTTAACATAAATCACCCAAAACATCTGAAAAATAGAGTACTTCACAGATTTCGATCTCCTGCTATTTGAACAATTAGATGGTCACACTTTGGTCAGAATGTGAGTGATTAGTTTAGTAATGACAGCTAAAGAACTGGGTTATGTGCTATACATCCATGTTTTCGTAATTCTCACAAACATTGGGCTTATCATAAATTAGTTAGTTCCAAAAACACTGCTTTCTTAAAAATTGTTTAACTTATATTCTGAAAGCTAGATTCAAATCTCTGGCCTTTTAAGGAGCTATGAAACACTGAACAAGTTAGTTAATTCTCTGAGCTTCAATGACCTCATCTATAAAATGAGGATAATCCCATCCTGTAAGATTTTTGCAAAGATTAAATAATACATGTAAAGTACCTGGTGTCATGCCTATGGCACCCAACAGATACTTAATAAACCCCCTTCTTCCTTCAACCACTGTTTTCAAGGAACCTTATAAGTTGCTATATACTTTTTGTGGCTTGAACAAAGGAGGCAGGTAATCTTGTCAATGATTGGTATTGCTAGCTCATGTTACTTGTAGTTGGGCTGCCAGCAGCATTGGGCTGCTTTTTCTTAATAGAAATTGGAAGGAAATATGCTTTAGTTAGGCCAGTGGTTCCAACAGAAATCAGAAAGCCCACAGTAGTGATTCTCAAAATTTAACATCACTTATAAAGTATATTTTTTAAAATGTAGATTTCTGGGTGCTAGCATTTGAATTCAGCAGATCGGGATATAGAGCCCAGAGATATGTATTTTTTAAAAAATATATGCCAACAATAATCTTTCCTCCAAAAAAATAAGATAAAGAAAACAAACATTTAAAAAATTCTCATGGCCCTAGCTGGATAGGTCAGTTGATTAGAACATCATCTCGACATGCCAAGGTTGCAGGTTCGATCCTGGTCAGGGCACATACAAGAATCAACCAATGAATGCATAAATAAGTGGGACAAATCGATGTCTGTGTGTGTGTGTGTGTCTCTCTCTCTTCCCTTCTTCTCTCTCAAATCAATAAATAAAACCTATAGAAAAGCTATTTATGAATATCCATAAACAGTCATCTAGATCTAATAACTGCCAATATTGTGCTAAGTTTCTTTCATTTATCTATATATTATTAAATCGAAATATAACATGTGGCAGATTCATTGCAAAATTGAATCCAGTTATCCTCCTCCCTATACGTATATCCTCTTACAATGTGACTTCTCACTCTTCCCATCAAAAAAAGGAATCTATTTTCTCTCTTCTCGTATTTGGAATGCCTTTGGCCAAGAGAAGGAGATGGAAGTGATTGTGTGACAGTTCCAAGCCCAGACCTCAAGAGGCTTATGTGCCTGCTGGAGGATGAGAGACAGAGTAAACAGTGAAGTTATGCTAGCTGGGCCACCCTACACCAGCCAGCCCTCAGTGTACATGCCAGATACCCGCAGATGCAGGAGCAAGCCCGACTATGATCAACTGATCTCGGCCTACACAGCAATTCATGGGTCAGCACATCTGCTCAACTGACCCATAGACTCATGAGCAAAAATAAATGTTTACTCTCCATTATTATTGTTATACAGCATTATCATGTCAACGGACATTGGTTAAAACATATATATAGGAAAAAAATTTTTAAGTGTATATAAAGCTCAATGAAGCATTACAGTAAACACATGGCCCTGGCCAGTGTAGCTCAGTTGGTTGGGTGTCGTCCCGTGCAACAAAGGGTTGCGGGTTCGATTCCCAGTTGGGGCACATGCCAGGGTGGTTGAGGCATGGTCCCCGGTAGGGGGCGTGTATGGGGCAGCCGATATATGTTCAGCTCTTGCATTGATGTCTGTCTCTCTCTCTCTCTCTCTCTCTCAAAATCAATTTTAAAAAATCTTCAAAGTGAATATGTGTGAAACCAGCACCCCCAGCAAGAAGCAGCATATTAATTGTATTCCAAAAACACTCATTGTGCTCTCTTCCAGTCACTATCCCTTCCCACAAAGATACAGATTCATTTTTTCACTGTCTCCAAATTAAGTTATGTGACTTAGCCCATAGCCAAGGGTTAACATTTTAAGTTGGGACAGTCAAGCCAGGGTTAAGCAGGTAGCGAAGGACTTTTTCTGGTCTCTCCTAGGCAGCCTTCCAGACCACTAGTGACATGTGGGACATTATCAAGACCCACTATGGCTGACTGTCTCATTGCTTGGATCTCACAGTAAAATTTCTGACGCGTTTGCTGATCTGTAACTTTGTCCCAACCAATATTCCAACCTCAGGCTATCTGAGAGTTGGCCTTTGACAGCGCTCCTGGGCCTGGGGCTTTCTGTGCTCTGCTCAAATCAAGCCAGTCCCCTCCAGTAGCAAAGGTGCTGCTTTTCATGGATTGCCCTGCACCCAGGCAGAACTACCGGGTACTGAAACTAGGAGAGGGAGAGGGAATGAGAATGGGAGAAGTCACATTGCCTCAGACAACTATAGCTCCTACCCAAAGTTGAGCAGTTTTTAATAAATGCTTCTCAATGTGTTGTTTGCTTCTGCGTGAGTTCCACAGTACTAAAATAATAATTTTTGACAGTTTTGTCGAATTTTGTTTCTTGGGGAGTTAATTCTTCATGCTTCTCCACCATTTTGTAAGTCCATTACCCCAATCATATTTTACTTAAGACTTTTATAAATCACAGGCAGAATGAATGTTCTATACATTGTAAGCTTTGAGTATTTAAATGTACAGTGTGGGGCAAAGTAGGTTTATAGTTGTAAGTACGTAAGTTTATTCTTATATTATTATTTACTAATTATTATACTAATTTTCCATATGCACAACTGAAAACCTACTTTTGCCCCACCCTGTATATGCTTTCAAACTAATTTTTCCTTCTACTGGTTTATAATTTAATACAAAAAGCTTTTAGGTATTATTTTTCTTATACAGTCTATTCCTAACTCTATTTAAGGGTTTGCTTAAGTGCTGGTTCCCTAAAAGTTCCATGAAATTCAGGTGTTAAGCTATATTCAAACTAATTATTTAGGTACCAACCATAAAATTTAAGGGTGATCTAAGACTTCCAGTATCATTTTTATATTTCAAAACATTTAGCACTTTACCCAACCATTGTAAGAGCCATGAAATTACGTTAAGAATAAAACTGTATACATAGGCATAATGTCATTTCTATTTAAAACCCTCCAATGGCTCCTAATTTTATTCAGAATAAAAGTCAAAGTTGTTTGCTTGTTTTCACAATGGCCTATAAGGCAACATGTCTGGGCCACGCAGATCTCTGATCTCACTATTACCACTCTCCCCTTTGCTCATTCCGTTCCAGCCACACGGGCCTCCTTGAGTGTTCCTCAAACACACCAGGATTCCCCTGGCCTTAGGGTCAGTGTATTGGCTGTTTGCCTGGAATATCTTTTCCCAGATATCCACATAATAACACCCTAATCTCCTTCAAATCTTTGTTCAATGATGCCTAGTTAAAATTTCAATCTGCACTCCCTTACCCCGCTCCCTGACAGTCCTTACCCCCCTTTACCCTACTCCATTTGTACTTGCACATAATTTATCACTTTCTAACATACCACATGTTGCAGGCTAATTTTCAAAATGGTTACACCAGTATTTTTAGTCCATGTGCTTTTCTAGAACCTTGCTTTTCTCCATGAAGAGGCTGAGTCTATTTCTCTTCCCCTTGAATCTGGACAGGACTTAGATGCCTCAATGAATAGAATGCAGGGGAAATGATGCTGCATGACTTCTGAGGCTTGATCATTAAAACAAAGATGGTTTTCGTCTGGTTCTGACCATGTTGTGAGAAAGCCAATAACCGCCCATGGGAAGAGATCACACAGGAAGGAAACTGATCCCTCCCTCCAGCTGATAGCCAGCATCCACCACCAGCCTTTCCATCTTCCAGCCGAGGGCCCAGGGGCAAGTGGAGCAGAGGCAAACTGGCTCCCTGTACCTGTCCAAATTCCCACCCACAGAATCTGTGAGCATAATAAATAATTGTTTTATACCACTAAGTTTTGGTGTAATTTGCTACACAGCCATATGTAACAAAACACTGAAACACTATGTATTTCACTTACTTATTATGTTTATTGTCTGTTTCCTTCCACCAGATTATAAACTACACAGGGGGAGAGAGTTTTATCTATTTAGTTTACTGTACATGCCAAGTGGCCAGTAACATTTTTTATAATAGTAAAAATGGTTTTATATATAGTAAAAGTACCTGAACATAGAAGTTTAAACAAAAAAATTGAAATTAATAATAAAGGAAGGTTTTTTAATTACTTATGAATTTCAATTATCCCTGACCAATTCTTTTAGAAACATCCCGCTAAATATACACTGCTGGTCACTATAATATCACTGTTTAGTTTTTAGTCTGGATGCCTAACGAAAGGGAGACAGTGATTAAACTTGTTAAAGCTCACCTCACACTGGTTATTTAGCTTGGTGGATGTAATGTCCAACTGTTGGTATTGTTCCTTCAGCTTTGAAAATTCAGCTTCTAATCTTGTTTGTTCCAGTTTGGAATTATTTAGAAGACTTTTCAAGTTTTTATGGTCAGTTTGTAAAACTTCAGTTTCTTTTAAAAGCTGATTATATGTATGATTCAACCTATAATTAGAAATCATAATAGAATATAATCAAATTCTCTTAATAGCTTTCATTGTCATTTACATAATGTGAAAATGCTGCAAATCACATTCAGACATACTTTAGAGAATATAAAGAATTCTTCTGCCAATTACTACACTGATCAAGAATCAGTTTCTATTTCGTAAAAACTAGATTTTTAAAATATTGAGTACTTTTTTCCCTTGAAATGAAATCTCTCAGCACTTAAATATGTTGAAGATGTAAAGACACGCAAAATTTTGTGTGCTGCCTTTTAGCACTTCAGCTATGGCAATGTAAGTGCAGTGAAAATGTTTAGGCAAAGTATGTGAAACTCAAAGGCTACACGGGCCAAATAAATGAGGCATGTGGCCCACGGGCCATGGGTTTGACATACTTGGTTGGTTTAAGCTGTTTAAACTTTTCAAAGGTTTTTAAAAATCTTGAAAATGTACCCTTATGAAGTAACTTGATTACCAGTGGCAAGTTTTGATTTTCCCAAGACTTCAAGTTAAAAAAAAATTGCTCCATGGCAATATGAGGCTATTAATACCTAAGATTGTTAAAATAAAAGTATGAATAAATCAGCTAGAAAATCATAAGGTTGCTCACTTGTAGCAACTTCAAAAGACAGGAATTGACCAGACTAGCAAAAAAAGAGAAAGACATAAAGAATCAGGGCCATTACATTCTGTCTTAATAAAGTATGCAAATGCTGTCAAGGTACAAAAATTTCATTATGTAACGTGGCTTGAAAACTTAAGTTACTTGGCCCAACCTGAGTGGCTCAGTTGGCAGAGTTCCGTCCTATGCTCTGAAAGGTTGCTGGTTCACTTCCCAGTCAGGGCACACACCTGGGCTGTGGGTCTGCTCCCCAGTCGAGGAGCATAAAGAAGGCAACTGCTAGATGTTTTTTTCTCTCTCTCTCTCATCCTCTCTCCTTCTTTCCCTCTCTCGAAGCATATCCTCAGGTGAGGGTTTAAAATAAAAAAGCTTAATCAGTTGAATAGAGAGAGAAAAGGAGATCTAGGTTTTTGTCTGAGCCATTCTATCACTAGCTGCATGATTTTGTTGGTAATTTACTTACTGCTGGGGTCTGTTTTTAAAATTCTAATTTATGGATGGTACTGCAAAGAGGTAGTATACACTTTAGATGTAATGAATAATAATACAAAACTAAAATATGTAAATATTTATTACCTACCTATCATTTTCACCACAAAGTTTCTTGTATTCTGCAGCTACAGTCTCATGGTTTTTGTTTTCAAGCAGCATTTTTTCCTGTTCTACTTTCAGTGTTTTTTCCAAATCTTCCAATTGTCCTTTCTGTTTTAGTAACTGATTATAACTGGGGGGAAAAGTTAGATATTTGGTTTATAATATTTCCTCAAGGGGAAAAATACTTTAAAATGAAAAAAAAAAGAGTAATTTATTACATGCCAGTATCACAAAACATGTAAATTTATATAAATTTCCTACATAATCTCTTAGATGTGTTTAACTCAACATTTACTTTATTACCCAAAGTAAATAGGTTTTAAATTAAAAACACAGAAAATATAATAAATTACCGATCTTCAAGGTCTTTATGCTCCACCTCAAGATTTTTGTGGGCAGACTTTAGAGTTCCATGTTTAGCAATGAGAGATTCATACTCCGAAGCCTGCCGTTCATGAAGAAGTTCCAGTTTTTCATGATCTTTGACCAGAGAATCATAGAGAGATTTCAGGTCTTCCCGCTCTTTGATTACAGATTCATTTTCATTTTCTAAGGAAGACTGCTGGATTAGGAGTTGTGCATTCTGGTTCATAAGAGAGGTACTTTGGGAATTAAGTGTGGAATTTTCAACCTATAAGAATGTATATTGTTATCAGACATAAGGAAAATAGCTTATATTGTTCTTTTGTGTTTTTTTTAAATAAGATTACATTAACTTTAGGAAGTTCTAAATAAATCAAAGCAGATATATGCACATTATACTGAGAAAATTTGAATTTTCATGTCCCAAAGAACAAGGTTACCATTTAATTTTGATTTTTGGTAGGTGTTATTATATATTTACTAGTATATATATATATATATATATATATGATATATATTAGGGGACCTATATCATATATATGTTTTAGGTTGAATTATTTTAATAGCATAATTCAAGACTTTGGTTGCATATCCCCCACATATTACATTACAACCTGAAGCTTGGCATTCTGTGTTTGAAGAGTAGTATTCTGCTCTTGTAATGACACTGTCTGCCTCTGAAGTGCAAGAATCTGAGCCTGCAAATTATTGTTCTGTGTCTCAAGTTGCTTCAGTTGAGTTTTCAGTGCTTGCTTCTCTGCTTGTAGTGTAGCATTCTTAATAAAGAAAACACACATATTATAAATAAAAGCAACATCAAACTATTTCTATTTAACAGATACTGGAATTTTGTACAAGTATTTTTTACCATTATAATAAAAAATAACCCTAATAATCTTAAAAGAGAAAAGAAAATATTCCCTCTATCCCAAATGGTAAACAGATATCTAAGAAAAGAAAGCAATAATGATAAAATCTTAATAGACTACTGTATCTGTGTCTGTCTGCTTTATAATACCTGAAAAATAAAATACTCCATTCTAAATATATTGACTAACACAAAAAACTAGAATGTGACTGTCAGTTGTACGGTTTTCATGCTGCTCAAAAGTGCCCAGTGTGTCCAGAATGAGTGGGGCTGTTTCTAGTAAATGGAGTGCTTCTTTTCTAAATGCCCAAAGGCAAATATAGATAGATAGATAGATAGATAGATAGATAGATAGACAGACAGACAGACAGACAGATATGTGGTGGTCACAAGGATAGCAGCAAAACGAAGTATTTTATAAACACAAATACTTGGAAGAGAAGTAGAAACAATCTTAATCATCTGTTTAAAAATTTTAGTGCCTACAAACCTAACAGATATTACATATTTTCTTTAGTAATTATTTTTCATGGTATAAAACACTCACTATAGCTCTATTTCATCTATAGGACTTCTAGAGCAAATCCAAACAAAACATACCATTTTCAATTTTTCCAGTACATATGGCCATAATTCAGTTTTATAGTTAAACGGTTGAATTACTGTGCAAATCATAGTTAATGTTCTAGATATTAAAATGTTTGTCATGAATATTATATTTTCAGGATTACTTCTAAATAACATACCATAAATAACATAGCATCAAAAGGTATAAACTTAGAATACTAATCCTCTAGAAAACCAAATTTAAAATCTTTAATATATAAAAGACCAGAATTTACATATAATTGCAATATGTATAAAAAGTTACAACTGAGCTCTAGCCAGTTTGTGGCTAGAGCATCAGACAGCGGACTGAAGGGTCCTGGGTTCGATTCTGATAAAGGGCACATGCCCCGGTTGCAGGCTCGATCCCCAGTTGGGGGCGTACAGGAGGCAGCCGATCAATGATTCTTTCTCATCATTGATGTTTCTTTCTCTCCCCCTCCCTTCCTCTCTGAAATCAATCTATATATATATTCCTTGGGTGAGGATTAACAACAACAAAAAAGTTACAACTGAATCCCAACAAATTACTTTTATCTTATCTACATTTATGGGACAACAATAATATTCACTTGATAGGGTTTCATGTTATATATACTACCTCACTGTATAAAAGATAAGTCAGGATTTAACCCACATATACCATAAAAATCAAAGATAAAGAACCTAAATGTTTCAAAGATGTTTTTGATACTGAACTTCTTTTGTTCATTTGTTCAAATACAAAGGATAAAAATTGATTTCAGAGAGGAAGGGAGAGGGAGAGAAAGATAGAAACACCAATAATGAGAGAGAATCATCGATTGGCTGCCTCATGCATGCCCACTACTGGGGATCGAGCCTACAACCCGGGCATGTGGCCCCGACCAGAATCGAACTAGGGACCCTTCAGTCCGCAGGCCGATGCTCTATCCACTGAGCAAAAACAGCCAGGGCCTAGAATACCATCCTGATACACTAAAGAAGTAAGCGATTTTTCCCTTGGATATATTAAGTACTATTGTTGTTCAGCTCTTTAGAAATCAAAATATACAAGCTCTAATGATCCTAGAAATAACAAAAATTCCTATAGTCTGTAACGAACAGATGAGATAGCTAAGTAGAAAGAATATCTCAGAGCAGGAAAAATTTACACTAAGAAAGTATGTAGTCAGCAAATATAATGGCAGAGACACAAAAATTATCTAATATAGGGCTAGCCATCTTTATAAACCCATTATCTAAAATGGCTAAAGTATGACAACCAAGCAACTTTTTCTCCAGTGGAAATTTATAAAGCAAGTCAATGGGAAAGAGATTTATCTTATAGTCAGCCAATTTGGCTGACTTTATATACCAGCCAAATTGTTTGAGGTATAATTATTAATCTAAATGATAGAGGTACATATGTATATATCACTGAATAATTAAAAATAGACATTCTATTATTAATGGCCAGTTAGGAGCATATTTTAATAGTCCACAGGTATATAACTGTAAAAGAAATATACTTCTATATATAGGTAAATCACAAACAGTTTTCTGGGAAAGATGTTTACAGTAATTATTTTTGGATGAGAAAGTAGAAATCAGTATTAATTTTTGGCTTTATGGCTTAAAGCTTTTAATTCATGTTATATTAAATAACAATAACAGCTACAATTATTTTACTTGTTAGCATGCAAGTTCCTAAGGCTTATTCAACTTTGTAGGATGTTTGTTGAATTCATTCAATTATTGTTGGTTGTCAAATACATAACTCATTCAGCAAAGTGTCTGCTATAAAAGAGGCATTATTCTACATACTGAAGGCAGTGGAGAAAATGAAAGACAAGCTACCTGCTTTCCAGGAGCTTTTTTTTTTTCAGTAGAGAACAAATAAATGAACAAAATAATGTCATTTCATAAGTGAAAAGTGCTATGAGGAAGCTAAGTAAGGCAGTGGTGTGACAGTGAAGAACAGTTTAGGCTGGGGACAGCTCCTTTACTGAGGAAAGCGATCAAGGAAGACATCTTGCAGGCGATATGTGACCTGAGACATGAATTCTGAGGGAAGCCAGCAGGGGAGGCAAACAGAAAGGCCTGAGGTGGGAACAAGAAGAAAAATGCCAATATGACTAGAACTAATTTACTTATTATGTGCCAGGCACTGTTTTGTGTTTTCAGATATTAACAGATATTATCTCCAGATTAATAAACAGAGTGGGTAGAAACGTGGTACGGTAAAGGTCAGGCAGGACAATGTCAGGAAGGACCTTACAGGACACAGTAAAGAATCTGGATTTTATTCTAATTAAAATGGGAAGCAATTGAAGATTTTAAGTATGAAAGTGACATGGTTTGGATTATGTTTTAAAAAATAACTGACTACTGTGTTGAGAATGGGTTAGATTGGGCCAGAAATGGGAAAGGCAGGGCCAGTTAGGAGCATATTTTAATAGTCCAGATGACAGATGATGCTACCTTGAGCCTGCAACTGAGGTAGCAGCAAAGATGGAGAGAAAGAAAATGGGTTTGGGGTATATTTTCAAGATAGAGTTGATCAAGGTTACTGATGGTCTTGTGTGAGGGTGATGGAGAAAAGTAAATTGAGTCTTTATTCATATTACAAAACAAATCGGTCAAGAAAGTATACAATGAACAAAGCTACAAAACCAGAATAGATACACTTTCTTAGTTATACATTACTTCTAAAAACCCTTTATTCCTACTAAAAATACTTACATTTCTTTCTACTTCAATCAGTCTGTCTTTAACTTTCAGAAGCTCTCTGGTTGTTTCTTGACTTTCTCGCTCCCATTTGTTATCTTCACTGGAAGCTGAAGGAGGGCTCTGTACCATCCTTTCCTCATCTTGTCTCTGTTTCAGGGCTTCGTAATTCTTTTTCACCTAAAATTTTATTTAAAATATTTTAATGGGGAAAATAAATCATCCCAGTTCTGCTTCGTACAATTAATTTGACTCTGCATTGCTCTGGTAAATGTGAGACACGCTTTATTTATTTATTTATTTTTTTAAAGAGACACACTTTATTAAAAAATATGGTAAATAATATGTATAATTATCATTATTAGCATAATCACAATTTATGCTCTGTAAAATACAAATCCTTCCCTCTTAGAAATATTAAATATACTCTTCTTTTTTTTCTTTTTGTTAATCTTCACCCGAGGATCTTTTTTTCATTGCTTTTTACAGAGAGTGGAAGGGAGGGGGAGAAAGAGAGAAACATTGATGTGAGAGAGATTCTTCGATTGGTTGCCTCCTGCATGTGTCTAACCGGCGCCGGGGATTGAGGCTGCAACTGATGTACGTGCCCTTGACCAGACTTGCACCCACCACGCTTCAGTCCTTGGGCCAACACTCTAACCTCTGAGTCAAACCAGCTAGGGCAAATACACTTTTTTTTTTATCGGTAATGCTCCTACAAAATATTCTCTAATTTCATATCCTATTATTTATGATGCAAATGTTGCTAAAGATGAAGACGTGCTGCTAATAACAGCAACTGTTTTAGAGCTCTATCTATAGCTGATTTAGAGATTTCAGAGATCCCCATGTAAACAACAATTAAAGATCTGACAGTATTAATTCCTCTTAAAAAGAGATCTAAATTAAAACTGAGGGAGTATCTATATGTAGACACTTGCCCTTTTATGAAGGATATGTTGCCCAGAACGAGCTGTGTTAAATAAATTAATGATTTCTTTATTGAGACCTTCATCTATCACATATAATTACTATAATTTATTTTATGAAGACTGAGCAATCCAAGGTTTTCTGGTATGACTACAACCAGATCCTACTTTAAGAGAGCCAACTCAAAACTAGCAACTTGGTCATCTTACATTACCAAAATTGCTGATTAACTTAAATAGCTCTCTTCAATTTAAAATGATTATTGTTAGCCCTGACTGGTTTGGCTCAGTGGATAGAGCGTCGGCCTGCGGACTGAGGTCCCGGGTTCGATTCTGGTCAAGGGCATATACCTTGGTTTCGGGCACATCCCCAGTAGGGAGTGTGCAGGAGGCAGCTGATCAATGTTTCTCTCTCATCGATGTTTCTAACTCTCTATCCTTTTCCCTTCCTCTCTGTAAAAAATCAATAAAATATATTTATAATTTAAAAAAAATAAAAAATAAATAAAATGATTATTGTTATACTTATCCTGAATCACTAGTTTATCCCAGGAGACATTTATCATAAATTTCTAAATTAACCTAAACTTTATATTAAGGCAAGGATAAATATTTAAAATAATTCAACATTTAATGCAAACCTTAAGAAAGCTTATAATTCAACAATAAAATTTGCTACTATTGAGTTAGAAAATAATGATGTGAGACTAAAGAAAAAGATGCCAAAATAGAATGTAATTTAAACCTTGGCAAGCGATCTAATAGGTGTTCTGGGATCCAGCTCCCCCCTCCCCTACTTTTAACACCCTAGTAACATAGATGGGTGACATCATTTCTAGTTTCCTATTTTACATTAATTTCCCACAGGTCTTTTCACCCCTAGGCTTAGAAAGGTTATAGACATATGCCATTAGTAAGAAGAACTGAGAATAAAACTCAAAAGCTTCTGCCCTAACCGGTTTGGCTCAGTGGATAGAGCATCGGCCTGTGGACTCAAGGGTCCCAGGTTCGATTCCGGTCAAGGGCATGTACCTTGGTTCCGGGCATATCCCCAGTAGGGGGTGTGCAGGAGGCGGCTGATCGATGTTTCTCTCTCATTGATGTTTCTAACTCTCTATCCCTCTCCCTTCCTCTCTGTAAAAAATCAATAAAATATATTTAAAATAAAAAAAAGCTTCTGATTTTTAGACCATTATTCTTACAACTAAGTTTCAAAAATGGTTTCTTTACCTTATGTATCATTAATCAGAATCTCTAATTTATGTTCACACAAACATAAAATATGATTTTTCATCAAGGTTTCTTAGCGGCAGCATATAGGTAGGATTTGCCTTTTTATCTAATCCATTGATCTCTGACTTTTACCTGAGGTATTAGACCTTTTATATTTAACTAGAGGCCCGGTGCACGAAATTTGTGCGGGTGTGTGTGTGTGTGTGTGTCCCTCAGCCTAGCCTGCACCCTCTCCATCTGGGACATCCCTCTCACAATCCAGGACTGCTGGCTCCCAACCGCTCGCCTGCCTGCCTGCCTGATTGCCCCTAACCACTCCCCTGCCAGCCTGACTGATGCCTAACTGCTCCCCTGCTGCCCCGATTGCCCCTAACTGCCCTCCCCTGCAGGCCTGGCCCCCCCCAACTGCCCTCCCCCTGTCGGCCATCTTTGACCACATGGGGGTGGCCATTTTGTGCATTGGAGTGATGGTCAATTTGCATATTACCGCTTTATTAGATAGGATGTGATTAGTGGTATGCTTTTATTTAAACCTGCCATTTGCTATTTATTTTCTATCTGTCCAATCTGTACTTTGCTCCACCTTTTTTATTTTCTTCCTTCTTTTGGATTTTTTATAATTCTATTTTATCTCTTTTGCTGGCATGTTAACCATACCTCTCTGTCATGCTATTTTTGTAGTTACTAGTACTTTAGAACTTATACTATTCATATTTAACTTTCATAGTCTATCTTCAAGTGATATACCTCTTCATATATAGTACTAAAAGTTAGAACAGTATAATTACAGCTGAATACATGTTTATAGCAGTAAGCTAGTCCAATAGTAGTTATGCCAAAATGGCTGGAAGTAAAAGATAATGATAGATTTTTAAGTCTCCACCTTTTAGACTAGAAATAGATATATACCAACCCATATCCAAACCCACTTATTTTCTAGCTGAGTAGCTTCATGAGTTGATTTTACTTGTAACCTAGTTGTACTGCTCAATAGGGTTAAAAAAAAAAAATTCAGGAAATAAAGCAGATTAATAAAATCTGGCACCAAATTTTACTTTATTTTTTGGATAATCCTTTATGTTAACTAAGCAAAGTTCTAGAATTTCTTCTACATAAATACTTGTTTCATGGTAATGTCTGAGATGAATACCAGCAGTGATGGTAAGGGCAAATAGGAAACAAAACCTTTTTCCTTTCTGCATGAGAAATTCATCTTCAGTTAACTTTCTCCAGAAACCTCATAAAATTGGAATGTTCTATGTTACCAGGCAGGTTTGCTGAAGGGAAATAAGATCCCTGATTGGTAAATTGTATTTGGGCTGAGAGAACCATAAAAACCTAATATGAAGCCATATCTTTGAATTTCTCTAAGTGCAGCAACTCTTAAAATTAGTAACAACAATTATGGAGATCTTAAATCTATACCTCTGGAGTTGTTGCAAGAGATGATAATTGCTGTGGAGCATGAAGTCTTAAAGCCAGGGCAGCTCCAACACACACCCAACACGAATCTCACTTGCACCTGAACTGTCATCTGGTAGGAAGATGATTCTCAGACAACCCCTGTGAAGAACACTGGACAGTGCCCTGCTAGCTACTTGTATTTCCTATAGTGTTCCAAACAAATGGTTCTAAATGTGGCCTGTAGTAATCTTACAAGTTTTAATGTTTAGTTACTATAAAACCATTCAAGGGAGCAATGCAGAGACGATATGAGGAAGAATAAATCAGAATACGAAACTCCCAATCTAGTATTATATTAACTCAATATAGGGCAAGTCTCTTCATATTCAATTTATTCATGTAGAGAAAACAGTTTTGTTTAATTCACCAAATAATTCTAAATATCACAAGAAAACAGATCTAGAAAAATACCCTCAACTTTATAAGAGGATGACATATGATTTCCCTCTACTTGGTGTTCTCACACTTACAAATTTCCTATCAAACTTTTACCTGGATTCTCAATAGGAAAAGGGTGTCAAAACAAAGTGCCTGTCTCTCACTGAGACCTTTTACCCATAAAATAAGCCTGCCTTTTCCCTATCCCAACATATCAATTCTGGTATGTTCCTAACTGCATGGGGAACACACACACACATGAAATAGGATTGAATCAATTACAGTGTATAGACAAAATATAGTTTGTCATAAACTACATGGCAAAAATCTGTTTAAGAACACCCTCAAATTTAAGAAAAAAACAAAATATTAATAAAATATTAAATTTTTATTTTCTATTTTATAATTTTCTCTCCAAATATTTAACAATTAAAATTATTTCCAAAGAAATCACTTACTGTTTTAAGTTCTTGGCGCAACTGCTGGTTATAATTTGTGGATTCTTCTAATCGAGCTTCTAAAGCAGCAATTTTTTCCTCTTTTATTTCAAGGGACTTCTTTAGAGTGGATTCTAATTTTGATTCCAAAAGTTTGTACCTACTATCCAAGTACAAAAATAGCAAAAGTTTGTTACTGGAGGTCAGAAAATTATTTTTAAAGATAATTTATGACTACAGATATTGGTGCCATAAATAGATCTTATAATTTAAGTGGCAAATTAAATTATTCTCCTCTTACTGCCCCAGTCTCCCCCTCTTAAACTATTCCTGGGAATGAAGAAACAAAAATCACTAAGTAAAAAGAATGCAAAACTCACATAAGTGTCAAGAACATAGCCTAGGTTGTCTAAAGCAAAAATTATCTAATACTCAAACAGGCATTATATTTCTATTAGTTTTATAAGCCTCAAAACATTTATTTTAGTTTTATAAGAATAGAATCTATAGAAAGTAAAGGATTATTATATTATCAAACACTTGTCTACACTATTAAGTGTAAAGTATTTATATAAGAACATATTCATAGTTAAGACTTGAAACTCACTGAAGACTTTATCTTCAGGGTATAAAGTATATGCAGACAATAGGGTGGGGAAGGCCGTGTGGTGTGGGGGGGAAGAGTGTGAGCTAGAAGGGGTCAAAGAAAAACAAAGGGACATATGTAATACTTTCAACAATAAAGATTTATAAAAAAAAAAATAAATGAAAGAATTGAGGCATTTGAGCACATAATCAAATAAAATATAACTTGCTTAAATTGCATATTTCACCAGAGAGGGGTTTGTTTGTTGTTAATGTCTCATTCTACTTTCACAGGCAATTATAGCCTTAGATCTTCTGCTACGTCACTGACAAACTGTATTTATGTAACATTTTAGCATTTTTTTTCTTAGACAGTATTAGGCTGTCTTTACCCTGATTTTTTACTTTTTAAACATTTTTAAAAATTGATTTTAGAAAGGGAGAGGGAGAAAGAAACATTAATGAGAGAGCACCAACAATCAGCTGCCTCCTGCATGCCCTCTAATGGGGAATGAGCCCGAAACCCGGGCATGCGCCCTGACCGGGAATTGAACCAGTGACTTAATACTCACCTGTCATCTGTACTTTGCTCATCATGTAAGAGTCGCTCTTTATTTAACCCTATCTTCTCAAGCTCATGGGTTAATTTTTCAAGATCATTATTCATTTGTTGTGTCTTCAATTTTTCACTCACCAAATCCTTATTTTAAAAAGAATGCAAAACGCACATAAGTGTCAAGAACATAAACGTCTGAGAAATTTAGCCAAGATTCTAATTACCACCACCCAGGAATACATATAACTTGAAGCAGGAAAGACAGAAATGTGATTGGACTTTCCCTTCCTCATTAAGAAGTAGTTATGAAACAATATAACATAGTCCAAACAGAATAGTTTTGTCTTTTTTTTGGCTAATACTTCTTTTTAATGTTTAAAACCAATGGAGAAACTATTTACTCTTTCCTTGTGAATCCACACCTCACATTTGAGAACTGTGGGAAAAAACACACATCCATTAATTTTTCAATAATAAGCTAGGACCTTAGTGCATGTTTCCCTTCTCCCAGTGGAAGAGGATATAGGTCTGAAGAACTAGGGGCATTCTGAGAAGTGCAGGCACAAGGAACCTGTTGCTCATGTCTGTGAGACTAGAGAACAAAAGAAAAAAATGAATGTCTCATAATGGTCCCTCTCCTCTCAATATCTCTTTAGCAGAAACACAGACTTTCCAATGTGACTTATTACAAGAATGCTAAGATACTTTTAAATTGAACTTAAAGGGTTATCTTTAAATTGAACTTAAAGCAAAAACAAGCCAAGCATGTTACCTTCTGATCTACACCAACCACGTTTACAAGACCTGCTACCAGTATACTCCTAGAAATTTCAAATCTCTCCTCAACACACAGATCTGAGCAACTACCAATTGTTCAATGTTGACCTGTAAGTTCAACCTGATTTGTATTCTTCAAGCTTAGAGGTCAAAATTCATGGGGCTTTGGAGTCTGAAAGATCTGGATTTGAATCCAGTAATCCAATTCTGTCATTTATTAACCGTCATCCTCAAAAAATTACTTAATGTCTCTGAACCTGTTTTCTAATCTAAGATAATAACTATAAAGAATTGGTCATAAAAAATATATATATATATCTTACAAGGTCCTTAGCCCAGTACTTGGCACCGTTTGCGTTCAATAAATAGTGGCTATCATGGGTCCCATTATACTTAGCATTCAGTCAAGAGTCTTGATCACATATTTTTAATATTATTTTGAAATAAAATTACAATGTAATAAGTCAGATACCATATGGAAACTTAATTAGTACAAGATCTTAAAAATATAATATACATACACTTCTTAGTTTAACAAAGGCAGGAAAGTTGGAGACTTTCTAGTTATAATTCTAAATTTCTACTTTAGAGCCCTAAGTAGATGATACAAATTACTAATGGGTCCCAATAAAACTTAAAGCCTTGAATTAAAAATATAAAAAATATTTGCCTTAAATTTAGGTAACTATACTTACCTCACGTAATGTAACCAAAGTTTTTATATCAATAGTTGCTCTTTTGACAAGCTCCTTATTTTCTTTCTCTAATTCTTTCAGACGAATGCAAGATTCTTTATAAATACCAATCTCTTTGAATAGAGTTTTGTTTTCTTTCTCCAAATTTCCAATTTTCACATTATTTTCTTCCAATGTGGTATCTTTTATTTCTGCTTGTTGTCGGAGTCTCTTATTTTCCTTCTCCAGCTGTTTCTTATCCTTCTCCAGTTGAGAAGTCTCTTGCTCTAATGATTTATTTTCTTTTTCTAGCTGTTCTAGTCTTTTGCTGGATATTTTTAACTCTTCTAGGTTTTTTTGCAATGTTTGATTTTCCATCTCTAAGTCTTGTAGTTCACTCTCTAACTGCTGAATTTTTTTATTGCTGTTCTCTAGAGCCTTCTGTAGCCTTTGATTTTCTGTATCTAAACCCTGGTAGCTAACTTCTAAGCGTTCTGATTTCTTGAATGATGCTTTCATAAGCTCTAAACCTTTCTTAAGCTGCTCTTTTTCACTTTCCAGTTCTTTATTTTCTAGTTGCAGTTGAGCCATTTTCATGCTTGCACACTTCAAAGACTCCACGTTTCTTCGCAGTTCCAAGTTTTCCTCATCAAGTTGGGAATTCTCTTTCTCTAGAGATTCTAACTGAAAAGTAAGGTTTTTAAAGCTATCCAATCTTTTTTTAAATTTCCTATTTTCTCTTTCTAGCTCTGAATTTTCTTGTTCTAAGGCCTCAATTTTTTCACAAGTAATTTTTAAATTGGTTATCTTTTTCTGTAACAATTCATTTTCTTTTTCAAGATGATGCAACTCATTTTCAAGTTCTTCCGCTCGTTCTCCTTTTTCTTTATAATGTTCTAATTCTTTCCTAATTTGTCTTTTTTCAAATTCAATCTTGCTTAACTTGCTACTTGTTTCTTTGATAGATTCATGGAGAATTTTATTTTCTTTTTCAATGTCTTTCACCCTTGCTTCAGCACTTATTTGGGAGCGCTGCCTTAAGGAAGACACGGTTTGGTTCAGATGTTCATTTTCCTGCTCCAAGATTTTAATCTAATTTTAAAAGAGAAAGGAGAAAATTAAAAACCTAATTGAATAAGAACTAAATATTTTAAACTATTTTTTAAAATATATTTTTATTAATTTCAGCGAGGAAGGAAGACGGAGAGAGATGGAAACATCAATAATGAGAGAGAATCACTGACTGGCTGCCTCCTGCACACACCCCACTGGGGATCGAGCCCGCAACCTGGGCATGTGTCCTTGACCGAAATCGAACCTGGAACCCTTTAGTCCGCAGGTCGACACTCTATCCACTGAGCCAAACCGGCTAGGGCAAGAACTAAATATTTTAAGTTATAGTTATTTCTTTTCAAAATCTAACAGGGAACTCAACATAAAAGGGTGCTAGCATTGTCTATCTTACTGTTAATTCTGACAAATATTTACTGAGAGACCATTGTATACGTGTACTGCCAGATCATTAAAGTTTGTGGCTTTAGGGAGTTTGTAATATAAAGGAATGGTTAAGAGAGATGTGTTTAATATCAATAAAAATGATCTTCAGATTACTTAATTGCATGTTTCAAATTCAAATATGAGTATCAGGGAAATATACATACATATCTTCTTGAGGATATAAGCTTTTACCTTACACAAATAAATTGTTTTTTTAATTTTTAAATATATATTTTATTGATTTCAGAGGAGAGAAAGAGAAACATTAATGATGAGAATCATTGATCAGCTGCCTCCTGCACGCCCCCTACTGGGGTTGGAGTCCAAAAAACGAGCATATGCCCTGACCAGAAATCGAACTATGACCTCCTGCTTAATAGGTTGATGCTCAACCATTGAGCCTCACCAAGCTGGGCACAAATAAATTTTTCAATGTCTATACACAGAGGGTCCTTAGTAAATATTTGCTGTATCATATATGTGTGTGTATTCAACCCCCCAAAGAATGCTAATTTGGAAACATCAAAATAACAAAATCCCCTGGTACATTTGAAAACTAATCCATTCAATTCATGGTATGGCTTAATATACTAGTAATAGTTCTCGACATTTAGTGTTTTGAACAAGCTCCTGAGAACCTGATAAAAGTACAGATTCATACTTAACTCTACAATTTTTGTTCTGTAGCTCTAAAGAAATCTCTAATTTTATAGGTGGCCTAAGGCTATACCTAGATAATATAAAGCAAATCATTTTACATATAAAAAATAAATACAAATATTAAAATAGCAAGTCAATCTATCCAGCTCTGTTTCCTCAAGCACGAGACTGATCAATAAATACTTGAAAATAAATCTGACAGTATCCAAGACGGTTGCTGCCACCACTTCTCCCTTTATTAGTGGGGCCAGAGCACAGTGGCATTTCTCCCAACTCCACTCCCATTTCTCCCAACTCCACTCCCATTTCTCCCAACTCCACTCCCATTTCTCCCAACTCCACTCCCATTTCCCTCCTCCACAGCCATTTTCCAGATACTTGAAAACACATGTACTGCAAAATGTTATACAATTATTAATCATACTGGCAATTTAAAAAATTCTAATCTTTCTCTTTAACTTTCCTAAAATACATAACATAGAAAGTGAAATAAACCAGTTACTTTAAAATTTAAAAAACTTCTAAAATATTTCCCTTTAATATTATATGAACATTTTATTTGCATAAACTAACTTTTGTTAATAAACTTTAAAATACAATGCTTAATAAGAAATTTATGAACCTGTCTCTCTGAATTTTCTCTAAGCGTTTCAATCGTTTTTTCAAGCTGAGCCTTCTCCTTCATTAGATCCTTGCTTAAATTCTGACAATTCTGAAGACTTTGCTTTTCTTGAACAATCTCATTTTCAAGAATTTCAACCTGGAGAAAATAAGTCACAAAACAATATATCATTAAGTATTTTAAAACAGTGGAACATATCAAAACAAAAGATAACAGTTGAATTAAAAGGTAAAATACAGTTTTAATACCCAAATGGTGAAATTTAAGAATTTAGTAAAGAAATTCAAATAAAATACCATGCTAATTTTAGCAGCTATATAAAATATGCAGACCTGACTATGTTTCTTATCCTCTGCATCTTTGAAAGTAAATATCTACTTGTAAACACAAAGACAGTCCAAGTGAATATATGATAATTATGTGCTATGTGAAGACTGTACAGGTCTTACTGAAAGGCTCTCTTGGCTCGAGTAAAATTGTAAAGTAAAATTTTATAGCCAAGAAATTTTGTGTAGAAGAAGTAAGAGGAGAATATAAAAAGCATGAAGGAAAAGATGAGAAATAATGGTATAAGTTTAATGAGGAAACAAGAAGGGACTTGGTTTAAAATAAAAAGAAAATGAGGAAAAAGGAGAATACTGGAGAAAGACAGGCTGAACAAAACTCCAACAAATATTTATATTTTGGATTTAAGTTTATTTTCATTTGTACATTTTGAAGATACAATAAAGTATGTGGTTAAGTACAATAAGTATGAAAAAACAAATTTAAGTTCAAAATATGCTATAACTGATTTTTCCATTATTATACAACACTAGAGGCCTGGTGTACGAAATTCGTGCACCCAAGGCGGGGGGGTCCCTTAGCCCGGCCTGTGCCCTCTCGAAGTCCGGGAGCCTTGGGGGATGTACGACTGAGCAGGCCTAAGCCGTCAGTGGGATATCCTTAGCACTGCCGCTGAGGCGGGAGAAGCTCCCACCACTGCCACTGCACTCGCCAGCCGTGAGCCCAGCTTCTGGCTGAGTGGCGCTCCCCCTGTGGGAGTGTACTGACCACCAGGGGGAAGCTCCTAGTGTCTACCCCCTGTTGGTCAGTACATGTCATAGTGATCAGTCGTTCTGCCATTTGGTCAATTTGCATATTAACCTTTTATTATATAGGATATTCATCAAACCAGGTAATTTAAAAAATAAAAAAGATTTATTTATATAAAACTATATAAAATATTTAGCTATATAAAAATATTTAATATTACATCTTTTTATCAATATTGAAGAACTCTAGGAATTTTAACAGTCTATATAAAGCAAGCTGGATTTTTCCTTTTAACATCAATGGAAGATAACCACACATGGAAAATAATCTCCCAATAATGCCTCAAAAGAATCGAGTCACAAATCTTATCCAATAACTCAGTTCAACATTCATTTACATGTTTTAGAAGCTTTTAGTTATAAATAACTAATAAATCTGGTTCTCCCATCATGATTAAAATATATGGATAACAGTTATTTAATTAAGTTCATATGTTGTTTTATATTAGTGGAATTCAAGTGAAACATTTAGTTTACAAAAGACATCTTTTATCCAATGAATTTATGAAAAATTGCAAGAATCATTAAGAACTTACAAGACTTCAAAGCTAATTTCAAAATCAAATTATAATTCACAGATCCAATTATAATGACAACCAAAATAGAACTGATCCAAGTTCTAAATGGCCACTCCAACTTTAACACTATATTGATTGTCAAATGCTTACTAAGATTATTTGGTTAATAGACTAATGATGATACAAAATGATTTAAAAGAGTAAAAGTCTAGCCCTAGCCGACTTGGCTCAATGGATAGAGCTTTAGCCTGTGGACTGAAGGGTCCTGGGTTCAATTCTGGTCAAGGGCACATGCCCAGGTTTGGGGCTCAATTCCCAGTAGGGGGCATGCAGGAGGCAGCCGATCAATGATTCTCTCTCCTCACTGATGTTTCTATCTCTCCCTCTCCCTTCCTCTCTGAAGTCAATAATAAATAAATAAAAATAAAAGAGTAAAAGTCTTGCAAGAAAATCAAGGGATCTTTCTCATTATCTAAGGCAGTGGTCCCTCAAAGCATGGTTCCAAAACAGCAGGATAAGCATCACCAAGGAACTTCTTAGAAATGAGAATTATTAGCCCCCCACTCCAAACCTACCAAGAACACAAACTCTAGGCATGAGACTCAGCAATCTGTGTTTTAACAAGTCCTACAGGTGATTCTGATGCATACTATAGTTCAAAAATCACTGGTCTAAAGGTTAGGGCGATTTTCATAACAAAGTCTAGAGACCCAGAATATTTCAAAGGGAAAACTAGACATGGCTAGGTGCCAAAACATTGTCATTGCAGAAAGCAAAGCAGCTCCCGAGGAATGCGAAGGTTGTGTCATAAGGATGCAGGAAGCAGCTTTATTGGGACAGGAAGAAAAATAAATGCAGTGGACTGAAACACTTTAAATATTCTTAAATCCACGAGTTAATAATGACACTAAAACAACAAACTCACTCAGTTATCTCAGGAGGATATGAGACAACCAAGTCATTATTAGGAAACTGGAAAATAAAGGATAGGGTCAAACATTCATCCTGCTTTTCCCATAGGCTGTTCTTTAGAATAACCAATGGTGTTTTCTATAAACTAGTAGCTTTTAAAACAAGATTTTCCTTTATAGGAACACCCTATCTACCACATTAGGAAGAGATGATATAATTAGAAAATCAGGATTTTGCAACCTCTGATTAAGGGATCCACGCAAAGGATTTTCCATGACAATATCACAAAAAGACAGACAACCAGACATGTGCCTCCTGACTGACATATGTACATACTCCTTATGAATACTTACTAAAAACTCAATTTGAACCCGATTAGGCCTACAGTAAAACACATTAAAAAAACAAGTATAGGAGTTCACTTACTTTACATTTATAAATGTTAAAAATTTCATAATAAGTTAAAATAATAAATGAGGGCACATTAGAAACTGGAAAATGTTTTACTACAGTACTATTTATTTATATTTTTACATACATTTTTTAAGATCAAACATTCATTTTTATTTACCTTTTTACTTAGTCTTTGATTTTCTTTTTCAATTTTCAGGATTTTGGAAGTGTTTCCTTCTGCAGAATCCATAGTACTTCGAAGCTCTTCTACAGTTTTTGTCAAACTCTGGTTTTCCATCTCCAACTTCAGTAACCTACTTGATGTCAACTCACTCACCTCATGGCCCAAAGATTTCTGTGGTGCTATAATATTGAAAAATAAGTCATTGGTAAACCTATATTTATTCTTTACTATTTAAAATGTTGAGTGTATATGCAGTACATCACTTGGTCCTTTATAAAAAAATTTATAAAGTTATACAAGATAGACACAATGATAAAAACAGAGATAAAAGACAGGTAAATACTAAATTTTAATGCATCCTTAAGCATTCCACGGCGGGGGAGGGCCGCAGACACAAATTTAGACCGAAGAGACTAGAGTTCCAGTTCTAGTGCCATGAGAAATTAACAAACTGATAATATCAAGCCACTTTAACTTCAATGAGTCTTAGGTTACTTGTACAAATAGTTATGGTCCTGTGTATCTATAGTCATGTATGGTTCAACAAGAAGTATAAAGTATATCCCATACCACACTTTCAAAAATTAAAGAAAGACAGTTTAAGGGGAGGAAATCCTTATCTAATTCTGAAAAAGGCAAGACAGTATACACGGTCACCTTGAAAAAGTCTTTCTCTAAAGAATCCCTATTACACTAAGTGTAAAGAGCAACATCTACTCCATTTTGTCAAGGAAAACCATCTTTCTAAGTAGATTACAACATTACATGTTTTAAAATAAGAAAACTCAGTTTCTAATTCTGTAAATGATACTCTCCAGGAAACCACAAAGAATTATGTTTTAATAATCTTACAGCAGACTCATGGAATATTTTGATGATATAAAAACATTAGGATTTACAAATGAAATATGATGCCTAGAACTTATTTTGAAACCCTAGATTTTAGAAAGGGCAAAGGGTAGAAGTATGGGAGGGCATTTCTAGGTCTGCCAACTTTTATGTATGTTTGAAATTCTCCATCATAGAAAAGCAAATAAATACACACACACACACACACACACACACACATCCTCACAAGCATACATTCTTTACAAAATTAGGTATGGTAAAATATCCCAAAGATTTTATTTTTTTATATTTTTATTGATTCAGAGAGGAAGGGAGAGGGAGAGATAGAAACATCAATGATGAGAGCGAATCATTGATTGGCTGCCTCCTTCATGCCCCGTACTGGAGATCAAGCCCACAACCACGCATATGCCCTTGACTGGAATTGAACCCGGGACCTTTCATTCCGCAGGCCGATGCTTTATCCACTGAGTCAAACCAGCTAGGGTGTTCCCCAGATTTTAAGTAAAGAATTCTTATTTCCAGCTTTTGTTCTAGTCACATATTGTTTATCTTTTATTAAAAGCTGGTATACTAGACAGTCATTGACTTTTAAAATTCTGTTAGTTGTCCACGTCTTCTCTAGTAAAACTCTAGTTAATGACTTGTACTTAAGCATTTCAAATTAACAAGATTAGGCTAGGTCACAGCCACTGTTCTCAAAACTGCCAGGTAGTGGCACAAGAACAGACATATAGACCAATGGAACAGAACAGAGGACCCAGAGATCGAACCAAGCCATTATCCTCAATTAATATTTGACAAAGGAGGCAAGAGCATACAATGGAATCAAGACAGTCTCTTCAATAAATGGTGTTGGGAAAATTGGACAGATACTTGTACATGCAAAAAAATGAAACTAGACCACCAATTTACACCATACACAAAAATAAACTAAAAATGGATAAAGGACTTAAACCTAAGACGGGAAACCATAAAAACCCTAGAGGAAGCCATAAGCAGCAAAATAGCAGACATTTGTTGTAGCAATATCTTTACCGATACAGCTCCTAGGGCAATGGAAACTAAGGAGGAAATAAACAAATGGGACTACATCAAAATAAAAAGCTTCTGTACAGCAAAAGAAACCATCAACAAAACAACAAGAAACCCCACTGCATGGGAGAACATATTTGCCAATGCTATCTCTGATAAGGGTTTAATCTCCAACATTTATAGGGAACTCATACAACTTAACAAAAGGAAGATAAACAACCCAATCAAAAAATGGGCAAAGGACCTAAATAGACACTTTTCGAAAGAGGACATACAGAAGGCATAAGAAAACATGTTCAAAGTCACTAATCACCTGAGAGATGCAAATCAAAACAACAATGAGGTACCATCTCACACCTGTCAGGGTGGCTATTATCAACAAATCAAACAACAAGTGCTGGCGAGGATATGAAGAAAAAGGAACCCTCTTGCACTGTTGGTGGGAATGCAGATTGATGCAGCCACTGTGGAAAACAGTATGGCATTTCCGCAAAAAATTAAAAATGGAACTCCCATTTGGCCCAGTAATCTCACTTCTAGGAATATATCCCAAGAAAACAGAAACACTAATCAGAAAGGATATATGCATCCCTATGTTCGTAGCAGCACAATTTATAGCTAAGATTTGGAAACAGTCCAAGTGCCCCGCAGCAGATGAGTAGATTAGAAAACTGTGGCACATCTACACAATGGAATACTATGCTGCTGTAAAAAAAAAGAAGGAATTCTTACCATTTGCAACAGCATGGATGTAACTGGAGAGCATTTTGCTAAGTGAAATAAGCCAGTCAGAGAGAGATAAGTATCACATAATCTCACTCATTTGTGGAATATAATGAACAACATAAACTGATTAACAAAAATAGAACCAGAGTCACAGAAGCATCGAACAGACTGTCCAATCTATGAGGGAAGGCGGGGGTTGAGGGGGTAAGAGATCAACCAAAGGACTTATATGCATACACATGGACACAGATAATAGAGGGGTGAGGGCATATGCTGGGGGGTGGGGGTGGTTGAGGAGAGGTCTATGGGGGGAAAAGGAGACTTATGTAATACTTTAAACAATAAAGAATTTAAATTTTAAAAAAATTAGGCTAAAATACATGATATACCTCAATAATACTTTGACTACCATGAATACTACGAATGTACTTCAAAGAAGCTTCAAGTCAGACTATGAGAATTAAAACGAATGCTTACAACACATTTTTAACAATATTAATGAATTCCTGTAATATAGTCTTAGGTACAAAAAGGAATCCAAATTGTGCATACACATTAATCTGATGTCTAAAATCCTATGTCTGTGTAGAAAAATTTAGAAGTTTTTTCAAGTGTGAAAATGATTTAAGAAATGATTAGTGACTGATTTCCTCCTTTATATTTTTCCATATTCTACAAATTTTCTAGAAAGAAAAGCCCTGTATATTTAAAAAACTAACAAACAAAAATGACACCACATTAAAACAAATATTCAGGTATGTGACCCCAGCTAAGAACTGCAAAGCTACTGATATAATGATCATCATCATCATAATGCTTAACATTCAAATGCTTACTATATACCCGGTACATTTTCTTAAGTATTAAGAAATTCAATCCTCACAACAACCCGTCAAGGTACTTACTATTACTGTCCTCGCTTAACAGATGAAACTCTTAACAGTGTAATTTTAACTACTTTCAAAGTAGAAAACATTTAAGTCTGAATTGCTTTCTTTGTAACTCAATTCACAAGGAATACAATAAAAGAAGTTCCACAACTATTTTAAGTTACATCTCAGCAAACCCACTGGATGTATATGATCACTTACTATGTAGGGAATTTACCTAGGGTCCTAGAATTTGCAAGTAGGTTCTCAAGTGTAAAACTAGAAAAAGTCTAATGGTAACAAATATGAGACATGTGTAAAAGTAATTATTCTGCAAGAGCCAGACTATAAACCATCTTCAGACTTTACGTCTACCACACCACTATGTCCTCAGGGCCTGGTATAGTATTTTACACATGGTAGGTGCTTAATAAATACCTGCTGAAGGAAAGCAGGTGGAAGAATCTAATATTGGGTACGTGAGGAATTATGGAACCTGTCTAATTCAAATAAATGGGACCTGAGTGTAATTTCAAGAAAGTATATCAGTATTAGCATAATCACAGCTATAACACAAACAACTTTATTGTATAGTATATGCCCAGTTTTAAGACAGAAGATAAGTCAATAGTGGAGCTTATGAAAAAAGAGTCAAGAGTTAAAAATTTATCTGGGGGCAGGGGGCATCTTTCATTATCTTCAGGGTATAACTGGGGCTAAACTGGTTGGTAGATATAATCCTAAAATGGGGATAATAATTCTCAAATACTAATGAACATAGCCATGGAGATCCTTAACTTGTTCTATTCTGGCTACATATTCACCTAAAACTCTTCACACTAATTTTGACTTCCTATTTAGGTTTGAATATAGTAAAAATATAGCTGACCAGTTAATGCAACTTTTCTGTTCTATTTAGTAGATGGCTATACTTCTCAAAATAAATTAATAAACTGGTATTCTAGTCTCTTATGATACTAACAAAATAATGCCTAAACAACTGATCAAATCTGTGATTGCACTCAAAAAAAAGTTTCGCTGTAAGACATGCAAAGATAATCAGACCCAGCAATGTGGAAATAACAAATTGCTCTGTGAAATCACAGCTAGGGGCAGCTGGCCTGCCGAGACATCTCCAGCTAGGGAAAATAACTGCAATGAAATATCCAGAAATGTAAGCATAAATTCAACTTTATTTATTCACCAACCCATTTAAGTAAAACAATATTGGGAATACCTTCAGAAAGTTCACTAGTTCTGGATATTTGTTCTAACTCCCAGCCAAGATGTAATGACTCATCCATACTTTGTTTCTGTGCCATTTCCAAAGTCATATTTTCTTCCATTAATTCTTCAATCTTTTTTCTATCCATATCGCGTTCCTTTTTTGTTGGCAGGAAGTAGGGAGAGAAAAGAAAGCTAAGAAACAGTACAATCTCAAGCTATTATTTTATTACTTATAACTTTTATTTATCAGAAACTAAATAATGAGGATAAATTTTGAGTTGCTTAAAATTTTCACAGTTTAAAGGCAATCACCAGTTATTATAATCACAATTGGTCATTATACTGACCAGGTGTCTGATGTCCTTTTAAAGTGAGCTTTGGGGACACTGAAAACATTTCATCAATGTCAACATATTAATTTAGTAATATAACAAGAGATTCTGACTCAATGCTAAATAGCTTTATTTTTGTATTTTAAAGGCATTTTACAAAATAGCTTATTAGAGTTTATTTTTAAAATACAAGGCAAAATCAGTAACACCCCTCTATAACAAAAGCAGAAATTTCCACTACTGCCATGTCCACAAAATTGCAAACACTGAATTTATTTAGCTCATCTCTTCTTTGTTAAAGCATCTAGGACACTCCTGTCCTTTGTCATTATAGGGAAGTCAGATGAATCTCAGAATGCTTCCTCAGAGGTCATGCAATTAATCTCCCTTACAATACTTACCATTTCCATATCATGCAGTTTGGCCTTTAGTTGTAAATTCTCTTTCTCTAATTCATGTAATTTATCAGAACGAGCTCGAGTTCCTTCTAATTGGTCTTCCAACATGGTTTTTGTTTCTAGTAAAACTTGATTGTCTTCTTTTAATTCCTATAAACATTTCAAATAGGCTTTATCACAAACATGTTAATATCTGTTAATATTTTAAAGTCTGAAACATAAAAATTCTTGGTTGTAAAATAAGGCATTGATCATCAACCCATGCACAAGAGGTTGCCAATTCTATTCCCAGTCAAGGCACATACCCAGGTTCAGGCTTGACTCCCCATGGGGAGCATGCAGGAGGCAGCCAATCGATGTTTCTGTCTCATCGATGTTTCTATATCTCTCTCCCTCTCCCTTCCTCTAAAAAAAAACACATTAAAAACTTATTTAAAAAGACATTAATCTGTCTGTATTAACAGTTCTGTGCAAGAGTAAAGCTACTAAGTAATAAAAATACAGTTGCCCTGACCAGTTTGGCTCAATGGATAGAGCGTCGGCCTGGGGACTGAAGGGTCCCAGGTTCGATTCTGGTCAAGGGCATGTATCTTGGTTGCAGGTACATCCCCAGTAGGGGTGTGCATGAGGCAGCTGATCGATGTTTCTCTCTCATCGATATTTAAAACAATAAAAACTTATTTAAAAAGACATTAATCTGTCTTTATTAACAGTTCTGTGCAAGAGTAAAGCTACTAACTAATAAAAATACAGTTGATATTTTCTTGGCTTTAGTTCTCCCCCCAAATTTAAGCTATTATGCAAACAAAACACTCAGTACTTCTATTAGAATGAGTAATACTACTATAATTTCACATAAAATTGTCAGGGTACATTTAAATCCCTTAATCATAAGGAGAAAAAACTAAGTATAGAGAGTCTTGCAGATATTTAACACATAAATCTCCATAGAATTAGAACTTAATTTATTTACTGAAATAGATTTAAAGAATTCTCTCCACTTAAACTGTAACTTAGAAGTGAAGGGTTTGGTGTTTTTGAGTAAAATTCCAAGACTATGAACTAATACATAAATCATAAATAAAGGCTTTATCAATAAATATTTTACATAAGTATCTTGAGGACATGTTTTAAATCCCTACATCTGTTTGGAAGATATATGTTCACAAATCTATCTTGCTAAGCTTTATGCCTGTAATTTATAAGCTAAATTCAAGAGAAAGTATATTAAAACAGTGGCATCTATAAGGATCCTTTAACAGTGCCATATACTCATTTAAAAATTGGCAAAGAATTAATATGTACCTTATCTTTATAGTCTATTTGTCTATTTTTGATAACTTTCAGGCTCAAATGTTCTATGTTTTCTTATAATGTTTTCACTTCTTAATTTTTGCATACTCCTTCCTTCTTATCCCCATAATAAACATGACCAAGATCTCCACTGTTTGCAGACAATGAAGAAATTAACTAAGAAAGGAAAAAAGGATGCAGATGCAAAGATTATCAATTTTTTGCTGTCAATGTCAAACTCAACTTCATGAAACATTGTACAATAATCATTAAGTATGAAAAAATGTTTCTTCTAATTTGTTTATATAAGATGTTTATATGATTTATTGAGAAAGAGAGTATATGAGCAGGTGTGCACACACAAGTGATTTTGTTGATCCTAATTTAGCATTCTGAGTTGAGTCAGCAATACGTCTGTTTTCACTCCTAGGAACAAGTTTAAAATTAGTAGAGAGATACTTTATTTTGACTATGAGGGAAGGACTTCAAAAATCTGCTCTACCTATAATGTTAAATAAAGGGATAAAAGAAGAGCCCCAAAGACTTCAATAAAATTAATAATGTCCAAATATCCCTTTTTAAAATTCTAAGCAATATGCTGATCTATCATAAAATAAACATCTAAATGTATTTAGTTTGCTAACATTTCAACAATTCCATTCATTTATTAAGTGCATTTTCATTGAATTTTGAAAATCATAAGTTTTTAAAGTAATAAATTGTGAATGGTTTAAATTATGCAACATACCTCAACTCTTGCTTTATAAAACTCAATATCATGCAGCCTTTCTTTATATCTGCTGACTTCACTTTCAAGCTTATCAACTCTGATTGCCTTCTCTCGAAGTGCATCTAATTCATCTCGGTACATTCTTGCAGAACGAGCATCCGAAAGCAAATTCATGTTCTAAACATAAATAAATATTAATATTTTAAATATTATTTTCTATTTCCTTCGTCGCACAACTTGATGAATCTACTAAAAAATCAATACATTATATACTTTAGAAGTGTGGATTTGTGGTATGCAAATTATACCTCCATTAAGTTGTTTTTTAAAATGAGGAGATATAGCCCCAGCCAGTGTGACAAAGTGGTTAGAGCCTGGGCCTACGCACCGAAGGGCCTTGGGTTCAATTCCCAGTCAAGGGCACATACCTGGGTTGTAGGCTCGATCTCTGGCCCCAGTTGGGGTGTGTGCGGGAGGCAACCATTTGATGTGTCTTTTTTACATCCATGTCTGTCTGTTTCTGTCTCTCTCTCACGCTCTCTCTATCTCTTTCTTGCTGTTCCCCCTTTCCCCACTCCCGCCTCACCTCCCCCCCTTCCACTCTAAAAAATCTGGAATGTAAAAATTACTCAGAATGTTTTAAAATAAGTTAACCTTTACCTAACAAAACAATTTGCAATTAATTTAAGATTAAAGGAAAGTTAACTTTAAAATACAGGACAGGGAACACAATAAAGCCAAACTTTATTATTAAAGTTGATCATTAGTTACTTTAGAGAAATAATGGTTCTATTCAGATATACTATAACATACTAAAATCCTGCTGGTTTTTTAATGCTTCCAAGTAAAATGATTAGTGCATATGTTTAATGCATATCATAATGCCATTTGAGACAAATATTAAAATTCAAAAAAACCTTCTCGTAACCCTTAATCCTTTAGAACACTATTTATTAAAGTGTGATACAGGGACTTCTGCGGTTTCCTGAAATCCTTTCAGGGAGTTCATGAGGTCAAAACTATTTTCAAAATAATCCTAATACATTATTTCTCTTTTTCACTCTCATTCTCCCATGAGGGCACAGTAGAGTTTTCTGAAGCTACATGGCATGTAGTATCGTAAATGAATACATTCAGAAATAGACTCGAGAATCTAGTAGTCTTCAATTAAGGCAGGCATTAAAGAGATTTGCAAAAGTGTAAGAGTACATTCTAGTTTTTGTTTTGTAAAATAATATTTACTTAAAATATGAACTTTATACTTTAAACTTTAACACTAGAGGCCCGGTGCACAGATTCCTGCACCAGTGCGGTCCCTCGGCCTGGCCTGTGGGATCAAGCCGAAACTGGCTCTCCGACATCCCCCGAGGGGTCCCAGATTGCGAGAGGGCGCAGGCCAGGCTGAGGGACCCCACCAGTGCACGATCGGGGCCTGGGAGAGACACAGGAGGTTGGCCAGCCAGGGAGGAACTGCGGGAGGGCTCCAGGGCTTGTCCAGCCCGTCTCACTCAGTCCTGATCGGTGGGACCCCAGCAGAAAGCTAACCTACCAGTTGAAGCGTCTGCCACCTGGTAGTCAGTGCACGTCACAGTGAGCAGTTGGGTGGTCTTAGCATATCATTAGCATATTACGCTTTGATTGGTTGAATGGACGACTGGACAACTGGACACTTAGTATATTAGGCTTTCATTATATAGGATGGAATGGGTTGAATATTGTTTTTAAAATAAATTAATAAATATTTTTAAAATTCTTGGCTTTTATTTCTAATTTGGTAAATACCAGTAGATATAATCCTACTAATTTTTAAGAGTGGAAGAAAGTCTTGAGACCAAAAAGATTGAGAACCACTGTTTTGGAGGTAACACTGATACAATAAAACCCTGCTACCAAGACGTGGAAGAGCAGCCACAGCATATCTAGAAATAAAGATTATCATGTCCAATCTCACAGATCTAGAAAGGTCAAAAAATAAAAAACGAAGAGAACAGAAAAGTCCCAGTTTATGACCCTGCAAGTGCAGTATTCCCTGAAGTTAAAATGCAGGTTAGGGGAGGTAAGGTAAAGAAAATTGTCTAGCTTTACTTCAATTCATACCAATGAAAACAAAACATTATGCAGTGATTAAAAGAAGTAACTTCTTAAACAAATCTTGGTTAAAGATGCAAAGAAAACACACTTTAGTTAAAAAAAAAAAACCTTTTTTTTTTAAGTAAAAAGTTTTATCTTATTTAATAGGAAAAGAATGAAAAATTAAAGGCATTCTGTCTTATATAACATAAAGCACCATCAGAGTGGAGACCTAGGGAGATATACATTAGCAGCCACAATTTATAGTGTAGTTGTTTCAGCTTCCAAGCCCACAGAAGCCAGTTACATAAAAGAGAAACTTGGAACTGCCCTAATCCTGAGGCTCCATTGAATCTTAGCAAAGTTTAAACAGCACTGATACAGAAAAAAAAAAAAAAAGCCCACAGACTATGATTTCTAGTTTTGGCTCTGGCATTTTTGAAGAGAAAAACACTGAAAAAGTAATCAGATCTCTTGAAATCTCAGTAACCTCAGAAAGTATTAAGGTAATCGTTATAAATTATAAGGAGAAAAATCAATTTCCAATTTCCAATTACTTAGTGGTCCTATGTAATAAAAGTTTCAGATACAAACCTCTTGCTGCAGCCTTTTTAGTTCTATTTCCATTTGCTCAAGTTCTTGTTTGCAGTCCAGCAACTGTTCAGTCTTTTCTTCCCTTAAGTGCAAAAAACATTTATTAAAAAGTAAGCTTACTGCTTTAAAAAACTATAATCATCTTCATGAATACAAATTATTATTACTAAATGTCTAGTTGAACATAGTATTAGCCATGACTCCAACCCAGGGGAAAAAGACAAGGAAATGGATTTTAGGAATTTATATGATTAGATGTCATCAATAAAACTCCCCTGAACCTCAATGATTAGCATCCTCATAGTTCATAAGGTAGTTTTTCTCCATCTTTCCTGACATCTCTCATTCCCATTCTTCTTTCTCTTTCTCCCTCTCTGCATAGTCAAAACCAAGTAAGCTGAACAAATTTTTATGCAATGCAACACTATCTGGGTCTGAGACTTATAAAAGTCTCCAAACTATTTTCAACATTCACAATGGCCTAAAGGAAATTATACCCTGCCATACAGATACCTAAATCTTTACAATTCTCTTGGTTTCTTTCCTGAAGCCTATAAACATCCTCAAATTTCTCCAAATTTTTTCTCTTTACACTGCTTTACTTTCTCAGTTTTCTATCTGCCCTTCAGAGCCAACCTCCTCAAAATCAAGTTTCCATTATCTCTACTTTTCAACTTTCTGGTTTTTTAGTAAAAAAGATAACTGTTCATTGTAGAAAATAATCTGCTGTTGACATCTCTCACACCCATACATTTTTTAAAAACCATAATTTTTTTAGCACATCCAATTTATGTTTTTAATGTTTTTTAAATTGAACTTATTGGGGTGACATTGGTTAATAAAATTATACAGGTTTCAGGTATACTCAAAACTATAATTTTTAATGGAGAAATAGTCCCTTTGACAGAGGAACCATAATTAATTTACTTAAGTGGATTTTATTCTTTATAGTAATAAATAATGTTTTGGTAAATGAACTCATTATACATTATACACTGAGTGGCCAGATTATTATGACCACCCCATCAGTATAATGAAGTGAATTAGTTATGCAAATAATAATAATAATAATAATAATAAAACCTTGAGTATTTGCTTAGGAAGTTTTCAATACTCAGTATTTTTAGAAGTGTCAATGAAGTACTTACTGATGGGGTGGTCATAACAATCTGGCCAGTCATAATAATCTGGCCACTCAGTGTACATTATACAGGACAGATTTCTACAACTAAATTATAGGTTTAAAGGTACTTGATATACTATTGTCAAACTGCCCTCCAGAAAAGTCATTATCAATTTATAAGGGAACAACAGAGGATAAAAGTGCCTATATGTGAAACAATTTAACAACTGAAAAATGCTGTCACTGTTCTAATTTACATTTATTTGAACACTAGAAAAGGCTAAATTTGTTTTCTTACGTTTGTGGCATTAAAATGATAAAAAGCTATTACACTTTGCAATTTATAAGATTTCTTACAAATATTTCTTTTTAGATCAAGATTATCAATTTTTTCAAAAAGTATAAACAAATTCTATTTATTATTATAGTAATATATATATACATATATATACAGACATATATATGACATAAAACTGCAATTTTAAGTGTACCATTTTTAAAAAAATATATTTTATTGATTTTTTTACAGAGAGGAAGGGAGAGGGATAGAGAATTAGAAACATCGATGAGAGAGAAACATCGATCAGCTGCCTCCTGCATACCTCCTACTGGGGATGTGCCCGTAACCAATGTACATGCCCTTGACCGGAATCGAACCTGGGACCCTTCAGTCCACAGGCCGACGCTCTATCCACTGAGCCAAACTGGCTAGGGCAAGTGTACCATTTTTAAGTGTACAATTTTAACCATTTTTAAGTGTACAATTCAGTGGCATTAATTACATTTAAAATGTTGTTAAACGACCATGACTATCTATTTCCAAACTCTTTTATTACCCCAAACAGAAACTCTGTGCCCATTAGGCAATAACTCTCCAATTCCCCCAGACCCCCACAGCCTCTACCTCTAATCTACTTTCTGTTTCTCTGAATTTGTCTATTAAAGATATTTCATTTAAGTGGAATCATAAAATATTTGTCCTTTTGTATCTGATTTCTCACTTAGCAAATTGTTTTCAGGGCTCATCCATGTTGTAGCAGGTATCAAAATTTCATCCCTTTTTATGGCTGAATAACAGTCCATCACATGCCTATAGCACATTTTGTTATCCATCCATCAGTTCGTGGACACTGAGGTTGTTTCTACCTTTTGGCTTTTGGGAATAATACTGCAATGAACAATGGCAAACAAGTATCTGTTTGAGTTCCTGTTTTAAATTTTTGGGGGATATACAGTATCTAGGAGTGCAACTGCAGGGTCATATAAAAATTCTGTTTTACTTTCTGAGAAATATTGTCAAATGCTTTTAATTTTACTTATTTTTTTCTGGATGTTTACATATTTATATTTTTATACAAATAGAGCAACCACCTTTTACAAATACTTTTTTGCTTTTGTGTACAGTTCTTCCCTACCTAGAGAATATATACTCATCTGCATATTACTTTCTCATTCTTTTAGCATTATCTCATTTTTTACATTTAGCTCTTTAATCCAGTGGTCGCCAACCAGTGGTCCGTGAGGTCTGCAAGGTTGGTGACCGCTGCTTTAATCCATGTGGAATTCACTTTGGTGTATGTGAGGTATAAATTTAAATAAATTTTCCTAAACAGTTATCCAGGAGTTCAAATATTTGTGCACCCATTTGACCACTATATTTATAGCAATAAGGTTTTCCATCCACACATCCCCACTAACACTGGTTTTCATAGAGTCAATTACATCTTTATTCCCAAATCCAGTGGATTATTTTCAGATCTCTCTGAAAAATTTAGTAGCGTTAACTCCATTGTTCTTGACAATCTCTCCACTGGCTTCCATGACTTCACACTCAGGTTTTTCTACTTTACTGACTCTTTTGCTGATTTCATGTTTTGGGCCTTTTAGCTAACAATTGTCAAGCTCTCATTACCTGTGCTAGGCATTTTTGCTAAGCACTTCTCACTTTGCTAAGCACTTAATCCTTACAAGAGCCTTCTAAGAAGTAATAGCACTGATAGCAGCTCACATTTAGTGAGCACTTACTAGTAATACTGGACACTGTTCACTTTACGTATTTACCTCACATAACAATCTGACGATAGGCAGAAGTATTCCTAGTTATTAGGCTACGAAACCAAGCAGCCTTAAAGAGGTTAACTTGGTCAGCCCTAACCGGTTTAGCTCAGTGGATAGAGCGTCAGCCTGCGGACTGAAGGGTCCCAGGTTAGATTCCAGTCAAGGGCATGTACCTTGGTTGCGGGCACATCCCCAGTAGGGAGTGTGCAGGAGGCAGCTGATCGATGTTTCTAACTCTCTATCCCTCTCCCTTCCTCTCTATAAAAAATCAATAAAATATATTTTTTTAAAAAAGAGGTTAACTTGGTCAGAGTGACTCAGTTAAGAAGTGTTGAGCCAGGAGTGACACTCAGGCAGAATGTATCAAAAGCTCATGAGTTTGGCCCTAGTCGGTCTAGTCTGGCTTGATGGACAGAGCGTCGGTCTGTGGACTGAAGGGTCCCAGGTTCAATTCTGAACAAGGGCACATGCTGGGGCTGTGGGCTCGATCCCCAGTTGGGGGCATGCAGGAGGCAGCCAATCAATGATTCTCATCATTCATGTTTCTATCTCTCTCCCTCTCCCTTCCTCTCTCTGAAATCAATAAAAATATTTTTTTTAAAGTTTATCTCATAACTCAATTTAAAAGTGAGCAAAGTATCTAAATAGACATTTCTCTAAGAAGATATACAAATGGCAAATTAGTACAGAAAAAGATGCTCACCATCATTAGTCATCAGGGAAATGCAACTCAAACCCACAATGAGATATCACTTCATACCCACTAGGATAGCTATAATCAAAAGGTGTTAAATGAGTATAGGTGAGGATATGGAGAAATTGCTGGTAGGAATACAAAATGGTGCAGCCAAATAGTTTAACAGTTCCTCAAAATGTTAAATATAGAACTACCATATGATCTAGCATTTCCACTTCTCAGTATATGCCCTAGAGAATTGAAAACATCATGTCCACACAAAAATGTGCACATGAATGTTCATAGGAGCATTATTCATAATAGCCAAAAATGTAAACAAGTCAAATGCCCATCAACTGATAAGTAACCAAGCATGGTATATATCCATCTAATGTTAATCATAAAAAGGATAAAACACTGATATATACTACAACATGGATCAACCTTGACAACATTGTGCTAGTGAAGAAGACAGTCACGAAATGCCATATAATGTACAATCCATTTATATGAAGTTTCCAGAATAGGCAAAACCATGGAAATAGAAAATATATTAGTGTTTGCCAAGAGTTGTCAAGGGCAAAGAGGTATTGGGACTGACTGCTAATGGGAATGGCCCTTCTCTTTGGGGTGACAAAAATGTCCTGAAATCAATGTGTGAGAGCTGTGCAACTCTATGAATATACTAAAAATTACTGAATTGTATACTTTAAAAGAAATTTTCTGATACATAAATTATATCTCAATAAAGTTATTTTTAAAAAGAATAATTTGTGTGACACAAAATCTCTGAAAACATGGGATTCATGAAGGCAGAAAAATTATTAAAGAAAGCTTTTGATAGTGTTAACTACTGCATAAAAATGTAATTTTTAAGGAAATTACTTCTTCCAGCCAAAATGCAAATAATACTTTTACTCTATATGTTAGTAAGTCAAAAGCAATTATATTATAATGTACCACCCATAAATATGTTATTAGTTAACTTGCATGTTCTCATTACAATTATTTATTTCCATTAGGTCTAAGGCCATCTGAACTATTTTTATCCATCCTGATTTTCATACTTCATCACTTTAGTAAAGATCTGTCCCAGCAAAAAGATGTAAAATAAATTTTAATAGAAGAAATCCACCAAGGAACACATTTTTAAGGACAACAAAGATATTAGATAGTATCTGATGAAATGCTAGTTTCTAGGAATACTTGCTATATATAGCATATTTATTTACTAATAAAAATTTTTTACATTTTCTAATCAGCATATGAAAGACCAAATCTTATCAATCTCTTTTAAGATGTTTGGAATTTTAGTAACTCCATGGCAAGTAAATTTTATTTAAAAATCAAATTCTAATTCTATAGTGCAAAATGTTAAATGAATTCACAGCCAGCATTGCAGTTCTAATTGCATGCTTTATCTAAAGACTGGAGAAGATGGTACTAAATTATATGGAACAAACTAGTGTTCACTGTTTAGGCTATCCATTAACTGCCAGTCAAACTAATAACAGCAATCGCTTCCCTAATTTTCCTGGTGCAGCTGTTTATAGAATATCCTGGGCGTGTTCACTGCAATAGATACATAATAATGCAGACATCCACAATGTAGGCTGTATTTATTTTTTTTCACATTTTTCTATAAACTGTGTATTTTTTCTACCTTGCATATTTAATCACTTTCTTAAACTAACTGCTTTAAACAATCAGTAAATAAACTTAATCGCTATATTGTGGCTTTAAATTTAAACCTATACTCTAAAGCCCAAATTCCAGGGAAGAAAACAACAAAAAGAAAAAGTCCAAATACAAAAATCCTTTGTTCTTTTTGAAGTGCAAAATAAAAAATCCCCAGCAGGGATTGGTCATGTCTTTACATGTGATTCACCAAGGAATGCCTATGTGACACATACTCACTTTTCTGTAATGTTCTTTGAAAGATAAATTTCACCAGCACCAACCAATCTGAATATTTACCACTGCTAAGTACATGAGTCAGGCATTTCAATTACTCAATGCAGAAGATACACAGACAAAATTATTTGTAAAACTGTATGTCAACAATTCAGTCTTTTATAACATTAATTTTATTTTTATATGTATATTTTATTGATTTTAGAGAGAGGGAGAGAGGGAGAGGGAGAGGGAGAGGGAGAGGGAGAGGGAGAGGGAGAGGGGAGAGAGAGAGAGAGAGAGAGAGAGAGAGAGAGAAAGATAGAAAGAAAGAGAGAGATGATTGGCACCTCCCTAACATGCCCCGACCAGGGATGGAATCCACAATTTGGGATGTGCCCTGACTGGAATGGACCCACCACCTTTCAGTGCACAGGATGATGCTCCAATTAACTGAACCACACAGGCCAGGGCTACAACATTAATTTTAAAAGAGCTAAACTTATTGATCTGTACCAGTGGTTGTCAATGTTTTGTATTTAAAGCATGTAAAAATAAAAATATTAAGGAGATCCCAATCTGCCAAGGAAGAACATTATTTTATAAAAGAAAGGGCATTTTAACACTAGATAAGTAGGGCATAAATCCAGAATCAAGGGCATCCTTTAAATTTTTAAGATTTAGCATTAAAAAAACCTAATGCTGGTCTCCTTATTTTTTTCATTTTGATAAAAACTAGTAAAAATTGTGACTCAGGCCAGAAAAAAAGAACTACTATCTATATGCCATAAGCCTAAAAATATTGTCTAGGTTACCTTTCAAACATATAAATTCAATGAAGCTTGAAAATTGGCAACTTACAATTCCTGCCTCAGCCTTCTTATCTTGGCCTTAGCATCTGCCAGTTCCACTGACAGATGTTGTCGACTTTCTGTCCGCTTCATGCCTGGAGAACCACAGGGTGACTGTGCAGATGAAGACGCATGGGGTAGAAAATGAAGACCATCCCGTTCTTCAGAGAGTTCTATGATGGTCTAAGGAAATGTGGAAATGAACACAGAATCACTTTTAGTATTTTACATATCAAAGACCTAAATACATTAACACTATTCACTGTCTCTAAGTACTATACTATAATATCAAAACAATTCATTGATAAAAAAACTTAACTGTCATATTTAGTTGTCATTTTTAAAAGTTTGAATCAGTAGGTCATGGACAAGCTATTAGTAATAGTAGAAGATAATAGTAGAAGACGACAATACTCTTTTCCATTTTTAGTTTAACAAAAGAAATCAATTATAGTAAAATAACTCGACCAGATGGCAACTGCCAGAAAGGCATAAAAGACATTGACGTAGGAAAGAAATTAACCCAAGAATGATATATCTACAACTGTGCTGTCAAATATGGTAGTCAGCAGCACAAGTGGCTATTGAAGTACAAATTTAAAAAATTAAAAATACAGTTCATTAGTCACACTAGTCACATTTCAAGTACACAACAGCCATATGTAGCTAATGGTTATTATAATGGACTAGAGGCCCATTGCAGGAAGATTCCTGCAAGAATAGGGCTTCCTGCGGCTGGAGCAAAGCAGAGAAGGGAGCAAAACCCGCCGAGGCAGGCTTCGCTCCCGCCTCCGCCGCCCTGCTTGCTTCCCTCCCGCCCTGCTTGCTTTTCCGCAGCTTCACTCCATTCTGTAGCACTTGGCTTCCTTCTATGTTGTCTTCACTCCCTGCGTGCGTATGCAAATTAACCGCCATCTTCATTGGGTTAATTTGCATACCCATATGATTGGCTGGTGGTGTAGCGGAGTGACACCAATTTGCATGTTTCTTTTATTAGTGTAGATAGTGCAGAAATATAATCTTGCCATCATTACAGAATTGGACAATGCTCTAGAATTGTAAACAGGGATCTCAGAGAGACCTACCAGAATCTCAGAGGTCTCATTGAGTCCCTTAATTCTGCAAAGTAACTGAGGCACAGAGATTGACTTGTCCATAATCACACAATTAGCTAGTAGCAATGCCAAGACTCCAAGCCAGTTTCAACTCTATATCTTACACTCTCTCTTACAATAGTTCCAATCTGCTTCCCGTCTCAATGCTTCTTTCCCTAATCACTTTCTCTAGAAACTCTCTATAAAACACAAATCTCCTTCTGGTTATCCTAAATCTGGACTTTAAGGGCTTTCTAATCTACATGTACCTCACTCAGTCATGTTCATCCATTCCCCTAATTTTCCTTTTATTGGAAAATTCTCTTATTCTACCAATTTCTCAGCCTTTTTTTCAAACTTCTTTGGCAAATAGACTGTCCTATATCAGACAGAATGGGTGGGATTACCACCAGAATGGGGGGGATTACCACCTCAGGACCATGAGATCACCATCCTCACTTAGTTTCTCATTACCAAGTCTTACACCACCCTCACTAAATCATTATTTTTCCTCTTCTTTTATTTTTTTAAACCACACACGGAATTCATTTCCTTATCCTTGAGATATATTTCAGCACCTGAATGAAGGTCTATCCAACTATCGCTTTCACAGATTCTAGTTTGTCTATTGATAAACCACAGAATGTGACTTCCCAAGTTCTTTTCTCTCTACAACTCCTCATCCATTCCCAATTTGGTACCTACAGGCTTCTACAGTGAAGGCACCATTCCTCTTTTGTGCCATGATTCCTTAACTATCATTACTCCCATATCACCATACCTATGCCTGAACCTTTAATCATTCAACTCCCCCCTTTTATCCAGTCAAACAAATTTTTTCTGCCTACTCTAGAGTTCTTAATCAGCCTGGAGCTACAATTAGGTCCGTAAATGTCACCCTTACTTTCTAATTTAACACTACCATGCCATCTTTGGCTATGGCTCACTCTTTTGGCGGGGGAAAGGGGAAATATTTATAGAACTTCTAACTAGAGATTTTCCAACAAGATCTCATCCAATACTATAATTTGTAATATAAGTATTATGTCTATTTTAGATTAAATAACTTAACCAAAGTCACACATCTAATAATATATATAAAAGGAATTCAATTTCAAATCTGACTCTAACACTATGTTATTTTCCTTACCTACCATCATTTTTTTTTTCATTCCTGCTCCAAGGTAATAAAGAACTCAAGAGAAAAACAACAAATACACAGCCCAACTACAGGTCTATTTTCAATTAAGCTCTTTCCAATGACCATCCATCCTTTTATGGAAAATCTGATTTCCTGGCAAATTTCCCCATAATGGCTATTATAAATATAATCCCCTTTCTTTACTTACGCCTTCAACTGCAAACAGCTATCATTACTTCCAAAAAATGACCTCTCCTCCAACTTGTCTAAGAAACAAAACCACTTGAGATTAAAGCCTCCACTTTTACATATCTCTTGCTCCCTACACATAGTCCTTATTTCTATAACATTTTCAATTGGCTTTTTTCTTTGTTCTTCAAAGGTATACATACAAGTCTCTTCTATATAGGAAAAAAAAATCACATTTCTCTCTTACTACTCTTCTATTTCTCTTTCAATGGTATTTTTTGAAAATAGTTTATATGTTCATTGACAATAATTCATCCTATCCACTCATCCAGTGTGTCTAGCCCAACTTCCCTGTCACTGTGCATAGCGTCATTAATCTCCATAGTAGCCCAGGCTCAATTTTCACTGAGTCAATTTTTATTGGTTAATTTTCTTTCTGTCTCAATTATCTGTAATTTTGTCTCCTAACATCTCCTGACTCTAACCTGTACACAGTGTTTAATAAATATTTGTTTCATGCACAAATAAATTAGAACTTAAATGTTACCTTTTATTTTTCATTTGCAATGTATTTTTTTCCAGTAAACCAAATAATCTTTCTTATACCTCCTTTATATCTCTGATCATATCCAGCATAGTAATGAGCTGCTCAAACATATTATAACTGAGTAATTGATAAAATGGAGAACTCAAGAAAAGTACTGGAGACACATACTACAACTGAACTAAAAAGATGGTGAAATGGAGATATCAAGAGCTTCCAGATGCCAATGCACAGAGCACAAAAGAACTATGGGCCGAAAAAATATTTTTAAAAAGGAAAGAAAGAAACTTGTTACTAAGAACTAAGAGCATCTAGAGGTATTTTCCATTGAAGACTATGTAAACACTTTGACTTTTCTCTAATGATGGTAGTTTCTTGAGCTGAAGGCCTCTGGACATTTTCCCAAAAATCTGACAGGAAATGTCATTAAAGCATAACTTTCATTAAATAAGTCTTCTCTGATCCTTCAGATCCTAGACATTCCACGAGCAGCTGCAAGTAATATCTTCTTTCTTTAAATTCCTATAGTGTTTAGGTACATGTCTCTTTTTGGTATTTATAACTTTCAATGTTATCTTTTGGTATTTATAACTTTCAAAATTATCTTTTCTAATTAGTCCTGATGACCCAAATTAAAATTCTCCCTTTCCCCGCTCCCCCAAGAGAACTGAATCAGCTAGCAACTTGTTTCCTGAATACTATAGACAGGAGAATAAGACTGATTCTTTTTTCCTTGTTAGAAAAACAAATTCAAAAAAAATGCTCAATCAGGCAAGTTTTAAAAAGGCTTTTCAAATAATCTATAGTGTTTATTATTCCTTTTAGTTTTAACACAGACAACGTAATGACAAGTATTTTGTTCACATTTTTCCAAAATAATGTACTGCTTCATACCATATTAATCAGTTCGTGTAAGGGAGATTAATTTATCAGTCATATGAAACCAAAGTATAGATATTAAAAAAAAATTTAATTTCAGAGAGAGGAAGGAAGGAGAGAGAGATAGAAACATGAATGATGAGAATCATTGACTGGCTGCCTCCTGCATGCCCCTTACCAGGGATTGAGCCCGGGCATGTGCCCTGACAGGGAATCAATCCGCAACCTCCTGGTTCATAGGTTGATACTCAACCACTGAGCCACACTGGCTGGGCCAAAGTATAGATTTTTAGAAGTAATTTCTCAGAAGTTGGAGGACACCTTAACAAAATATCTTTAATATCTTGAAATACAAAGGGATGGTCTAGCAATGAATAAAGTGATGAAAAGATACTAATATAAAAAAAGGTACAGCATGTGGTTCAAAAATCAGATTGAAAATGAAACAAAATTCAGGATAAGTTTGATATATACTAGAGATTTTTTCAATTTACTCTTTTCTTTCTTTGGTCTCACTGTATTAGCTTTTTAAAAATTTTAATTATTGCTCTAAAATATTTATTTCCTATATTGTCTTCTTTAATGACTGAAGAAAAACTGAAAATTCTCATCAGAACTGAATATACTCTAAAGAGACATGAAAGTTTTGTTCATAAAAATAAATCTTTAGGAATTTTTTCTGTATAGTCTTTTATTTGTCCCAAGAGTAATCAAATTCTGTATAAATCAGCTCAAAACTGTCTCCATGTAAATGGAACAAATGATCAAAGCTATACATTCTCCTGAATGGCACAGTACTTTGGTCTGATACTCAGAAAATATTACTCACCACCACATGCACTGAAGTCTAGACTCCTCTAAAAATTACAAGCTGTTTTCAGAGAGTGCAGGCAAAAAATTCTGGAGCAATTTTTCCTCTTTTTAAAAAGCAAAGTACTGTCTTAAACAAGTTTATAATAATTCTCTTTTTTTTAAATCACACCTCATTATACTGACTACAAAAATTTGAGAACTTTTGTGGGACATTTTATACAAAACACCTGTTATTCTCCTTTTATTAACACTTATTTTTCCAACCTCACATGGTAATAAAACTAAAAATTATCCTTAAGTAAATTCTTATGCTTCAAGGCAATGATTTTTCCACTTACATCAACGATATTTTCAGTTTCACACTTTTGTACTGTTGCCGAGCTATAGGGATGACTTAAGAAAACACATAGGAAAAAAATCAGAATAATAATTTAAAAGGAAAGGAAGAAAGAAACCCTGATTGTAATCTGTTTACTAGTTTACTGTTTAAATTTGTCTCATCTGGGGCCCGTATGACCTTTCTGGTTCCTATGTCGCACAAAAAAAAAAGCATACCGTATTTTAATAAATAAAGTATCAATTCTGAAGTGTTTCTAAATGCTATTTTTTCTCTTTTTTTGGAAATCAAACTTTGGTAATATACTGAAAGAAATTTACAAACCTCTGAATGTTCATCTCTCTCATCTATAAGTCTTTTTAGATGCAACACCATATTTTTCAAGAGTGGTTCTATTTCCTCCTGAGACATATCAGTCACTTCCATCCATTGCAAATCAAACACATTTTCCTGATTATGGGTTACCTTTAGAAAAACAACCAAATACATAACTTTTAAAATGGCTAATAGTTAAAATCTATTTCATTTTAGCAAAATATTAGCTCAAATATTATGTCCCATATAATAAAAATATAAAAAGCAAATATGATGTTTAAAAAAACATTTAAAAGTAATGAATGATGAAAAAGCTACTACTAAAAATTATTTTTAAAAACATTACTTTTTAAATATAAATTTTTAAATAAATTTCTATTTCTTTTCCAATTAAAAAAATAAGATATTTCATTCAGCCCTAACCGGTTTGGCTCAGTGGATAGAGCATCTGCCTGCAGACTGAAGGGTCCCAGGTTCGATTCCGGTCAAGGGCATATACCTTGGTTGCGGGCATATCCCCAGTAGGGGGTGTGCAGGAGGCAGCTGATCGATGTTTCTCTCTCATCGATGTTTCTAACTCTCTATACCTCTCCCTTCTCTGTAAAAAATCAATAAAGATATTTTTTTTAAAAAAGATATTTCATTCAAAGCATTCTTAAAGGAAGGTAATATTGATGTCTGACAACTGCTTTAACAAAATCAATTTAACTTTTTATTAGATAATACTAAATGTACTGTACATTAATCTAAAAGTAAAAGTTTTTTATAATATAGGATATATGTTCTTGTATTTTTATACTTGAAAAGCTAATTCGTTATAGATTCTGAAGATGACACCATTACAGAACCTAAGGAGAAAAGAACTCCCAGTATAAAGATTTTAAAAAAAATGAAAGTTATATAAGTAAAATACTTAGTTCTTGCTTTTCTTTTCTCACCATGATTCTGATATTTTGCTTTAACTTTCGCAATAAGCAGCAAAAATAACATTTTCAAGAATGGTGGCAAATTTAGTGACTTGCAACAATTAGCATTTATCCAAAATAAGATACAAGCCACAGAGCTAGCATAAACAAACAAATACATATAAGGAAAAACTACCAATAAAACTATACTTTATAAAGTTTTACTATGCATACTGTTGATACTGACAAGAAAGCTGGGATCTCTGAATGTTAAATAAGAGGAAAGATGACATATGGGAAACACAGTTATTTAAATACATAATATTTTAAACACTACCAATTTTCACTATTTAAAAATTCTCTCCTTTCCCTTTCCCTTAGTTCTCTTTCAAACCAGCATGCAAAATTTAGCATGCTCTAATTCTAAAAAGTCTTGTAAAGTATACATAATTAAAGGACCAATTCTAGATAAATGCAGAAACAGCAGCTTTTAAAAGCATTCTTAACAAATAAATATGTAACTTCAATTACCTGACATTGCACAATATGTACTAGACAATATATACTAGATTTAAGTTTTTATAAAGATATTACAAATCAACGTTTATAATTCAAATAATATTTTCAATAAAAATTACGCTGTCCATTCATCCAAAGAAAAATCACTGAATGACAAAATACTAGTTATCATCTTACCTCACTTCAGTTTTGAATTACATGCAATGACCCACTTTCTGCTGCTTCCATTTACTATACTATTTATTCTGTGCTATATATAAAAGACATATACTTCATTCCTCAAATAACATTTTTGTCTATGTCTCTCTGTATAAACACAATAGTACATTTATGATTAGCACTATACCACATATAAGATGACTGCTTCATTTAAGAAACTGTCTCTAAAGAGAAGATGGCAATTTGTCTAAAAGCAGGGTTCATGTATATTTGACCTTGATTTGCTCTTGCTTATCCTATGATTTTGGGAGATATATGAACACACCAGAGCTTCATAAAAACTGTACACAGGTTATTACCTCTTGAATATGTGCTGCAACTGCTGCTTTTGTATCAAAATCTAAACCTTGAATTCTTTCAATAAATTCTTCTTTCTTCTGACACTAAAATAAATGAATAAAATGATCATTTATACTTTATAGGGTATAGTACTTAATATGTTGTAAATAACTGAAAACTCATCAGGGTAAAACTCTTGGCTATGTTTTGAACAGTACAATGAGGGTTTTGTTTTGTTTTGCATTTAAATGGTCTCTTTAATATGCTTACCTAATAAAAAGATAACAATTTAGAAGTATTTATTGAAAAGGCAAGGCATTGAAAATCCATACTATTTTTATGCCTCAAAGTTCTAAAGTGGGAAACCATTACACAACCCATCTGAGGTCAGTACAATATTATTATGCTAACTTTACAAACAGAGAAGTAAAGAATCAAGAACTTGTTTCAGGGAGGATAAGTTACTTGCCAAAAAACACAGTGAGTCAGTGGCAGAATTCGGAATACAGCCAAAATGCTCAGTCAGTCTTTGGCTATCATCAAACAACACAGCCTTTCTTCTTGGGGAAAAAATTGTAAGCAATTTTTACCTCAAGCTTACAATTCATTCTCACATCTTTAGCCTATCAATCTAAGAAACCTACTTTTGTATACCAGTTCAACATTTATAAGGTAATACAAAAAACATTTGACTTATTTATAACAAAGTGACTAGGGGCAAAATTTAAGAATGTATATACAAGTACACAAGTGTCAAGTGGAATAAAGGCAGCATTTGTGTAACATTTTAAAGACATTATATAAATTAAAGATATTAAAATGCAAACTCAAACTTTTTCTTTCTAAACAGTATTAAATAGCAGTTTAACATGCACCTTAATCTCTGCGTCCCTTCTACATCTCTTATACTGCACTCCAACTGCCAGCGTAACTGTATTCCTCCAGCTACCAAATGAGAAGTGCATACAAAATAACCAGCACTGCCTTGTCTAGCCCAGTGGCATCTCCTGGGCCAATTACTGAACACCAGTGAAGACTATATACTCACAAAGAGAAAATCAACTCTTTGATCATTAAGAAACTTAGCAAAATTCTGATTTATATTTATATATTTATTATATCAAATCATAATATTCTATTTCTATTGCCATACAATTTAACTTAAACACATTTCCATAATGCAGAAAGTTCTATTATTGTGTAAAAACAAAATTATTAGATGACATAATAATATTTAAAATTAAATGACCAGGAACATGCAATTCCTAGCTGTGACTAGAGAAGGAAGCCAAAATTTGGGATATAAAACAAAAATTTGTTTAAAAACAAGAAGTTTTATGTATAAGTAATATTTGACAGGCCTAGTAAGAACAATTAAGAATGACTTTGGACAGTACATTTGCAGCAAATATAAAATCACTTTTTATGTAGCATATATAAAATAAAATTTCAATTTAATGCTTTTGAAAATGTTAACTTATACATAGTTTCTGAGCTAATGAGCATATAAAATAGTGAGAGACTATAACTCACTAAAGGGACAGTCCCCCAATTCAACTGTCATATCTGTCTGCCTTCAATTTTTTTTTTTAATGAGAGAGAATCATGGATCGGCTGCCTCCTGCATGCCCCCTACTGGGGATGGAGCCCGCAACTCAGGCATGTGTCCTGATCGGGAATCTAACCTGGACCTCCTGGTTCATAGGTCAAAGCTCTACCACTGAGCCACGCCAGCCCTGCTGTCTGCCTTCAATTTAAACTAAACAGAAACTCTTTCCTTCCTAAGCCCTAAAGCCGCTGGTTCTTTATTTACACTACCTTTAGGAGCTCAGCCCTTAACACAGTCATAACACAAATCAATGAGATTCTTCCTTTTCACTTAAAATATCCACAAAGTCTTAAGAATGCTGAAAATGCTTTATCAATAGGTTAGGCTTTCTTAAAGAATATAGAATGAATGTCATAGGATTTTGAAGGGCAGAAAAGAGAAAGATTATCAAAATGGAAAAGAGAATGAGAGAAGATTCAAACTCTGAAGTTAAATAATAAGACCAAATGTTTTATATCAGTGCTGTCCACACAGAAATCACTAGCTACACATGGCTACTAAGTATGGATGGACCTAGAGAAGAGACGGGAAATTTTTTTTTTTTGCCAAGGGCCATGTGGACATTTATAACATCATTCGTGGGTCATACAAAATTATCAACTTGAAAACTAGCCTGCTATATTTGGTCAAACATTTAATTAACTCACCCCCAATGCCTTGGCAGGGCTAGACCAAATGATTTCTCGGCCTTATAGGGCCCTCGGGCCAGACGTTCCCACCCCTGACATAGAGGGTATTATGCTAAGTGAAATAAGTCAGACAGAGAAAGACAAATACCAAATAACTTCACTTACATTTGGAATCTAAAGAACATATAAACAAACAAATAAAACAGAAACAGACTCATAGAAACAGAAAATAGACTGATGGTTGCCAGAGGAAATGAGGGTTGCGGGACTGGGTGAAAAAGGTAAAAGGATTGAGAACAGATATGTAGTTACAAAGTAGTATACAGTACAGCATAGGGACTATAGTCAATAACATTGTAATAACTATGTATGGTGCCAGGTGGATATTGGAAATATCAGGGAGAATACTTTGTAAAGTATATTATTGCCTAACCACAATGTTGTACAAAATACAAAATTAAAAAATAACAATATTGAATGTAAACTATAATTAAAAAACTTTTAAAAATTAATAAAAGAAAATAACACCCTCTATTTTCTAGCTTACTTTACAATATCATACTGATGCATATTTATAATTACTTTTACACAACTTTCCCATTCTGTGCCTTCTCTTATGCCTTAATCTCCTCAACTATTCTTCCTCCCTATTCCAATGACTATTTGAAATAATATCTACCTTATAAACCCTTCCCAGATTATGTGAATCTAAAGTACAGGGAATCATAACCAGCTGATATATTAATAGGAAAAATTAAGAATACTTAGCATTGCTAGAAAATCCCGTTTTAATTGCATGTACATATTAAAAATGTACATATCTAATATGATAATTGGTGATTTCTAGCATGGCTTCATTAAGTAGTATTTTTGTTTGTTTGTTAAATATATTTTTATTGATTTCAGAGAGGGAGAAAGAGATAGAAACATCAATGATGAGAGAGAATCATGGATTGGCTGCCTCCTGCATGCCCTCTACTGGGGATGGGGCCCGAAACCCAGGCATGTGCCCTTGACCAGAATCGAACCTAGGACACTTCAGTCCACACTCTATCCACCGAGCCAAACCAGCTAGGGCAATTAAGTAGTTTTTTAAAAAACAGGCCCATTACATAGTTCTGCTTTACTTTAGTAATAAAGGAAAATGACATGAACATCAAATGTAAAAAAAGTCTTGGTAAATTTTTTTAGGAAACACTCAATGGGTTTAGTAACCTATGAAATGCTTTATTTATCTTAGTAAGAAAAAGGACCACTATTTCCATGGCATTCTTTTCATTTTCCAGTATCTGGGATACTATCATGTGAACTATAGAAAATAGTAAGGGAGGGGGAAGCAGCTTAGATTTTTATAATAGTCTTTTGTTGCCTTTACAGATGGTGATAATGATGGCTTCTTTTTTTTAAATATATTTTATTGATTTTTTACAGAGAGGAAGGGAGAGAGATAGAGAGTTAGAAACATCGATGAGAGAGAAACATCGATCAGCTGCCTCCTGCACATCTCCTACTGGGGATGTGCCCGCAACCCAGGTACATGCCTTTGACCGGAATCGAACCTGGGACCTTTCAGCCCGCAGGCCGACGCTCTATCCACTGAGCCAAACCGGTTTCGGCAATGATGGCTTCTTTAATATTTTAGGCTTTCCCTAAACTGTTCATTTTAAAAGTCCTTGGTTCTGCTCCATTGCTACTATCACTTTTAGTAACCAGCAATAACAACTAAATGGTAGCCAGAAGTAATAACCAAATGTATGGTGTCACTATGTTGTCCAAATGTATATAATATTCATCAATAGAGTTATTTTTAAAAGCAAATACAGTACACAAAGGCTGTATGTAAATAATTTAGAGCTGTTTCTAACTCAGAATCTGATGACCAAATTAGAACAGCAATGACTACAAACACTATATTTCATTTAATATGAAATCAATTATGAAGTAAACACCTGTACATTATACAGCATGAAACTTTAATAACATACATTGTATATACAGCCCCCAAGCAGTCAGCTCTAAAAGCCAACACTCTTTTGGGTATATTATTTCTAACATACGCGTGTAAAACATTATTAGTGGCCACATTATTGGTTTACCAACACTTCATTCAATAAAGAACTGAGATAGTTTACATTTACATTGTGCCCTGGCCAGGTAGCTCAGTTGGTTAGAGCATCGTCCTGATACACCAAAGGGTGTGGGTTCAATCTCTGGTCAGGGTACATACAAGAATCAACCAATGACTGTATAAATAAGTAAAACAACAAATTGATGTTTCTCTCTGTTTCTTCCAGGGTTTGTCTCTCTTCCTGTCTCTAAAATCAATAAATTTAAAGAAAAATTTAAAGTATCATTGTGATAAACCATCCAAATATTGGCTGATTAAAGGAAACATCAGACTGAAGTTGAATCTCAACTCTCTGGCCTACTAACAATATGACCTAAATCTAGAGCGACCACTTTTGTCTGGGGCAGTCCCAGTTTATACAAGCAGTGCCACTCTAATTGTTAATAGTACCCCTTTTTGACTCTCATAAGTGTTTTAATTTTGGGTAACTTAAATATCATCCTACATAAACTCCAATTCCCTTATCTGAAAAAGAGATATAAGAAAACCTATATAAGGTAATAGCTGCTATTATTATTAGTCATTGATTAAAAGGGCAATATAACAATAACCCAGACTCCTAAAACATTTTTCATAATTTCTGTCTCCTTTATATTGCCATTCTCACTTTTCTTCAGTAGCACACACACATGCATGCATTAATCATAAGGATGTTTTGAGAGAGGTTTTTAAAGGTATCTTTAAGGAAACTTGAAAAACTTGGGGCCCTTAGAAGCCTCAGAATAAAGAATAATGAAAGATTTTAGATCATATGACTATCTGGTAATATAACTAAAATTTGAAATAAAATAAGAGAATAACTCTTTTTCTTCAAAATCTAAAATCTCTAACACAAACTTTGAAAACCAATGGCCCATCCTGAAGTCTTTCAGAAACTAGAGCCTAAAAAAGCATAAAGAAGTTACCAAAATGAAATATGAAGAAATTTCAAACTTACCTGAACTGCACAACCCAGTAAAAGTAAAAGCAACTTTTTAACTTCTTCTGTGCCTTGTTCTAAAATAAAAACAATAACCGAGTATAACATTTTACATTAGTTCAATTCTCTTTCTTATATCGATAGAAGCAAGTCTATAGGTAATATTCACAACTTGACTAAAAGATTAAGAATGTAAATACAATGAAAAATTTTAAAAAACAGCTGTGTGTGTACAATGTGGTAATAGCAGGAGAAATGGACAAGGATCTCAATTTTGAGGAGCTACAGTATAGATAAAATAGGCTTCAAAGTTCTGTGCAATAAAGTATGCTAACTATAAATCCACTACTTTTCCATAAATGATTATACTACACCAGCATACTAAATTAAGAACTGTTGATATAGGGACATACCCCAAGATCAGCCAAAATGGTTCCCAACATATCAGGCTTCTTTTAGGCCAGTGGTTCTCAACCTTCCTAATGCCACGACCCTTTAATTACGCCGGCTACTCGTATGTGGGCATATCTGCATGTGGGCGGACCCGCCTGGAGACGAATAGAGGAGCGGTGTCTCAGTTCCTAAGACCATTGAAAATATGTGTTTTCCGATGGTCTTAGGCGACCCCTGTGAAAGGGTCGTTCGACCCCAAAGGGGTCGCGACCCACAGGTTGAGAACCACTATATTTAGGCCTATTATTGTTTTCTTTCTAAAATATCTTGTATGAGTCATCTACGAGTAAAATTTAAATGGCTTTACACTGTGTAGGTTCATGAGGATCAAAACCTTGTCAGTTACAGCAAAACTGGTAAAAATAAATGTATATAATGAGCTGGACAAAATTAATGGTCTGTAACAGAACTGAAGAACACATTTGCTATCCAATTCAACTGAGGTTTGCTTTAAACATTCAGCAGACAAAAAAAAGTCAATTCTTTGGACCAGAATTTCACCATCAGGCCAATCTGGTTTTTGATAAAGTACAATCTTCTTTTCAAACATTTCCTCCTACTCTCCATGAAACAGCCTACTTTCTTAAGCTACATTAATCACCTTTCCCCCAATATAAATACATACAAACTGCCTTAACTTCTGTTACTCTGCCTTCCTTCCCTTCCCCCTTGTCCCTCTACTTACTAATCACAATCCTAGGCACAGCTGTATGTAACACCTCTGTGTCGTCTTCTCTGACCTAATCATCAATGGTCCCAAACCTCACTAACCTGCCAACTTGAATAAGTAATAGCTCCATATTTTATGTCTTAACATTTTTACATATCTCTATTTTGTACCAATTCTTACATGATTTCCCAGTAATCTATATCTCTCAGCAAAACACAAGGTCCTGAAGAGCACAGACCATTTTCTTTATATTGTTGGTCCCTACTTGGTAGGCAATTACTAAATACATGTGGAAATAAAAATAATTCCTTTCTACATATAAAATATTTCTTCATTTTTTATTTGTATAGCCAAATATCCCAGAATATCACCCACATCTAACTGGTAGTTTCTTCAACAAAAACAGCTATGTGATTTTAGTTTTTATTTTGGTGGAGGTATGACTTGGAGAAAATAACTTTATTTGGGTTACATGCAGCCTGTTAGAAGAAGTCCATTGTTGAAATGGTTATGTAGTTGCTAATTTCAATTATTCAAAAATTAAAACTCTAAATATGTCACATTTAAAATCTAGTAAAGTACAGGAACTTTTGGAAAAAATAATTTAAATGATCTAAGAAACTGGTTCTCATCTTTCCATTCAGAAGTAATTTATATTTATAAATTACAGCATATCAATCAATAAAACCTTAGACTCAAACAACTGTGGCAATGGTACATAGTAGACATATAAAAAGAAACCTAAAAATTATGTCAAAAACACTTCTAAGGTTATGTTCCTTGAAGCCTACAGCTACATTATCTTCTATCCTTGTTTATGACACACTAAAACTTATCACAGAAAACTATCAATTCGGTATAGTAGAAAAAACATCAGACTTAGTGAAAATTTATGTCTGATCCCATCCACAACTTACAAATATTCTGAGTTTATTTTCTCTATATAAAATGGAATATTACCTCCAGCTTTCCCTATAGAGTCATGAAAAACTTGGTCTGTTGATGTAAATAAGCAAGATCTGGGTAAGCATTCTAGTATTACAAAAGGCAAAGACTTTATTATCACATTATGCTAAAGTTAACACTTACCACAAAAGGGGGTTTTGCCAATAATTAAGATATTTGGCAATGACATCATGATCAACTGCTGCAAAGTCTCCTATAAAAAGATATCCAAAGGTTGTTACATAGGAAATGCTGACTAGGTAATTACTCAACAAGCTATAACTTATAATTTGTACACTTCTCAGCACGTGTGCTATACTGCAATTAAAAGGCTTTTAAAAATATAAGTAAATGTTAAAAAATCATACACAAATAAAAAAATGTGAAAAAAATATATCTAAGGTTTTAAATCTTTTGTAACTTTAAGTTAATGAATTAAATAACTAAATTATAATATCAGGTAGACTTCAGTTATTAAAATATGTCAAGCACCCACAAAATAAGTGTCCTTAGCTCAACACCTACCTCAGGCTCAAGAGGATTTCTTTGGGAAAAGTTACTGGAGACCCTTGGCTTTTCCCTCTCGCCCCCCTCCCACCATGGGATAGAGAAGAGAGGTGTTTCCCCTTCACTTCATGCCTACTAAGAGGGTATTTAAAAGAACCGCTTTGAGAACTGGCATTTATTCCTTGAAGCTGGGAGAGACCCATTCCTGTGGAAAGTAGAAAGGCAAAACTGCAGCGGGAGATATCTGAATAATGTCTGCCAATTCTGAGCAAATTTTGATTTCTATCAATGATAGGGCGGAGATATAAGTCCCACAATTAGATGTGACAGGAGTGTAGGATCTGGACCTGTGGTCATTTTAAAAGGGATCCCATCCACATAGTCTTCTTGCTTTGGGCTAGTCTCTCTCAGCTGAAAGAGGCTGGAGGTGTAGTATTCAAAGCAGAGGCTGGGGTGGTAGTGTGAGTATAGGCACGGTCTATCAAGGGAGCAGCCATCAGGAATTCCTGGTAGGGAAAAGCTGAGTTACTTCCCCCCTCCCTTCACCCCTACCCAAGGATCCTACAAAAGATCTATTCAGC
>NW_005871054.1:7041070-7071816 GCF_000147115.1 Myotis lucifugus | reverse complement strand
TCCGAGGGAACTAAAAATATCAACTGAGCCTGGCTGGTGTGGTTCAGTGGTTGAGTGTCCACCCAGGAACCAAGAGGTTGCTGGTTCGATTCCCAGTCATGGCACATGCCTGGGTTGCGGGCTCAATCCCGTGCATTGTGGGAAGGGTAGGAAGTAAAAGAAAAGTATAAAGTTTTAAAAATGATGAACCTTATTAAATATTGGGAGTTAATACGGAAAAATTTACCTTTTACTTTATTTCCAAGTGTTAGTTTTAAGTTATGTCTGAAAGTACTAATATTAGATAAAGCAGCAAAAAATTATACAGATTTTAAAAACCCAAATTTTTCTAAAACCTCCATTTCTAGTGGCTCTTCAGAGGATTCTATCTATATTTTTATAAAAAATTTCTGTCTCCCTATTCCAATCTTATAAGTAACATTTAAAAATATACAAGACATGAGACTAGAGGCTAAAACAGATTGCTACTGTTAAAGCTCTATTATATCATCCTCAGACATTCCAGACTTTTCCTAGCTCTAAAGATATTCATCATTAAGGTGCTAAGAAATGGAAAAATAATACATCAATGAACTTAAGATAAATATGACTTTGTTAAATAGGAGGACCAAAATAATTGACAGATTAAGGATAATATGTATGTGAACTAATGAACATATTGCGATTTGTTACTAAAGTGATAAGAAACCTATAAAAATGGATGGAGAGCCCTAACCGGTTTGGCTCAGTCCTGCGGACTGAAAGGTCCCAGGTTCTATTCCCAGTCAAGGGCATATACCTTGGTTGCGGGCACATCCCCAGTAGGAGGTGTGCAAGAGGCAGCTGATCGATGTTTCTCTCTCATCGATGTTTCTAACTCTCTATCCCTCTTCCTTTCCCTTCCTCTCTTAAAAAATCAATAAAATATATTTTTTAAAAATAAAAATAAAAAAATAAAAATGGGTGGAGAAAGAAATAATTTTATCGATACAACTTGAAAGAAAATGACGTTTTGAGAAAATCAGGATGGGCATTCATTCACAAATATTTATTGTGTATTTATTATCTGCCAGGCATTGTTTTAGAAACTGAAATGTAACAATGAACAAACAAAAATGTTAGGGGTAGACAGAAAATAAGTAAATGTTTTTGGTGATAAATTCTAATGACAAAGCAGGGAATTGAAGAGGAGTATTGGTGTAAGTGGAGATGAGAAGGTGGCAATTTCTTAGAGGCATGCAAATATTCAAATATAAATAACTTGAGAGTTTTCAGGACCATTAAAAAGCAATACTTGGCAAAGGTTTGGGCTCATTACCCTTTCATGAATCACACACTGAGCAAAATGGTTCTTTGAGATTCTTATAATCTATTTTAAAAATTCAAACATAATTACATTTATCATGCTATTTGTATTTCTTCCTCTTATCTTTGTTACTAGTGAAAAGAATTAAAACTATTTTACCATAGTTCAGTAGGCTACAGAAAAAAAAATTAAATGAATGACATTAAAAGTAAAGAACATGGAACCAAAGTGTCAAAAATATGATGGAATATAAAGGATTTGTTGTATAAACTAAGGGTCTTTTTCCTCAACTACTGAATGGTAAACTCCAAATGTTGCTTAGTAAATAGAGATTAAAGAAAAACCTTAAACAGTAGTACCTGCTTTCTCGGGCAACTACATTAATGGTACTAGACCTGATTGCTGTTTTTAGTATTAGTGCAAAAACGTCCTAATAAATTTAAATTTTTTAATTGTAAAGTGTTCTTTTCAAACCTCAAAAAATTCAGATTGCCCAGCCGGCGTGGCTCAGATTTCAAGATGAGATGCTAGACTACCAATGCCATGCTAAAGTGATGTTTTGAAATCAGCTCTGTTTTGCTTTCTTTTCTTTTTAAGGATTTTATTTTATGATTATTTTTTAATCCTCACCGGAAGATATGTTTTCATTGATTTTAGAGAGAGAGGAAAGGAGAAGAGAGAAAAATCGGTTGCTCTCCGTAAGCACGAACCCACAACCTGGGTATGTGCCCTGATCGGGAATCGAACCTGCAACCCTTTGGTGCACTGGACGATGATCTAACCAACTGAACCACACCAGCCAGCTGGAACCAGTTTTAAGATCCTTAGCCCAACACCTACCTCAGGCTCAAGAGGATTTCTTTGGGAAAAGTTACTGGAGACCCTTGGCTTTTCCCTCTCGCCCCCCTCCCACCATGGGAGAGAGAAGAGAGGTGTTTCCCCTTCACTTCGTGCCTACTAAGAGGGTATTTAAAAGAACCGCTTTGAGAGCTGGCATTTATTCCTTGAAGCTGGGAGAGACCCATTCCTGTGGAAAGTAGAAAGGCAAAACTGCAGCAGGAGATATCTGAATAATGTCTGCCAATTCTGAGCAAATTTTGATTTCTATCAATGATAGGGTGGAGATATAAGTCCCACAATTAAATGTGACAGGAGTGTAGGATCTGGACCTGTGGTCATTTTAAAAGGGATCCCATCCACGTAGTCTTCTTGCTTTGGGCTAGTCTCTCTCAGCTGAAAGAGGCTGGAGGTGTAGTATTCAAAGCAGAGGCTGGGGTGGTAGTGTGAGTATAGGCACGGTCTATCAAGGGAGCAGCCATCAGGAATTCCTGGTAGGGAAAAGCTGAGTTACTTCCCCCCTCCCTTCACCCCTACCCAAGGATCCTACAAAAGATCTATTCAGCCTTGAATACCAATTCCAGAGAGGCCAAACTAGAATACAAAAGTACCTGTTCCTTCCAACTTTCATCTAGAAAGGGAAACGAAGGTAAACAGTTAGTCGGTGGTGTGTGAGCAAGCTAAATAGCCATCTCATGTGGTGAATAAAGAAAAATTGAATTTACTTAAGGAAAAGGGGATGGGGGATGGGGATATCCAAAGGGAAGGGGACACAGCACTGAGCCACAGGGTAATGGGCCCACGATGGCAGCAAAAATATACTTAGGGCCATAAAACAAGTAAGGGTATAAAAGAAGCAACAGGAAAGCCCAGGCTGGGCTGCTTTGGCTCACTGAGAAGTCAGAGAAAAGGGGGCGTTGGAGACAGGTTCAGGGGTTACCTGGGACGAGCTGCCACTGCCCATGGCTTCCCTGGTTGCAAGTCTCATGGGGTTCCTTAGAGGTTAGGGGATACATGGCTGTGGGGGCAGAGGAGAGGGAAGGGAATGGCACAGGTATGCTCCTTGGAGGGAGAGCGTGCACTGGGTCCTGTGTCCTGAGGGTATTTATCTCTCGCAAGTGGAAATCTTAGGGGAGGCCTCAGGGGAGGATCTTAATAAAATATTTATCAGCTTTATAGGTGCGCTCTTTCAGGGTCGTGGTCTCCACTGATTTAGTGCCAGGGCAGGGGGTCATTAGTCAATGTAGCTGGTCCTAAGGCAGCCAGATTGTCCGGTTTTGCTGCTTTTCTGGCCTGGAACTGAAATACAACTGAGGCTTAGATGTTATCTTTAGGGAAGAAAAGGTCAGGGGGGCTCAACCACATGACTAGCGATATGCTAGGGGGGATAGGTTACCCTGGGGGTGAGGTTCTTGTTTTCCCAGTTTTGCCCCTTGCTCTGCTCATGTCTGTCAGAAGGCAAGGGGATGAATCAGCCCTGCCCCCTCCCCTCGGTAGCCTAACCAGCAGCAAGCTGGGGGAGGAAAGAAGCTTTCATGTTAAATGTACTTCTGAGTTTTGAATATCAAATATTTTACCTCAAATATTTTTTCTTAGGGGTATATAAAATATACAAATTTTATATTTTTAAAAGACTCTTGTGGGGGGAGGGGGGGAAGTCTGATTTTTCCAAAAGATAGGTAATTTAACAGGTGACAAGAACTGCATTAATTTAAACTTTGTTAACTTGAAATCTGTCATATTAAAGCAGGCCATGTGAGAATAAAAAATATTTTTAGTAAGTCTATTAATTGTGTAAATAAGATGATTGATCTATTTCTAAAGATACAACACAAGTGCCTTTGAAACATTTTACCTAAGAATATGAAACCTGAGGGCAAGTAGAGATGGTTTGGTAAACTGGTTCTAAAGAAAGGGCATAGGAGAGTGGTACAAGGAGAATTTCAACTATCACTGATATTTTATGATTTAAATATCTGAAACAATATTGACAAAATGTTATAATATTCAATCACTTCTAGTCCTAAATTAGTCCACCGGTATTCAAACTTAGATTAAAAATAGAAAAAGTTATAACTGGTCATCCAGCAAATGTTAATGACATACATACAGATATGTCTAAAAAAAAGAGTGACAGTCAAGAAAAAGCAAATTGGCCCTGGCCGGGTAGCTCAATAGTTAGAGTGTCATCCTGATACACCAAGGTTGCGGATTTGATTCCCAGTCCAGGGCACATACAGAATCAACCAATAAATGCATAAATAAGTGGAACCACAATTCATTGTTTCTCTCTCTCATATCAATAAATAAGTAAATAAAAAAGAAAATCGTTATTAATATCATCTTGGCACTATTCACATCTGGGCTTAAAAACATTTATAAAAAATTTAGCATAGACTTTTATTTCTGGCAACAAGGAGTACTAGATATTAGAAAGGAATCTAAAAATGCTGAATGATTAAAATTTTTTTAAAATATATGACTAAGTTCAAAACAAGGTAAAAAGATAATTTCTCAGTTAAAAGATAAAACAGAAAAAATTAAGTCCTGTCTCAGGAAGCAAGGAAAAAGCTGTTTTTCTTAGCCTTTGGTAGATATTGAGGAGGGTTGTTTCCCTAAGGATTTGGAATAACATAGTACCAGTTAAAAAGATATATGTAAACACTTACGTACATCATTATACAAAGATGCAGAAAAAGAGATCCAGAAGTATATATATTCAGGCACTATAGTGGTAATCTCTATAAGGCACTGGAACTGTTCATAATTTACATTTTTTCTAGTTTTCTATAGTAAACAACTATTGATTCTAAAATAATATAAAGCTGCGTAAAATAAATTAAAAGTAGTTCTGGGTTGGTTGTAAGAAAAGCAACACATCTTCTCTGAAGCAATGAATACTTGGCCCAGACACAAAAGTATTCCCATAGATAAATTTCCTCCCAAAATGATCTCACAATTAAAACACACACACACCCCATTACCACCACTGCTACCACCAGCCACCATGAGAAATAGCAAACAGAAAACACAAGGCAGATTCAGATCCCTACAGATCTGATTTCAGATTTTGGAATTATCAAAGTAAATGAAGAAATTAAAGAATAATTAATAAACAAAATGAAGGAAAAAAACATGAAAAAAGATCACACAGAGCTTCTAGAAAGGAAAGATACAATTATTGAGGGTCAAAATTAATCAGTGGGTAAAACAGAGATTTCACAAATATGCAGGGCAAATTAGCAAACTGAAAAGATAGTTTGGAAAATCTTCTCAGAATTTAGCACAAGATTGAATATAAAAGAAAAAAATATATTTTTTGTTAATTTCCATTGATTTTTAGAGAGAGTGGAAGGGAGGGGGAGAGCCAGAGAGAGAGAGAGAGAAACATCGAAGTAAGAATGATACAGTGATTGGCCTCCCACACATGCCCTGACCAGGGCCAGGGATTCACCTGCAACTGAGGTACGTGCCCTTGACTGGAATTCAACCTGGACCCTTTAGTCCACAGGCCAATGCTCTAATCACTAAGCAAAACCAGCTAGGGTTAAAAGAAAATTTAATAAACATGGAGGAGAGAGTTAAGAAAGCCTTGTATACATTTAATAGAAATATCTGAAATATATCTGGTAACAGAATAGTAAAAAGTCAATATCAGAAGAGACAAAACTAGCAGCCAGGAGTGAAAACATTTAAAAAATTAGACTGATAGCTGACTTCTCCAGAACAATAAAGAATCCAGAGACAGAAGAATAAAATCTGCAAAACATTGTGAGGAAACTCATTGCACCCAATAACATGGCTTTAAAGCGTACAAAGGAAAACTTGACCAATCCAATCTATCATCATAATGGGAGATTTCAAGTCATCTTTCTCAATAACTGGGAGATCAAGAGACAAAATTAATCAGGCTGCAAAAGGTTTCAACAATACAATTAACAAACAAGCTTGCTCTGACTCTGCATCCAAACAATTAAAGAATACACATCTCTTTCAAGCACACATGGAATTTTAATAAAATCTGACAACATACTAGGCCAAGTCAAGTAATTTTTAAATGTCAAAAAGTCAGTATCATACAAACCAAATTCTTTGACCAAAATTCAACAAATTGCTTTAAAAATACCATTATTTTTGGAAATCTAAAAGCATAGTTTAAATAACTCATAACTGAAAATAGAAATCATAACAAAAATTAGAAAATTCACAGAATAAACATTTAAAAAATACAACATACTAAAATTTGTCTGATGCAGCTATAGCAATTCTTAGAGGTATATTGATAACCTTGAGAATGCTCATTTTTAAATTGTGAAATATGCATCCAATTTAAGTTTACAAAAGAACAATAAAAGGTACACTCTTGAAAGGCATAATTAGAGCAAGCTAACAAAATATTGCATTATACAAATCTCAGAAAACTGATAACTAGTTTTAAAAATTTATAAAATATAATAATTATTTGTGAAATTAGATAATGATGAAGTGCTTACTTGTATCTTAACATTGCATAAAAGGAACTATGTCATTATTGTTCTATCTCCAGGAAACAGACCAGTACCTGGCATTTAATAAGCATTGTTAGGTGATTGATCCTAAGTAACACAACAATGTATGTGACCAATTATTAAAATATAATAGATGGAAAAAAAAACACTTACCTGATAATAACATTTTATCTGTCTCACCAAAATGGATAGATTATGAATTCTAAGTGAGGCATCATTGTTGACTTTTTTATTTACTCTCTGACTCTCCGATTTAGGATTACTGAAAGAAATTTTAAAAAATACTTTAAACTAAAATTATACTGAAATATACTATCAACCTATAGATGACTAAAAATAATCATATATTTTTCTTTAAACAAATTGTACATTCATCTACATTATGAGAGATGATTCAAAAGGACAGATGATTACTTTGAAACATATTCTGTGCTTCTAATGAATAAAAATGCATCTGATATTTCTAAGACAATAGCAAAATAAATTTGAAACACAAGTCAGAGGTTGCCCTTCATTCTCATTTTGTCTCTACAACTTCTTTGGATAAATAACCTCTTATTTCCTTGAATAAATATATATATATCTTTCCATAACCTAAAATAAAGCTATTTAAATCAAGAATGTGAACTATGGGCTAATAACCAATAAACGTCCTATCTTCTCACTGGATAATGAAGAGTATATGTGAACAGGGAAATTAAAGAATGCAGTGACGACACAGGTTAACACTTTTATCTTGGATAATCTTTATAGATTTAATGATAGCAAAGATTTAATAACATCAAACTTAAAAGCTTCTTAAGGAAACCATCAACAAAATGAAAAGGCGACCTATGGAATGAAAAATAAAATTGCAAATCATGTATCTGATAAAGGGTTAATATCCAAAATATATAAAGAACTCCATACAACTCAATAGCAAAACACAAACAATCCAATTTTAAAATGGGCAAAGAAACTGAACAGACATTTTTCCAAAGAAGATAAACAAATGGCTAACATACAAGAAAAGGTGCTCAACACCACTAATCATCAGGCAAATTGAAACTACAATGAAATATCATCTCATACCTATTACAATGGCTATTACATCAAAAGAGAAGAGATAGTAAGTGTTGGTATGTGGAGAAGAGGGAACCCTTGTGTGCTGTTGGTGGGAATGTAAATTGGTGCGATCACTATGGAAGTTCCTCAAAAAATTAAAAATAGAACTATCATATAATCCAGCAACCCCACTTCTGAGTATATATCCAAAGGAGGTGAAATCAAGATTTCAAATTGGCCGAAACCGGTTTGGCTCAGTGGATAGAGCGTCGGCCTGCGGACTGAGGGGTCCCGGGTTCAATTCCGGTCAAGGGCATGTGCCTTCGTTGCGGGCACATCTCCAGTGGGAGATGTGCAGGGGGCGGCAATCGATGTTTCTCTCTCATCGATGTTTCTAACTCTCTGTCTCTCTCCCTTCCTCTCTGTAAAAAATCAATAAAATATATTTTTTAAAAAAAAAGAAAGAAAAAAAAAGGTTTCAAATTGTTCTCTGCAGGTACACAGCAGCATTATTTACAATAGCCAAGATATGGAAATAACTTAAGTATACATCAACAGATAAATGGATAAAGATCTGATACACACACACACACACACACACACACACACACACACACACTATTCAGCTATAAGAAAGAAGGAAATCCTGCCCAGTCACAAGTGGCTCAGTGGTTGGGTGTCAACCCAGGAACCAGGAGGTCACTGATTCGATTCCTGGTTGGGGCATATGCCCGGGTGTGGGCTTGATCCCCAGTGGGAGGGCATATAGAAGGCAGCCTATCAATGCTTCTCTCTCATCATTGATTTTCTATCTCTCTCTCTCCCTTCCTCTCTGAAATCAAGAGAGAGAGAGAGAGAGAGAGAGAGAGAGAGAGAGAGAGAGATCCTACCATTTGCAACAACATGGATGGACTCTGACAGCATTATGTTAAATGAAATTACCCAGAGACAGAAAAATACTCTGTTCTCACTTACATGTGGAATTTTTAAAAAGTCAAATTCATAAAAACAAAATAGAAAAGTAGTTGCCAGGGGCCAAGGGGGTGAAGGGACTAGAAAGAGGTTGGTAAAAGGGTACAAATTTTCTTTTCTTTTGTTTTTTTGTTGTTGTTATTGTTAATCCTCACCTAAGGATATTTTTCCCATTGATTTATTTTTAGAGAGTGGAAAGGAGGCAGAGAGAAAGAGAGGGAGGGAGGGAGGGAGGGAGGGAGACACTGATTTGAGAGAGACACATCAATTGGTTGCCTCCCTCCCTCCGCATGCTCCCCTTGCAGCTGGGAATCAAAGCTGCAGCCTAGGTACATGCCCTTGACCAGGAATCGAACCCATGACCCTTCAGCCCAAGGGCTGACACTCTTACCACTGAGCCAAATCGGCCAGGGCAAGGGTACAAACTTTCAATTGTAAGATAAGGTCTGAAGATGTAATGTAAAATATGATAACAATAGTTGATAACACTGTATATAATTGAAATTTGCTAAGAGTGGAACTTGAATATTCACACACATACTACTAAGGAAAAAAATGCGAGGTAATAGCCCTAGCTGGTTTGGCTGTCAGCCCCTGGCCTGAAGGGTGGAGGGTTAATTCTGATCAAGGGCACAAGTACCTTGGTTGCAGGCTCGATCCTCATGTGGGAGATCAACCAATCAATGTGTCTCTTTCACATTTATGTTTCTCTCTTTCTCTGTCTCTCCCCCTCCCTTTTACCCCCTCTAAAAAAATCAATGGGAAAAATATCCTCAGATGAAGATTTAAACAAAAAAGTGAAGTACAAAAGGGGATTCAAATATAGAGTTAAGAAAATAGAAATTTAAAGAAAATAGAAATTTAAAGGTGGCTAGAAAGGGAAGATATTTATAGAACGTCTATGATTGCAAATGAAATTTCCATTACTCTGGCTAGTCCAAAGTAATAACCTGTCTAAGATCCTAAATTTTATCCTTTTACTCTTTCAGCATTTTCTCTTATAGAATAATTCAAGAAAACAAAGATTGTATTATTTAAGCATATTCCTAATTGTTTTCACAGTAATTGAACTAAAGAAGATTTATTTCCTTTCCCCACTAACTTCATTACAATAATATTTTATTATAAACCTAGGTATTTAATTCTGACAAATATTTAAGAAAGATTTCAATATTACAACTGAAAATGTATAGAAACTAAACTACAAATTTAAAGTACAAATCCATTATTACATGACACTATATGATTTTGATTATACTTTGGGATGGATGTCAATCTATATATATAAAAGCCTAAGGGACCATCTGACCAGTAGCTATGATGCACACCGACCACCAGGGGCAGACACTCAATGCACAGGCATAGAAACATGGAACAGATTGATGAATTGAGTAGTAAGGGGGAGTGGGGAGGGCAGGAAGAGATTAACCAAAGATCTTATATGCATACTAGAGGCCCCATGCCCAGTGGGGTCCCTCAGCCTGGCCTGCGGGATCTGGCCGAAACTAGCAGTCTGACATCCCCTGAGGGGTCCTGGATTGCGAGAGGGTGCAGGCCAGGCCAAGGGACCCCACCGGTGCATGAATCTGTGCACCAGGCCTTTAGTATTCTAATAAACATCTGTGATTTCATTGCTATTTTTAAAAACTTTACTAAGTAAATACTATATTTTGCCCCTGACACTTGTTATAAAATTTGTGTTCTTTAAAGTGATTTTTTTAAAGTAAAGTTTTAAAGTTTCTTTTAAAATTTTATGTCCAACATTGCTCATATGATACTTTGAAATTTAGTCAGTTGCCCAAAAGCCTGTAGTCTCCTTTGTCAAAAGGTCTTCTAAAGAATTAGCAAGTTTTAAGAATTTAGAATTTTGGCTTACTCAAAATCTTAAAAAAATTTTTTTGTAAAAAAAGTTTACATCAGCCGAAACCGGTTTGGCTCAGTGGATAGAGCGTCGGCTTGCGGACTGAAAGGTCCCAGGTTCGATTCCGGTCAAGGGCATGTACCTGGGTTACGGGCACATCCCCAGTGGGAGATGTGCAGGAGGCAGCTGATCGATGTTTCTCTCTCATCGATGTTTCTGACTATCTCTCTCCCTTCCTCTCTGTAAAAAATCAATAAAATATATTTTTTAAAAAAAAGTTTACATCTAAGTTTCACATTTTTTTAGCCTTTGAGAAAGATGGCTTTTAACAAAGACAATTTTGAAGATAAAAAGAGGAAACTATTTAGTATATACTAAGGATATCAGATGAAAATATTTTAGTAATTTGGGGAAAAATACACTTTAGATAAGCTAGAGAAAGTATGTTGAAAAATTTATGGAAAAATACTTCAACACCTAAAAATCTCACATTTAAGAAGGGTCTCAAGATAGGAGAATATAGTTTTCTGTATTCCCTTATAAAACTGTGGTGCTTTGTATTTACAAATCTTTGCTATAAATACATGGACTTTGAGGGGATTTCTATGATCTAGTATACTCATAAGGAAATCCAATAGAATAGTGGAGTTCTTTGGAAGAACAGGCTGATACTCAGAGCCTCAGTTTCAATTTCTAATCTACACTGTACCATTCACACGTTATTTCAATATGCAAACAAACTGGAAAGTTCCTACTTCTTTAGAATCACTGGCTATCACATCACAGTCTATCTATCAACTCTCTGGACTTGGATACCAGCATAACTGCTAAGCACTCTAGGCATGGACCTAGAGAGCAATAAACTCTCAATTACAAGGCTTGCGTTTCTCATTTGATGCATGCCTAATGTGAGTGAGGGTCAAACTGACATATGTTAGGATCATGGAAAACAAGCCCTTTCACCCCAAGAATATGATCTTCTTTATGTGAGAGAAACTAACCTCAGGTGAAACTGCCTGAAAGGTCCTCATCTCCACTCCTATGAAAAATAAAGGTGGTCCCCAAAAAATGCATGCACACTTTAACTGCTGATAACTCACTTAATTTTCACTCCTTTTCAGGTTTAAGTGATTTGAAATAATGGGTGAAGCCAGACTAAGCTTTGAACAAAGAAAATTTATCCTAAAGTCTCACTAGACATTTTTTTTATGGAGATACATAAAACATAAACGTTTCCAGTACAAAACTGGCAACAGTCAATGAATTGAAGGCACACAAATACCAAATGAAATGATTCTTGATGTCTGAAATTCCATTGCTTCATGTTATTAGCAGTGCCTAGACCAGAACGTTGATCAGTTTGAAAACGGGCATTGACAAAAAAAAAATTATTCATTTCTATAAATTCTTGTAAATTTTGAAATTGAACTGTATGTTAATAAACACTGACTTTATAATCTTCAAAGTGTGTGTACATTTTTTTGGAGACCCTGTAATTGCATACTTAAAGGAAAGATTTACTGAAAATTATGTAAATCAAGAAAATTACTAACTTCAGGAAAAATAGTACTTTTTTAAAAAGAAGAATGTAATGATATATTATCTGGCTCTGCAGGAAACATAACAGGGTGGGGCAAAAATAGGTTTATAGTTGTGAGTACACGAGTTTATTATTGTATTATTATTTATTAATCACTGTATTATTTTTCATATAAACAATTGTAAACCTACTTTTGCCCCATCCTGTATAGTTATACTAATGTAAATACTGATTACTGATTTAACTGAACTTAAAATACATTAGAAAAACAAGGCAAGAAATAGAGATCGGCATTAAAAAGCTAAAACCTCATCTATCATTATCAGGAAGTTAATAGATAATGTCCAAAAGGGAGAAATAAAAAAAATCCTAGGGTAAGCATATTATCACCATAGTATATGGGGCTAAGTGAAAGAAGAAACTGCTTTAAAAAAAGGAAGTAGGACTGCTGTTCTTCACTATGAAACTTTTGGTATTAAATAATCCTTTTAATCATGTAAAACATTTTTATTTAATGATTGATTTTAGAGAGAGAAAGGCAGAGGGGGAGAGAGAGAGAAAAAGAGAGAAAGAAACATCGATTTGCTGTTCCCCTTATTTATGCATTCATTGGTTGATTCTTCTATGTGCCCTGACTGGAGATGGAATCAGATGATGCTCTAATCAAATGAGCTACCTGGCCAGGGCTAAAACGTATTTTAAAAGAGGGACACAACACCCACAAAAAATTATGTTTTCTGAAGCCTGGTCATTTTAATTTACTTCTAGGGAAAAAATAAGTAATTGTATCTGTTACTTAGCTGAAGCACATTTTATATATACGTAGGATTCAATGCTAGAAATTCAGTTGTAAGATGTGTGAGACTGCACATAAACATAAGAAAATAAAACTGGAAAGCAGGGCTTAGAGAGCAACCAAAGGACTTGTATGAATGCATATTAGCATAACCAATGGACACAGACACTGGGCGGTGGGGGCTTGCCCGGGGTGGGAATGGCTGGGGGGGGGGGGTGTCAATTGGGGAAAAAAGAGACACATGTAAAATTTTAGACAATAAAAATAAATACATAAAAATGGAGATTAAGAAGTACAAAAAAATATATCAAGAAAAAAACAACAACAAAAAACTGGAAAGCATTATGCTAAGCGAAATAAGCCAGTCAGAGAAAGATAAATATCACATGATCTCACTCATTTGTGGAATATAATGAACAACATAAACTGATGAACAAAAACAGATCCAGAGACAGAGAAGCATCGATCAGACCGTCAAACCTCAGAGGGAAGGGAGGGGAGGGTGGGGGTAAGGAGGAGAGATCAACCAAAGGACTTGTATGCATGCATATAAGCCTAACCAATGGACACAGACATGAGTAGGGGGGTGGGGAGGCAATGGGGGGATAAGGACACATATGTAATACCTTAACCAATAAAGAAAAAAAAAGAAAACAATATAAATAATTTATTCTGTCAAAAGTAAAGAAGGAAAGCACTCCATTCCTTCGTGTAATTTAAGGTTTACTTCTTTATACAATAACAGTCACAGTACATATAGTAATTAAACAAACAGTACGTAGTACAATATGACTCCAAAATTCTCTAAAAGGATATTGTAGTCTACTAAGTATTCTAAACATTCTCTTTTCTTTATGTTCAATATTAAAATACTAAATAACATTAACTCAGAATAGTCATAATTAATAAAGTTTTGATTATTCCCTTTGAAAACATATCTTAAAAAAGGATAATTTATATTTGGAATGGTCTTTCTCTAAAATAAATGATGAGCAACTGAATGATACATGTGATATATGAGCAAGTACCTTTTTAATTACACATAGCTCTTTCCAAACTAACAATCTCAAATCAACCATTTTCTTTTGTAAGATAAAAATTAAAAAATGCTGTAGAGGCAAATAGCCTAGCAATATAGCTCAAATCTGTCCAGCCAGAAGTTAAATGCAACATGGCAGCAAAAGAGAGCCTCAAGCAATTTCACATTTATAAATGACCTACTTATGACAAGACACATTAATTTCAATAAACAGGCAATGGTATTATCCACCACGGTATATAGTGATTTTTAAATTAGGGTAATAGATGAAGGAAATGTTAGCAATTCTACAACACTAATATTCTAAGATTTGGTCCTTCTAGAACCAAGGATTATGTCTTTACTTATTCATTGACTAATATCTATGAGAAACAGAAATCTGATAGTTTTAATGGCTTTATGCTCTTCAAACCAGACTGTAAACCTGTTATGTATCCTCTTGGACCATCTGTTTAGTGTTGGTGCTTAACAACTACATGTGCTCATGTTTTTGATCATGCCACTCTAACTTAAAACTAGTTGTATACAGAGTGTTTTTTTAATTTTTGAGATATCTTATATGGTAGCACATAATTATGTAACATTTGCATGAAATATTTGAAATAACTATACCAGAATGATTGCTTTATGAAAAATAATTAACTGGGTAAATATCACCTCCATTTAGGGTTATCTAAGTAGTAAGGTATGTATCTATCTTAGCCTTGAGAATAATCAGGGAGAAGAATTGTTATTTTTTTAAAAGTATCTCTTTACCTTAATTTCTCCCATTTTTCACAAATTGAATCACTGTGCATGATGACCACAATAAAACCTAATATTAATATTTTATATATCTACAGAATATTTTCACATATATTACTAAATCTTTATGACTAAACAATCATTCTTGCATGTGACATGTAATTACCACATAGAGATCATTACACAGCCCCCCTCTTATACTTTCTCATAATTTATGATACATTGTTACCTCTTCAAGGGTTGAAGAAATATCTACAACATCTTCTAGTTAGTCCAAGACTGGGTTAACAGTATGGAGTGATATTCACTGATTTAACAACAGAACTAATGTTTTGATATAAAAGTTGCAAATGAACACAAAAAGAATAAAAATCTAATACTATACTTACACTTAACCTTGATTTTATCTGAACTGCATAAAATGACTGTAGAGCTACCCTTCACATTTTAGAACAGGCCAACACGAGCCCTTAAAATATCAGGCTAGCAATTTTCTAACTTTCCGGTCTAAGGATCCCTTTTCACTCTTAAAATTTACTGAGGACTCCAAAGAGCTTTTCTTTATGTGAGTTATATCTCTATATATTTACTACATTAAAAATTAATAATTGAAAATAATGTATTCAACCATCTAAAAATAACAAACTCACTGTATGTTAACATTAAGAGCATTTTTTCCAAAAAACAAACAATTTTAGCAGGAAGTGACATTCTTTTACAACTGAGTAAATCTCTTTAATGTTTGGCTTAATGGAAGACATCTGGATTCTTAAATCTGCTTCTGCTTTCAACGTGCAATGATACACTATTCTGCTCAAAGTACATAAAGAAAACTTATAAAAAAAAGGAAGAGTATTTTAATAGCCTTTTCAGATAATTACTGATATTCTTCTTTGATGCTACCAAATTCAGGAAAGTGGTACTTTCTTACAGGTTGGTTGTAATTTGGAATCTGAAATTGTATCAATGACCTTTTCTTCCACTGGTCTCTCAGGCACGATGAATAAATCTTTTGCATATCCATGATTGCTTATTATGCATTGGTCATTTTTAAAATATTGGTTGAGTTATATAGAGATCTTCCAAATTTTGCACACTTTATTATTCAATACCAAAAAAAACCACACCACGTTAATATCTTATCCGAAAGGTTTTTAATATTGAGAACTACTAAGCTCATGCTTTCTATAATTCAAATTTTATCACTGATAACACATACTATCAGTTGTTTTCCTTGAAGTGACAGGCTCACTTTGTTCATTTTTTTTAAGCCCTCACCCAAGGACATGCTTATTGATTTTAGTGGCGGGGGGGGGGGAAGCGAAAGAAACATTGAGAGAAACATTGATCGGTTGCCTTCCCATTATGTGCCCTGACTGGGGATCTAACCCGCAACCTAAGTATGTGCCCTGACCAGGAACTGAACCCACAACCTTTTGGTGTATGGAACGGTGCTCCAATCGCCTGAGCCACACCAGCCAGGGCTCACTTTGTTCATTTTTGAGAAAATGTCTGCCCAATGCTCAAATCTGAATAACTATAGTTTTTTAGTTCTTTCAAGTAAAAATAGTGTTCCACAAAATAGACTTGTTCAGCTTGCAACTCAAAAAATCACAAGTATTTTTTTCTCGAGATAATCATCACACTTCATTCTGCAACAGATATGTTTAAAGCATACTTCCCATTTTGTCCTACAGAATGTTACAGATATGTACTCAATGATCAAGACTCAATAAAATAACTTACTGCTTCATCGAGGACATTTTTAAGTGCAACTGGATTTCTTTTTAACTACAAGTACATTGTGTGAAGAATACAGTGACTACCCATACAATTCGATTCCACTCCTTGATTGATACTAAGGTGTCAGCAGTTTTATCCACATTTGCTTTGCACCATCAATGCTTTTGCAACACAGACCAAAAAAACAAATGACATCTTAATATTATTATGAAAATAATTCTGACCTGACAAACAAGCACACCTCCAGCAACCTGTGACCTCACTTTGAGAACACTATATTTGGCAAATCAATTCCTGTTCTTGTATGGAGACCTGAGTACTTAATATTATGCTAATTACTGCCTTCATAATGTAACAGAACCTCCATTCATACGGTGGTCAACCACATGGCCAGTAATTAAAACAAAGATTGTTTATAGCACCAATAGGCATCACTAATCTGTGATGTTAACTTTCACCCCTTGTCCTTAATCCTTACAACAGGGTCACAGAGATTTGTTTTAATCAGTATTCTAAGGCAGTATTTGCTCCAGACCCAGTCAGTCCTAGAGACTCAAGAAATCTCAAACTGAGCAGATATATAAATGAGGTATTTTCCATGATTAGTGACAGACTTATGCTTTCACTCCCATAATATCAATTCAATAGAGTTAAGGATTCTTAACCTGAAGTCCATAAAGCCTCCTAAGGTAATTTACATAGTTCACTTGATTAATTATCAGTGACAAGTATCACTGTCATTTTTGAGAAGCAATAAAGCCATCTAAAATGAAGAAAAGCTTTAAAAAAATATTTTCCAAAGTATAATCTGTTCTAATTAATAATGTATACAGTCATAAAAACATACCCAGAAAGTTTTAAAATTTGATAAGAAAATCCTTTTATATCAGTTTCTCTATATTAAAAAAAAAAAAGTTCCATACACCAAAAAGGTTTGGGTTCGATTCCTGATCAGGGCGTTTGGGGGAGGCAACTAATCAATGTTTCTCTCTCCTCTCCTCTCCTCTCCTCTCCTCTCCTCTCCTCTCCTCTCCTCTCCTCTCCTCTCCTCTCTTCCCCTCCCCCCCTTCTCCCTTTCTTCCTCTCTCTCTCCCTCAAAGGAAAACATAAAATTCATACAAATTAAAGAAAGAAAGGTAAAAAAACAAACAAGCTAATAACTAGAGATTTGTTCTCAAATACATGCTTGGGATCAATCACTATTTACTATGATTCATCTTAGTCAGTTATATACACTCAATATTTAATACAAATACTTAAGTTTAAAACAATAAATTTAGATACTACAAGATTCTGAATCATCATATGCATATTCTATTTGCAAACGTGGAAACAGTTCATTTGCAAAGATTTTAAACAAGGAGTTGGAAAAAATTAAGTTAGCGGTCAATTATGAGAAAACTCAACACTCTTTTCTCTGAACATTCAAATTAACTGAGATTTTACTATGATTTACCTTTTTAAACCAGTTTTAACAAAACAAAACAAAAATGGGTTGAAGTATTGCCTCTGTTGGTCATCCTCCACAACTTTGGACTAGGACTCAATACCTAAAACTAAACCATCTTCATTGGTCCTTTACCACCCAGGCAAAGGAAACAGTCAGGCTCTGTGTCGTTATTGTCAATAATGATGTGAAGTTCAATTTTTTTTTTCTAGCCATCACTAGGAAAGTATTCACACTAAAAAACTTTCTAAAAAACTACTGAGATATTCCCAGAGTTTGATTTTAATACAAGGATTATGCTAAAATAAAAAGTTACAATTAACATTACTATTAAACTTTTTTATTAGCTATTTATTTTCCAGTTTCTATTTTAATTCAAAATACTAATTTCTATCTCTAGTGGTAATCAAGAGATTATAGCTACATAAAGAATAAGAAAGTAAATTCCTTCTCTACTTTAGTTATTTTTCACTCTATTCCATTTTATCAACCCATTAGCATCGTCACCACTCACCACTCAGAATTGCAACCTCCAAAAATATCAAATTCTAAAAATCCCCTGACCTCAAACTATTCCACCCCTTCATCCTTACTGTTTTCCTTCATCTTTACTACAACCTCTGCTGACTCCAACTTTCCTCCTCTAATGCTCACACTCTGTTCATTTCAACTATGAACCTGAGAATATCCCACCTCATATCTATCTACATATCAATCCCCAATTCTGAATAAACTCTACAAGATATCTTTGTCAGTTTCTGAGCAGCTAAGCATTACTGAATAAGTTATTCAAACCATGCTAATTGGCTCCACTACAAATGTGTGGTTTCCAAGTCTCAAGTCATCAACCCGGCATGACAATACTTGTATTCATCTATAACTGACTCCTTTTGTGATTCTTCCCAGCAGCTTTGTGTAATTTTTCCACTTTCCTTAAACCTCCAACCTTTTAATGTTGCTGTTTCCTAGGAACTGTCATTGGCCCTCTTCTACATTTTTCCCCTAACATCCATGTCCTTAGTTTCTGTTACAAACTAAAAAGCTAATTCCCATATCTCTATCTCTATTCTAGTTTCTCCCTGAGTACCAGACCTGTTTCCACCTACCCACAAAAGGTATTTCTCACTGTTCACCAAACAATCCAAAATAAACTCAGAACTTATTTTCTACACTTCCCCTCCCCTCAACTTTTCAGTCACCTGTAATGTCTTACAAAAGGCAATGCCCATCTACTCTCCACCCAAGTAAAAAACTTGGTAATAACCCTAGACTCATCCCTCTCATTCTCCAAATCAAACTGGTGACCACGTCCCACCACTGCAGTGTTATCTCTCTTACATATCACTAATACATCAATTCTGTTATTTCTGTTCTGACCCTCATCAGCACCAACATCAATCCTTCTAAAATGCAAACACCTTGTTTCAGTTCTATCTATGATTTACATAACCCATATTACTGTTTTCCAAGCTAGAGTAAGGCAGTGATGGCTTTTAAGGAAAGAACATTATCAAAAATCTGTGAGGAACTGTCCGTGGGCCCAGTCTGAGAAAGCAGCCTAAGAAACTAGTCTTAGTATATGAAAAACACTTTCAAATATAAATTACTGCTGCAAAAGAATTTTGTTATTACCTCTTGAAAAATAACTTACTGAAATGAAAACACAAAAACTAACATTTTTAAAGTACTCATGGACCCCCATGAATATCTGTGGGCCCAGTTTAAGAAACACTAGTTGTGATGGTTACTTTTATGTATAACTTGGCTGGACCATGGTGAATGTTCTATGAATGTGTTTTCTTAATAAGATTATCATTTAAATAAATGGATTTTGGGTAAAGTAGATTATCCTCCATAATGTGAATGGACCTCACCCAATCATTTGAAGGCCTTAATGGTACAGACCTGCTAACAAACTGCCTTTAGCTCAATATAATTCTTCCGAGTCTCCAGCCTGCTTGCCTACCCCATGAGATTTTGGACTAGCCAAGCCTTCATGAGCCAATTTCTTAACATCACACTACCTCCTCCTCGACCTCCCTTCTCTCTCCCCCTCTCCCTTCTTGTGTGTATATTTTCACACACACACAACACATCTTGTTGGTTGTGTTTCTCCAGCTAGAATGTGAACTAATTAATACATGTTTCCACACACACACAAAAATCTAATCTTTTAAACATGGTATCTACCTACATGGTATCTTCCACTCCCCACCTCTTCAAACGCATTTCCCAAGTGCAAAAAGTATACAGTCTCTGCTTTGGCCATACAAAATACCCTACAGTTCCCTGATTCAACCATTTTTATTTATATCTTCATGCTACTTTCTTAGCTTACAATGTCCTTCCCCCTACTCTCACTGTTTATGACTCTTATTCACCTGATTGCTCCTACTCAACTTTCATGTCCCAGTACAAATGTTCCCTCCTCAAAGGAGCTTTCCCTCCATGTAAACAATCACTTCTCTTTATGCCAACATGGATCAAGTCCATAATTGCGTCACATAGCACATATATCACACTGCCATTTGTTTACATGCTCAACCCCTTACTAGTGGGTAAAGACTACACCTTATTCAGCATCATATCCCCAGTACCTAGCAGATAGTTTGTCATAAATTAAGCCCGCAGAAACGATTTACTGAATAGATATTTGAATGAACCATCCCTTCATTCCTCTCACTGAATACTGTATTTAGATCCTGGCAAAAAGGTCTGTGCCCTGAGTCCCACTCTGGCCCTCCTCAGACCATGCCCCTCACCATTGGGCAAGGAGTCCAGGAAACTAGAGGATGTATCCATACATGCCCCCTTCTAGATGACACTGCAATTATCAGGGACCCTGGAAGTTCTTGCCCAAATATCTCTAACCTAATTTCAGCCTCGATTCCAGGTCTGTTCTAAGAATGGACTGTGCTACAGACGTGTACACCCTTGGACTGAGAAACAGTTGTTTGGAGGAGGGAGTACAAGAGCTTGGACTGCAATCATGCATGCAGGATGCCCACAGGCACGCACATTAAACATCTCTGTAGTGCCAGACAGGCCCAGGGACAATAGGAGGATGTAAAACTGTGAGCTTTTGAATTCTAAATTCCACAAATTAAAAATTTGAATCTTTCATTTTAAGTCATTATGAAGGTATATGTATCAAGATAAAAGACCAGAACATATTTGACAATTTGTTAGCCTGGTTTAGAACCTTTAAATATTTAGGCCTTTTGTGGCAAATACTTGCCCTGGGTCTCACCAATGTGCTTAAGAGTGGTACCAATCTGTTTCATAAATCTTAAAAGAAGATCAACTGGTGTTCTTCTGAAAGAGTATAGTTAAGAACTGGTCTTCCTTTCCATCTATCCTGTGAGGACCGCTTTCCCATAATTAATACATATTACAAAGAAAAATTTCATTTAAAAGTTTAAAAATACTCCCATATGTAGCAACTAGTTCAACTGTTCTTCTCTCTAGGTTCTCATCATTTTCTATAGTTTAACCGGGTATATGTCATACTAAGAAGCAGACATTCACTATAGATTGCTCTTGAAGACATCAATCTAATACAAGCCTATGGACAAAAATCTCACTATGTTGGACTTCATCAGGAAAGTTACTAGAAACCAAACTGAAGGAACTAAGTATTCTAATACCAGACAAAACCATGGACTATGACTTATTCTTACCTCACCTCAAGCAAGACATAACATAGGTGGAGAAAATATCCAATAAAGGTAATTAAGACAAGCAAGGGGACAGGGAAAAAAAAAGAGAGAAATAGAAGACAAACTAAAAAGTAAACCCTACAATATTAGAGAGTGTTTTCAAATTTTCAAAAATGAGTAAAATTACAAAATGTCTTCATTCATTCCTTTGACATTTACTAGAAACTTATGACATACACTAGAGGCCCGATGCACAAAATTCATGCAAGAGTAGGCCTTCCTTCCCCTGTCTGCCGGGACCAGCTTCCCTCTAGCGACTGGGACACAGGCTTCCATCCAGCCGCCAGCAGGCACCCGGGACCCGGCCTTCCCTCGCAGCCCCGGCTTCATCTGGAAGGTCGTCAGAAGGATGTCTGATCTAATTAGCATATTATGCTTTTATTATTATAGATAATCTATGCTAGGTGGTGGTGATATGCAACATAAAATCTCTAGCCTCTAAATGCTGTCTAGTAATCATATCACTTTAACAATTTAGTGAAGGTAGATACGGGATCATAGAGGAAAGAACAATTAACTCTCCCAAGGGACTTCACAGGGTGTTAAAGAACAAGTAGAGCCCTAGCCGGTTGCTCAGTGGTGAGAGCATAGGCCTGTGGGCTGAAGGTTGAGGGTTCAATTCCAATTAAGGGCATAAACCTTGATTACAGGCTCGATCCCCAGACCAGGTCGGGGCACATGTGGGAGGCAACCAATCGATGTGTCTCTCTCACATCAATGTTTCTTTCTCTGTCTCTCCCCGTCCCTTCCACTCTCTAAAAATCAATGGAAAAAGTATCACTGAGTGAGGATTAACAACAACAAAAAAGAATAGAAATAATTTGCAAGCCAAAAAAAATGGGGGGTCTTGGCCAAGTGGCTCAATTGGTTGGAGCATTGTCTGGAACACCGAAAGGTTGTGGGTTCGATTCTTGGTCAGGCGCATACAAGGAGGCAATAACTGATGTTTTTTTCTCTCATCAATGTTTCTCTCTTTCTCGCCCTCCCTCTCTCTTTTTTTCCCTCCCTCTTCCTTTCTTTCTAATATCAATAAACATATCCTTGGGTGAGCATTAAAAAAAAAAAAAAGGAGAGGTCAAGGGCAATCTAGAAAAAATTATTATTATAATAGAAATAAAACAATAAAGATATCAACAGCTAACATTTTTTGAACACTTGCTATATGCTAAGCACTATGCACAAATTATCCTATTGATTTCTCATAACCCTATGATTCTTTTTATCTGGTTTATAAAGGAGGAAATTGAATAGTTAAGTAACTTGATAAAGTTACATACAGCTATATAGAGGTGATGACAACAGAGATCATACAAAATTACACTGTGAATGATCATGACTTGTTTGAAGAAATATAAATAGGTAGGTATGGTAGAGCACAGGATGATACTAATGACAGTAACCAGCCCTGGGGATACCATGGTCAACAAAACAGAAAATAGATACTATCCCTCCCTTAGTACAGATTATGTCTACTCCAGGAAGGAAACATTATCCCCCATCTTAAAAATGAAACTAAGATTTGAAGATAATAAGTAAATTGTTTAAGACCACACACTAATAAGTAGCAGTGAGAAATGAACTCAAGTCTCTCTGACTCAAAGCCCAAATTCATTCCACTTTACCACATACCCTCTCTATTATTCATTCATACAACAGAAGTGAATCGAGAACCTACTGTATATTAAGCACTATGCTAGGAATAGAGAGATGAAAGAGATGCCCCTACCTTCCAGAAATTCACAAGTAGTCAACAGAGTCAAACATACCAAGAACTGCAATACAATGAGATAAATACTGTTACCAAAGTATATATAGCAGTGGTTCTCAACCTTCTGGCCCTTTAAATACAGTTCCTCATGTTGTGACCCAACCATAAAATTATTTTCGTTGCTACTTCATAACTGTAATGTTGCCACTGTTATGAATCGTAATGTAAATATCTGATATGCAGGATGGTCTTAGGCGACCCCTGTGAAAGGGTCGTTCGACCGCCAAAGGGGTCGCGACCCACAGGTTGAGAACCGCTGATATATAGGGTTTGACAGAAGCACAAGTTGGAGTACTAAGCTTAGGATGAACCAGGGAACAGCAGAGAAGCAGTGACGGTAAGTAAGCAGCAGTCAGTTAGGAAAGTAACAGTGAGGAGGTAGGAGAGTGTTCTGGGGACCGGAAGAATATCGAAAGGCACAGAGACCTATGAGAACACAGCTTATCTATAAATCTGCTTAATCGCAGGCTATGCACTGAGGAGTGGTACTATGCAAAGATAAAACTAGAGAAGTAGGCATCAGCCAGATCTCAAAGGAATCTGGAAGCTTATATAATGCTTACTCTAAAAGCAGAAGCTATTGAATCATCTTAAAGATAAGAGTGTTTTAGAAAGTTCATATGATCACAGATGAGAAGACAAGTTGAAGGGAGTACGCCCAAAGGTAAGAAGACCAGTTAAGAGGCTTCAGCATTAATCCAAGAGTCAGGGACACATCCGAGAAATATTTGGGAGGAAAGTCACAAAACTTGGTAATGAGATATCAACTCTGACTACATCATGAGTGTGTTTTTAAGGAAGCAACAAACAAAAACCAGAAGGCCCAATGAGAAAATCTCAGAGTGACCATGTCAAAATTCTGAGTCAATGCCATACTTGATAAGACAACCTATATATATTTTAGAAGTCATTTTAGTGTTATTATAGTCATAGAGATAGGTCAATCTACTTTTTTTTTCTTAAATCCTCACTCGAGAATATTTTTCCATTGATTTTCAGAGAGAGGGAAAGAGAGAGGGAAAAACAGAGAGAAATATCGATGTGAGAGAAACATATTGATTGGCTGCCTCCTGCACACGCCCCGACCAGGGCCCTGGCTGGGAAGAAGCCTGTAACCAAGGTACGTGCCCTTGACCGGAATCGAACCCAGGATCCTCTATCCACTGAGCCAAACCGGCCAGGGCAAAATATACTTTTTAAACATAAGCATTGATAGACCTAAGGAACATTTCTCAGTCAACTTCCTCTAAATGGTTACTTATAGCTACACTTTATGAAACTGCTTCTCAGGAAAAACAGAAGTTGGATGACCATGTGTCAGGGATTTAATTAAAAATGGTTTTCACAGCCCTAGCTGGATGGCTCAGTTGGTTGGAGTGTTGTCCCAGGCACCAAAAGGTTGCAGGTTCCATTCCCAGTCAGGGCACATACCTAGGTTGCAGGTTCAATCCCCAGTCAGGGTGCAGATAGGATTGATGTTTCTCTTTCACATAGCTCTTTCTCTCTCTCACCCTTCTCTCTCTCTAACATCAATTAAAAAAACATTAAAAGTTGTTTTCGTTGATCTCTTAACCCCTCACCAAAGGACTTGTATGCATGCATATGAGAATAACCAATGGTCACAGATAGTAGGGGGGGGAGGGCATGTGATGGGGGGCGGAGGGTGGCCAGGGAGAGGTCAATGGGGGAAAAAGGAGACTCATGTAATACTTTATGCAATAAAGAATTTAAATTTTTTTAAAAAGTTGTTTTCACAGTAGATGACTTTTAAAGTCCCTTCAAACTCAAGATCTAAAAGAAGAAAAGCCATAACCAGTATGTGGGAATCCACCTATTGTCTTCACTAGCAGAGAGGTGTGGACAAGGAACCTGGAAGGCTGGTGACCCTTGAAGCCCTGGCAAAGGTCAGGGCTGTGCACCCACTGTTAGTCCAGACAATGGTAGCTGAAGCAACTTCCCCATTTATTAATATGTAAATCCTTGCTGATGGGCTAGTCTGCCTGTTACTGGAAATTGCCTGCCTCAGGGCTATGGGTGTATCCCAAACCAATAAAAGGTTGGCGAGGCCTGAGCACCAGTGGAAGTCCTTCCCCTTGAGTTGGACTTGCCTGCCTGGCCCCCCAATATTTCCAAATTATCTCTTGTCTTGTATCTTTCATTTGTGTGCGGCCCCTCTTCTAGATCCTGAACCCTGAACCACGAGGGACGTGGGGGGGAAAACAAAAATATACAAATTTACACACCAGTATATCATATTTATTAAGTATTTTAATAGCTATCTAATGGGATTGAATCATAGAGTAATTCCAAATATTGTTTTGATACTAATAACAATTTTCTCAGTCCTTAAAACACTAACATATCCATATATCCAACTGCTTAGGTAATGTAAATAGCATACTTTGTGAACATTAAGATTATGAAATTAACTACTGTCACAAATTCCTTAAAAATTCATAGCAAGTAATATTCAAAATTGGTTACAGAACTGAATGACATCTCAAACAGAAAAACGATTATTTCTACTTCACTGTCACCGAGCCCTATGTATATAACTAGCACTGAGAAAAATTTTTTTCATTCCGTTTAAGTAGGAAAATGCCCTGCAGCATGCAGAAGAGCTGGCCCATCATTCCAGATCTCTAAATAGCTTCCTCTTCCCATTAGTTAAAGAGGACTGACACCATGTCACAAGCTCTTAAAGAGATTCTTTGATTCAAGGAGCTACTCAATGAAATCCCGATTCATCTCTGAATATAGTGAATCCCAAGTCAGTGAAAAGACTCCAAAATTATAAGGCAGTCAGTAAACTGGCATGAAAAAATCAACTGTTTACTTTCAGATTCTAGGTCCAAAATGGCAAATCTAGTCACTAAATTAATCAATATCCTTACTCTTAATTAACACTTTACATGAAAATAAAAGTCTACCATAAGGCTCCTGTAACAAAACTCTATGCCACATGTGAAAGCAGAAATACAAGAGTGGCAGGGCAAAAATGTAATTATCTATAATAATAAAAGCGTAATATACTTCCGGATGACCTTCCGGACGAAGCCGGGGCTTCGAGGGAAGCCTGGGTCCCGGGTGCCTCCTAGCGGCCGGAGCAAAGCCCGGGTGCCGGCCGGTGGCCGGAAGGAAGCCTGAGTCCCGGGTGCCTGCCAGCAGCCAGGGAAAGAAGGCCTACTCTTGCACGAATTTCATGCATCGGGCCTCTAGTAAGTATATAAACAGATTTCCACTTCTGGCCAAGATGGAATAACTGGAACCAAATTTACCTTCCTGCCTGAAACAACTGCAGGGAAAAAGAAAAAGACAAAATACAGAAAGCATTTTTTCAAGACAATGAACATTAGGCCACAAAAGACAGATTTCCGATAGATGGGAAACACACAAGATGACTAACAATTGCCCTAGCTTACTTTACTGCCTTGAAAGAACTTCTAGGCCACAGAACAGGGAGGGGAACCCAAGCAGAGCACAGTGGTCTCCCTGAGTTGAGGAGACATAATTTAGTCTGGAGATAGCAAGGTGATGATCATATACAAGGCAGAGTAGTTAAGAGAGAGCTGCACAACAGATCCAGAGATCTGCAGAGGGACCTCTCAAGTTTTCAGCTGAGTACTTATCAGTACGTATTTGAGTGAACTACGCACGGACAGTGAAAGAACCAGCAACAGAATTAGAAGGAACACCACCTAGAGCTCACACAAGACCAGGAATACTTCTTGTTCTCACAAGCTAGAGGACTATGCAGGGTTTTGCCTCAATAGTACAACAGTGGTACTGCCTAACACAACTTAAAAGCAAGATCTGAAAATATCAAACTGTTTCCAAGTTAACTGCATCCCAGAACAAAGCTCAAGAATATTTAATGGAATACAAAAATATCCAGCACCTAACAAGGTAAAATTCCAAATGCCTGGCATCCAATCAAAATTTACCAGGCATGCAAGAGCAAGAAAACACAATCCATAGTAAGAAAAAAATCTATCAAAACCAACCCAGAAATGACACAGATTGAATTGTAGACCTGCACATTCAGCCAGTTATACCTGAATTCTACTAGTATATGTTCAAGAAGCTGGAAAAAGACAGTGTATGAAAGCTATAGATGTGGAAGATATTTTTAAAAAGACTGTATTTCTAGAGATAAAACCATGTCTGAAATAAAAAATATGCTGGATGGGATTAACAGCACATTACACATTACAGAAAAAAGATTAATGAACTTGGAGACATAGCAAGATTATCCAACTGAAACAGAGAAGACTGGAAAAGGCGTGAATAGAACATCAGTGAGCATCAAGCAGCCTTGATATACATGTAATTGGATTTCCAAAAGGGAAAAAAGGGACAAAAATAAAGTGTGTGTGTGTGTGTATAAATAATGGTAAAAACTTTTCCAAATTTGATAAAAACTACAAACCCACACAGATCCAAGAAGCTCAATGAACTATAAGCACAAGAAACAAAGAAAAATAAAGATTCATTTACAAAGGACTCTTACAAATTCTATTAACCAAATGTCATGTAGAAATTACTTAGACAAAGGCTAACTTTTAGTTTAACTTACTGAGTACAGTTTGTGTTGATCTTATTTTAGCAAATTATTTTTAAAAAGCTAAAGCATACTTTTTTTTTCTTAATTTTCTTTTCCTTTAATTAATGTAGGTCATTCAGAACAGAATTAGGACACTGTAAAAACTTTTAAAGAAACTGAGAGGTGGAACTGAAAACAGAAGCAGATTTGAGGTTCTCCCTCAAAAACAACTTGGCAACCACTATTTTGGAACACCATTACTTTCAAAATATACATATATATTTTTAACTGTACTCAAAGTGGAAACAAGCTAACGTGTTTTTAGCATCTTTGCTAACTAGTTAGGACTCCAAAATAAACTAAATATTTTTTTGGAAAAAGAATCATTTAAATAAAAAATATTAAAGTGGAAAACTTAAGTAATGTATTTTCCTATTTTTGTAAACACACCTATTTTTTTAAGAGGTCAGCATACAAATTCAAATTTTTCTGTCTAAAAACAAGCCAAAAAGAAACAGGAGAACAAGTTCTAAGTATCTACTGTAATGGCTACCCTTCCTGTCATGTGTGTTCCCTAAAATAGAAGTCAATTTAATTAGTCTACCATTTTGCTTAGGAAATAGTGGGATATTTCAAAGACAAAAAATAGTTCCATAGGAGAGCCGCCAAAAGTATATTTACTAAACCTGAAAATAAGTAATGTCCACATGCTTTTTACCTTTCCTAAGAAAAATAATATATATATATATATATACACACATTTAGATAACATACATATTTCTTTGGGTGACTATACAAATAAAACACTTATGGAAAACATACTACTATGATACTTCCTGTAGGATCAACACGTACATTAAAAACAGCACACAAACTCTTTGAACACACAGACTGAGAAGTTACCACTGGAACAATTATTTATGGATGTGATTTGTACCCTCTTTTAAATAGAAAAATCTAAAAAAAAAAATTTTCCAATAAAATACAGAATTGATACCTTAGGTTATTAGTCTATTAATCGTAGACTTATTCTCTAGTAACATTTATTAATAATGCATGAGATTCTCACATAATAAAAGATTAGAATATTTTTAAATTAAAAGTTCCAAACTACTCTTGTAATCAGATTCTATTCAAGAGAAATAAGGCTAAATATTCATTATTTTGAGCAGAGCTGTAAAATTCAGTTTCATAACCTCCACTGATGTACACACAATACATGTATGCCACAATGATAAAACTGAAGTTTTTAGTTCACAGATCCAGCTACCAACATGATTTCAATATTCAATTCCCATCTCAAAAACTTTCCTACTTAATACAAACACAACATCATAAACATAAAAGACAAAGAAAGATATGCCTACCACATCATTACCTAGTTGTCATCAAGATTTCAGTTACCTGAATTTCAAAACTAGCTCTATTACCTTAAAGTGATCCCCCAAATATTAATCTAATAATTCACACAATAAATCATCTACTCAGATTTAGTAGCATTTAAATTATTTGCTATTTATTAAATTATTGGTGAGCAACAGTTCCTCACCAATCAGAACTATTGTTTGAAATTCTCTCTTCTGAAATCTGTTACTACTTCACTAGTTTCAAATTCTGAGACATTTATTTTTAAACACAAAGGTTAATAAGAAACATTTCTGCATCAATTGCACATAACTTCACAGTAAAGGCTCCCCCCACCCCCCCATAGGAAACTATTCTTATTCTTTCTCTCTTATTTTACCAAATTATCAGAGGGGCACAATGTGTTTGAATTTCAGCACTGAACACAATCAAGTGACAATACATGGTTTACGGAATGAAAAATTAAAGTTTCATCATTTTAATTTCTTGGTTGTGATAAATAGGCTGGGCCATGTAAGATCATCACCTCTTTCAAGGTCCAATTGTTAAGATGCCTGATTTTTTTTTCCTCGCCAAAGAATCAAATTAGGAGCTTAAAACATAACATCTCTAAAGTTCACAGCATGTAATTTTTCAAAGAAAAACAAGTTACCGAGAAAAGAAAAAAAAAAAAAAAGAAGAACACTTACATGTGGAGCATGACCTGGTTCAAGAACACCCCATCTACCAAAGCCACATATTCATCCAGGTTGGTCCCATTTCCTGCAGCCAGAGGTCCAAACGTTTTCACCTACAACAGAAGGATCATCACGACACGAATGCCCACCTCCATCTCTGCGGCCACAGAGAATGCAGCAAAAGGTACAATGAAGAACACCCACTTACCCAAGTGACCAGAGGGCTGGTCATGAACTGCTCCAGAAGGGGAGTAAAAATTTCGTTCTCCATTTTACAGCTCATGTATTTGAGAAGGAAAAAAAAAAAAAAAAAAAAAGGAACCACCACAGAAATACGCCTAGGGGAATCGGTCACTAAACGCTGAAGTAGAAATCAATGAAAGTCTATGCTGGCACGGGAAGGAAATCCCATCGTGGAGGGGAGAGAAACGCTCTCCCACCTCAAAAAACACCCCAGCGGGAAACGAGCCGAAATCCCGAGCAGCGGCTTCGACAGCAGCAGCCACGAGCCGCAGGCTGGCTGCAAATGTCTGTACCGGGCGAGGAGGGGCAGGGAAACGGCATCGGGAGGAGGAGGAGGAAGGGAAAGGGGGCTGGAGCCGCCAGACATAAGCCGTCAGCTGCCCGCTCCGCAGAGCCGATCGCGAAGCTGCCTCCAATGAATAACGCAACGCGGGCTAAACGGACCACCACGTCGGATGTCACCCGGAGGGTGCCGGGCGGGCTCGCCCTCCGCGCGCCGCTCCACACCTTCCACCCACCAGCGCGCACGGAGCTGCTGCGAACCGCGGCGCCTCCCCTGCCCGCATCCCCTCACCAACGACAGGGAGGGGCTCGCCCCTTCCTCCCCAGAAGACA
>NW_005871054.1:7032562-7040521 GCF_000147115.1 Myotis lucifugus | reverse complement strand
GGGTCTGTCTGCTCGCTCGTGCCTAATTATGGTTTATTTCCTCCCCGAGCGCCTTCTTGATGTGTGAAGGAAAGGGAACCAAAGTCTCCTCTTTAACCATGAGGGATGCAGACAGCGTTTTCGGACAGTTTGGTTTGATCTGGGGAGCGTGCTTTTTGCCTGCAAAGCGGAATGGGAAAACTCACTGCAGCAAATAGCAAAGGAGGGACTTGAGCCGCAAACTTGTTTTTTATGTTTTCTTCTCCTTTTAAAAATCCAGTCCACGAAAGCGTGAGTTCTCTTCAAAGTTGCAAGTGAATGTAGCGGGATTTTAAATAACCAAAGATGTCTTTCAACACGTTGGTATTCCCTGCCTGGAGCAAACGTGATTCAGACGTTGTTTGACTATTTGGCCATTTAAAAAAATCCAAACAAAATCAAGAGCTACTAAGAAGAAACATTTGGAAGTCGTCCAAGTTGGGTGACAAATAAATAGATTACATATTTGTCATAAATCTCTATGCTATGCACGACTGGAACCATCAAAGTAATTTTAGCAGTTCGCCAACAAAATCAAATGTTACTCTTCAAAGGAAAAATCAAGAAGACTTTTTCCCTGGGAGAACATGGGCATATAAAAAAATTTTTTTGAGAGGGGAAGCGTATAAATATAGTATAGTTTTGCAGTGTGTACTCTTAATGTTTACACAAACATCTACTTTTGATTACTTATATGGTATTTTAAATTAGTAGCAAAAATGGTTTTGTCATAACACTAATTAAGAAGCAGCACCATTTCTTAATTAGGTCGTTGAGAGCCTGAGCTCCTCTTCCTACCTAATTCAAATCCAGGCTCCGACACTCACCAGCTGTGTGAGCCGAGGCAACTTACTGAACCTGTCTGTGGTTCACTTTCTTCATATGTGCAGCAGGAATAATAATTGGGTTAAATGAAATGGCAATGTATAGTGAGTGCTCTATAAATGTTGTTGAAGTTGCTTTCATCATTATTCCCCTTATCCCCACCCCCAGCCAAATGAAGAATCTTTAGGAAGAAACTTGAAATGTAACCTCTCCTACTTTACTTCAGTTATAGGAGAATGGCTCTTGCTTTGAAGAGAAGAGAAATGCCCTTCCGAAATGCATCTCAATTAATATTAGGATGCATTCGTAGCACGCTTTGCTAACTGGTAAACAGAGTAAAATCTCATATTGCCCTGGCCAGGACACAAGCCTTGGATCGTTCTGGTTGCTAGCAATTATTTCCTTCTCCTCTTGATGACTCTTTCTGAATCACAAGCCTTTACTTGGAAATGCAGACCAAGAGAGAGCAGACACCAAAAAGGAAGCATTGCTTTCAGGAGCAGCCTAATGCCTGAGAGGTTCACTTTTCTTTGTAATCCCTCAGAAGCTGGACTAAACAACATGGCAGTGTTCCTGCGTATACTGGGGTTTATCTTAAGACACACCAACCTGCTTCCTTCATACATGAAAGACCCACAGAGTATTGATACCAAAGTACAAGAAGTTAAGGGCACTTTGGCCAGTGATGACGGAACGGTTAGCACAGGAGTTATACATTACAATAGCATTGTTTATCCAGTTTACATTTAGAAGCTAGCCTGCACAGAATCTGGATTCCCTTCTAAAGCCAGATGGCCCCACATGCTTCCTGGTCTATCTTTAGGTTTTACACACACACACACACACACACACACACACACTCAACAAAGAAACATGAGGAGTTAATTGTAAAAACAGGAAGCTTTAGACCAGACTGAGGTCTGGAGCAATTTATTTGAAAACCTACCAATTCACAATTCTCTAGTTTAACAGCAGCCTTAGAAATACTTTGTAATACCTCAAGAGTACAATCAGGAAACTTCTCCGTCTGGCAAAGGAGGGATTGTACATTTACACAATTTAATGGTTTTTGAATTGCAACGTCCTGTAAGATTAAATTCAAAAGTTTGTTCCAATCCTCCTTTCACTTAGGAAGAGATTTCTCCAAGGTAGTTTTGTTTCGTACTTAGTAGTCATTTATTTGTCCTGAATTCATCTTTTCTTAGAATGTTAAGTCTGGCAGGAAAGGACTTTGTAAAAATCATACCCATCTGGTTAGGGTCTACATTATTTGCTCTGTTCTATTCTAATCAGAACTTAAATGGTTAGAATGGACCGTGATCCCATTTAGGGGTCACAAAAGAAAGATTATCCCTCCCCATGTATTATAATTGAGGCTCCCACTGCAGGTTACACATACAAAACATTGCCCATGTACAAAAGCACACATGTGTACCTCCATCTTGATCTACACTATGGAAGGTGATAGACTTACACTGAACCAGGCTCCTCAAAGATAAATATTTGCAAAACTAATCACATCTATAAGCTAGTATGCAAACAATAAATACATCTGCAGAATGGTATCATCTATCTAAATATATAAAAGGCTGTATCTGTCCATCCGACTGGTAGCTATGATGCGCACTGACCACCAGGGGGCAGACGCTCAATGCAGGAGTTGTCATGACGCGCATTGGCCATTTAAAAATAAACAGCACCACAGACCTGATGCTGACAAACCAACACTCGGCTTCCCCCAAGTGGGACACAGGCCCTGCCACCACCCCGGAGCGACACCCCACCAAATCATAGCCAATGCTGCCAAGACCCCATGGTGCAAAATGAGGCCCACAGCGAGCCCAGCTGGAAACAGTTGCTGCGGGCGCCGGGTAATGACATCACGTAGCAACGCCTGGCTTCCTCTCCCTAGCGACTAGCCTCCTTGGAGTTTCTTCAGCCCAGGAACCCGACTTCCTTTATAGCCAGGTACAAACATTTTAAAGTTTAACCAAATGTTTGTGAAGCATTTTCCCGTGCCTCATCTCATTTGATCCTCACAGAAGTCCTGGAGTGGGTAGATAGGAGACTCAGTAGAATCCTATTTTCCTTTCATTAGCAAGACATGAATAGCAATATTAAAATATTTCTTCTAATTGATTTCCTTTCAATGTGCATGAATCCATGCACCGGGACCCTAGTTGTTTATAATACCCCCAAATTGAAATAACCCAAATGCCCATTGACTAATAAATTAATAAATAAAATGTGGTAAAGTCATACAATGGAATATTTTTGGCAATAAAAAAGAATGAAGTACCAATACATGCTACACCGTGGAAACATTATGCAAAGTTAAAGAAGCCAGTCACAAAGGACCATCTTGGCATGATTCCATTTATACGAAATGTCCACAAGAGACAAATCTGTAGAGACAGAAAGTAGATTAGTGGATGTCTAGGCCAGGGAAGATTGGGAGGATATGGGGAGTTCACAGCTTAGAGTAAGAGGTTTCTTTTTGAGAAAATGAAAATAGTCTAAAATTGACTGTGGTGATAAATGCATAATTCTATGAACATACTAAAAAATGATTGAATTGAACACCTTAAATGGCTGAATTGTCAATTACAGTATTTCTAAAAAAACTGTTTAAAAAATTGGCATCATTGCCTCATAAATATTATTTTTAAATGCTATCAAAAGATCCATTCTCAGGCCTTGGCCAGGTAGCTCAGCTGTTTAGAGCATCATCCCAATACACCAAGATTGTGGGTATGATGCCTGATGAGGGTACATACAAGGATCAACCAATAAATACATAAATAAGTGGAATAAGTCTCTCTCTCTCTCTCTCTCTCTCTCTCTCTCTCTCATTAATTTTTAAAAGTCCAATCTCTCACAGACTTTTCTTTTATTATTATTTTCATATGTTTTTTATTGATTTCAGGGAGAGGAAGGGAGAAGAAGGGGAGAGATATAGAAACATCAATGATGCGAGAGAATTATTGACCAGGTGCCTCCTGTATGCCCACAATGTGGGGCATGTGCCCTGACTGGGAATTGAACCGTGACCTCCTGGTTCATGGCTAGACACTCAACCACTGAGCCAGGCTCTCATAGACTTTTCAAAGGAGTCTCCAAGTCCTCTTGATCTAATGAATAAGATTTTTAACTCACCTAAAACATAGAATGCATATGCTTTAATTATCCAACATAGTGTTTCTTTAAAAATATTTTATTGACTTCTTACAGAGAGGAAGGCAGAGGGACAGAGAGTTAGAAACATTGATGAGAGAGAAACATCGATCAGCTGCCTCCTGCACACCCCCCACTGGGGATGTGCCTGCAACCAAGGTACATGCCCTTGACTGGAATCGAACCTGGGACCCTTCAGTCTGCAGGCCGACGCTCTATCCACTGAGCCAAACCGGCTAGGGCTCCAACATAGTTTTAATAGGAAATATAATACAATGAGACAGAGAGAGAAATTAAGTACATTGCTTAACTTCTTTGAGCCTCGGCTGTAAAATGAGCATACTAATTTCATTCTCTACTAGACATTTGCTTAGTCCAGTGATGGCGAACCTATGACACGCGTGTCAGAGGTGACACACGAACTCATTTTTTTGGTTGATTTTTCTTTGTTAAATGGCATTTAAATATATAAAATAAATGTCAAAAATATAAATCTTTGTTTTACTATGGTTGCAAAGATCAAAAAATTTCTATATTTAAGTACATTGCTTAACTTCTTTGAGCCTCGGCTGTAAAATGAGCATACTAATTTCATTCCCTACTAGACATTTGCTTAGTCAGTGGACTCGTTGCTCTGTCCTGTGTCTCAACTAGGCAGGGGAAAAGAAAGTTAAAAAGAGATGACAGGGCAGAGAAAAGGATCCTTCTTTCAGTCCAATCTTCATTTATTCTGCTCAAATACTTCAGTGCCGTGCTCCAAAGTGAATCATCGAAAATTCACCATTATATTCCATGCTACCATCCCCAGCTGAAATACCCTTTCCTGCTTTCTATCCTGGTCAACTCCCACTCCTCCTTCAGGATTCAAGTGTCCCTCTCCGTGAAGCATTCTTCTTCTGGGTTGAGTTGGCCACTCCCTCTTTTGTGCCTGCATAGTATCTAATCTCCTTATTTCATATATATTTATATATTTTTAAAATGATTTCAGAGAGGAAGGGAGAGGAAGGGAGAGATAGAAACATCAATGATGAGAGAGAATCATTGATTGGCTGCCTCCTGCACACCCCCCAGTGGGGATCAAGCCTGCAACCCAAGCATGTGCCCTGACTGGGAATCAAACTGTGACCTCCTGGTTCATAGGTTGACACTCAACCACTGAGCCACACAGGCCAGGCTTTCCTTTATTTTTGCTCACATGTTCTTTTTCTGAGTAGATGGGGAACTCCTGGAGAGTGACTTGTTTTATTCATCTTTGTATACCTGACATTTAAGACAGCATCTCAGTCAATATCTCAAAGAGTCTTCCTTTAACCAGTTTAAATTCCCAACAATTGGCAAGAGCTCACAGCAAAGAAACTTCCGAAAAGGACTATTCTAATTAACTAATGACCTAGAAGGGGCATTAACGAGCAATTACTGCTTGCCAGCGAACTGGAAGAACTAAAAAGACACTGAGACCATAAAATAAATGGCTTTCAGGACAAATTTTTCCTGACTCTATATAATCTTTTCTCTGAGAGAAAAGCTTGGAGGAATACATAAACATCACATAATCTTTTACTTCTCAGATACTATATAATGATATTTATCCTTTTCGACACCCAATAAGTTTATTTTTTACATTTTGTATCATTTTGAAAGAAATATTCTAGAAAGGTGTTATAATTATCAAGGTTTTATTGCACAGGATATTCTGAACAGAAATTGACCTTTTAGTATAGAAATATGTCATCACAATTGACTTAAATTATTGTTTTGCACTTTTAGTATAATGATATATTCAGAGGCTCTTAAAAAGTGCAAGGATATTTGACCTACACTCACAGGTCCCAGACAACTATGTTTTATTTTACTTGAGTAGTTTTTCTATTTTCTCTCTCGGTTGTTGGTTTTTGCTGCTGACAATATCAGTATCAATAGTCCCCATTCTAACTTGCTGCTTCTAATTTACTGTATGCAGGGAAGTCACAGATTGTTAAAGCAGTCTGAAGGATTTAATAATTTTTGCGTGAGGACCTGATGGCTCTTCTATGAGCAACGTCCGTGAATTGGCAATAGGCCTAAAATTGTCTTCGGTGTAATGTTTTTGCTAACTGTCAGTTGCTTGGTCTTAGGTAAGGTGGTGCTATCCTATTTCTTTAACTGCTTTGCTGTGGTATGACACGAAATACTCTTTAAATTAATGGTTACTTACCAGGTATTTCCAGAATATGAGTGTCCTATCACGTGATCAGTTCCTCCTTTAACTCAAATCTGCAGTAGATGGTGACTCATTCATTCCTATTTACAATGCTGCTGATGGGAAGATACTAAAAAAATGGAAACCTGATAGCTAGAGGAGAAAATAAAAACATGTATAGAAAAGGACAAATGTTATTATGAAATGGAATTTTAAATGATGAAAAAAAATCACTCTCCTATTTTGATGATAAGCCTAGCCCAAGCCTCTTCTATCTACCCATTTCCATCCTGCAGACAGACATTGGCAATACCTAGCTAAAAGAGAACCTCACCTATGTCAGAACAAATGATGGATCATTAATAAAATAGACAAGAATTTCATGTGACAGGCACTTTTCTCACAGTGAAGACCACAGAAATATAATTGATAAATTATATACTATGATACACAAGTTTAAAACCTTCTAATAAAAGAATCACAAACTGGCTATTCTTGATATATTGATACCATAGTTAGGGTATCTTTGACTTTGCCACACTGCTTTCCATTTAAGGTAAATCAGCAAGTAGTTTTTCACATAAAGCACAACTTGTGCTTTCAGGTTACTGAAAATAAATGTGGACTAAAACAATGACATATTTGTAACCAAAGGAAAAATTCAGATCTGCTTCCATATAAAAAATCAATTACAAATGATAAGTATTACAAATGGGGAAATATGAAGACATTTTATTTCCTTCTGTTGAACAGCAGTAAGAAGGTGTATTTAAAATGCATATACTGCCCTGACCGGTTTGGCTGAGTGGATAGAGCATTGGCCTGCAGACCGAAGGGTCCCAGGTTCGATTCTGGTCAAGGGCATGTACCTTGGTTGCGGGCACATCCCCAGTTGGGGGTGTGCAGGAGGCAGCTGATCGATGTTTCTCTCTCATCGATGTTTCTAACTCTCTATCCCTCTCCCTTCTTCTCTGTAAAATCAATAAAATATATTTTAAAAAAATAATAAAATGCATATACTGATATGAGAGTATGTATTTGATGTTCTGCTGTTGAAAGTTAACATTTTCATGAAACATTAAATATTTAAATGCAAATGTTTTATTTACTAATTTTCAATCACTTTGTGACAGTTGAATCTTTTAACATATTAGCTTGAGAAGATTCTCAACCTCAATTTTATTCCATGAATTTCTAACCTAAAGATCTACCTTTGGTTTCTTACTAAAACAGCAATAGAAAATATTCAGTTGCATGAAACTGAACTGACTTAAATTTAATAAAATATTTTTACCCACAGTTTTCACATGCAGCTCTGTGCTAGATAGTTTTTCTTGCGGGCATTGTTTTCTGTTTTCTGTTTTGCGGATCCAGTGTAAATACAGTGAATACATTTAATAAACAGAAAACATTTAATAAAATATTTAATAAAACATTTAATAAAATATTTAATAAAATATTTTTAAATTTTTAAAAATTTCATATTTTTAAAATTATTTTATGTTCTCACTAGAGGCCCAATGCACAAATTCCTGTATGGGTGGGGTCCCTTGGCCTGGCCAGCAATTGGGGCCGATCGGGGCCATCTCACTCTGTCCTGATTGAGTGAGCAATAGGGACCAATCGGGGCCGGCCGGCTGGGGGTGGGATTATGGGAGTTGGCTGGCTGCGGGAGGTTGGCTGTGGAAGCATACTGACCACCAGGAGGCAGCTCCTGCATTGAGAATCTACCCCCCGGTGGGCATTGTGTGTCACCACCCCCC
>NW_005871054.1:6847446-7032462 GCF_000147115.1 Myotis lucifugus | reverse complement strand
AGTGCACGAATTCTATATTTGTCAGTGCATTCTCACTTCCGCATTAATCAATATTTATTGAGCTACCATATGTGTGAGATAGCATATTGACATACAAGACCATCGAAAATTGTATCTAAATGAAGCCAAAAGAAATAGAATGGCAAATATATCATTCAATCAATTCCTCAGAGGTTGGCAAACTTTTTCTGTAAAAACCCAGATAGTAAATATTTTAGGTTTTTCATGCCACAAGGTCTCTGTTGCAACTGCCACGGTAGCATAAGGCAGCCATTGACTATACATAAAGTAATAGGCATTGCTGTGTTGTAGTAAACCTTTATTTGCAACAAGAGACGGTGGGCCATTGTTTGTAGACCTCTAAACTAGTATTCACTGTATTTACACTGGATCCGCAAAACAGAAAACAGGATTGAAGGTTTTTCTAGTCAATTAATTTTATAAATAATTAAATTAACCATCCAACTATATTGTATATGCGGAAGAGTTGGTCTACAAGTTGTTTGAAAATGGACTTCGTTATTCTAGTGTATCAGGTATAGTTCAAATTGCTTTCAATTTCTCATGTTGTTAACATTGAAAACCTTTCCCCTGGATATAAAACCATTTGGGGGGGAATTCTCTTGAGCCTCTGCAAAAAACAGGGGGCAACTTTGAAGTGTTTAACAAGAGAATTTAATGATGGGATGACTTAGACAGGTGTGAGTAGTAAGTGGTAAATCGCAGAGAAAGGCAGAGAGGTCAGAACTAAATGCCCGCAAGAAAAACTATCTAGCACAGAGCTGCATGTGAAAACTGTGGGTAATACTGAGATCCATTTCTATAGATTCTTTGATAGTCATACAAGATGGAAATTCTTTCCAAAATGCCACGACAAAACAGAGGAACCTGATAAATGTTGACAGTAAAATGCCGTAACATTTGTGGCATATAGTTTGGCATATATGATCTGTTAATGAAAGGTTTAAACCAAACCTTTTTTTTTCTCACCTGAGGATATGTTTTTATTGACTTGAGAGAGAGAGAGAGAAACAGCGATGTGAGAGAGAAACATCGATGTGAGAGAGGAGAGAAACATCGATGTGAGAGAGGAGCATTAATCGGTTGCCTTCTGAACATGCCTGACTGGGAATCAAACCCAAAACCTAGGTATGTGCCCTGACCAAGAACCAAACTCACAATCTTTTAGTGCAATGGGATGATGCTCCAACCAGCTGAGCCACCCAGACAGGGCCCCAATTTTTTTTTTTGACTGACAAATACCAGTATAAAATATCAGTGCCTTGCAATGTCTTGTACATAGTATTTGCTCTATATTAGTTGAATGAATAAATTTGTTAAAATAATATTTTTTTAACTTTTATTTAAAGAATGATTTAATTAGCAGAAAATGTAATTTATTAAAAAACATTATTTTTGAAAAATCACAAAATTGGGTTAACATGTCTATGGGGCACTTGTGATTCTCTTACCTGTATCCTTCACTCACAGCAAAACCTGGAAGCTGTACACACAAGCTAACTTTCACTAACACTCATTCAACATTTATTTAGAATATCTCCCCATTTGAAATCAGTCATCATTTTGTTTAATAAAAGCAAAATTGATAACAAATTGGAGTCATGCCCTTTACTTATATTTGAGAAAGTTCTAATAGCCTCTTCCCAAAATCATTGTGAAATCTACATAGTAGACAGCCAGGGTACTGCCTGAAATACTGTTAGTAGGTAATACCAACTAGATCGCCTATATTTCACAATATATTAATCATGTGAAATGATTAGGAAGAAATCCTCTGAATTAGGAAGAAATCCTTTATGTGTAAATGTAAACTTTCACAAACTCATACATAACTTCTGTGACAGGTTTTCAAGTCCTGGATTGGGCATACTTTTTATCTGAAAAGGCTTTAGATTTCATCCCCCTTTTAATTTAAGACATAGCAATTGGACGTCAATTATATTGCAGCTACAATTTTCAAGTTTTAGTAATTTTGAATTAGCAACCCAGCTGTCTTTGTCTTCTTTATTTTCTTTTATTTACTATGGCCTTAGCTAACTAATACTTTAATTTTTTTGAACGAGGGTCATAAGAACAATGGCCATGTTTTTCCTGTAGCTCAATGTAAAAGCACTTTTCTCTTACTCATTTTGCAGGGACATATCAAATTACGTGGAATTGGCAAAAATCAGCATGATTTTGTGAAGAGCAAATCCTGCCAAACTAATTTCTTTTTCTAAACTGCAGACCCTGGCAGATGGTATAGCAATGATCACCTCTACAAAACATCATCTGTGTCTACTTACCGGTATATATATCAAGTGTTTTTACACAAACTGTGGTGCTTAAGACAGAGGTAGAATTATGAAAGGAATGCTCTTCTCCCCTCATTACACTGTTGAATGCTGATCTCAGCATAAAAGTGTAAATGAGACTGGAATTGGTTATCGAGTGTGCCAAGTACACACAGATTGTACATCATCCCTGTCTCCAGAGAATCAGGAAAGTAGAATTCCACCTGGCCTAGAAATCAAGTGACCTGGTGCTACCAGGGATTCTCCAAATAACATGACATCCCAGTACTTCTGCACTAAAGGACCTCATCTTGACAACTAAAAAAAAATTCCCGTATATTTAAAAAATAATCTCTTACTAATATCTGATGTTTCCTGAAGTTGTGAGGAACACTATCCATACACCAAAAGTTATCCATAGTCCAAAGTTTTATTCAAGATGTTTTGTCCAATACGAACTTCCTGTTTAGTTCCGTTCCTTTATCCATTCAGTGAATAAGCATTTTGAGTATTTATTACATGCCAGGCATGGGAGATACAAAGATAAATAAGATGTTTCCTTTTGACACATAAACCCTCAGGGATCTTATGGTTAGGAAATACAGACAAACTGATTATTCTCTAACAGGGCAATGGGTGGTGTGTGATATTTGAGGGAGAAAAAAGAAAGTTTTAATAGAAAGTCTTCACAAAAAGGTGACTTGATCTAGGCCTTGAAGGAAAAGTAGTTATTCAATGGGGAGGGGAAGTATAGGGAATTTCAGGTGGAAGATCAACAAAAGCAACACATCTAACTACAGAAGAGTGTCATGTGTTTGGGGAGATATGAGTAGGTTTGCGTGGCTAAGGAACATAGTTTTGGAGGGTGTGGAAAATGGTGAGAAATGAAAGTTAAAGTCATATTGTGAAAAAACTCAAATATCATATTTTTTTAAAATATATTTTATTGATTTTTTCACAGAGAGGAAGGGAGAGGGATAGAGAGTTAGAAACATCGATGAGAAAGAAACATTGATCAACTGCCTCCTGCACACCCCCTACTGGGGATGTGCCTGCAACCAAGGTACATGCCCTTGACCGGAATCGAACCCGGGACCCTTGAGTCCGCAGGCCGACGCTCTATCCACTGAGCCAAACCGGTTACGGCGAAATATCATATTTTATTTTATGGTCAGTAGGGGTCAATTGAAGCTTTCAAGAAAATATCAGACTTCTCTTTTATTATTATTTTTAATCCTCACCCAAGGATTAAAAAAAATATTGATTTTAGAGAGAGAGGAAGGGAGGGAGAGAAACACCAATGTGAAAAAGAAACATGGATTGATTGCATTCCATAAGAACCCCGAGTGGGGGTTGAACCCACAACCTGTTTCAGGTTGTCATTTTTAGTGTATAAAACATAACTGATTTTTGCATGTTGATTTTATGTACTGAAACTTTAGTGAATTCATTTATTAGTTCTAAGAGGTTTTTGGTGGTCTGTAGGGTTTTCTCTATATATCAGATTACATCATCTGTTTGTGTGTGTGTGTGTGTGTGTGTGTGTGTGTGTGTGTGTGTGTTTGTTAATCCTCACCTACGGATATTTTCCCATTGATTTTTAGGGAGACCAGAAGAGAGAGGGAAAGACAGAGAGAAACTTCGATGTGAGAGAAACACATCAATTGGTTGCCTCCTGCATGTTCCCGGGGAGAAGCCTGCAACCAACTTGTGTGCCTTTGACCCGTGACCCTTTGGTCCACAGGCTGATGCTCTATCTACTGAGCCAAACCTAGCCGCTAGGGCATATCATCTGCAAACAGAGAAAGTTTTACCTCTTCATTTCTGATTTGGATGCTCTTATTTCATTTTCTTGTCTAATTGCTTAGGTTAGGACTTCCATTAGAACTTCCATTACTATGTTGAATAAGAGTGATGAAAGCAGGCTCTCTGTCTTAGAAGAAAAGCTTTCAACTGTCCACCACTGACTATAGTGTTAGCTATGGACTTGTCATGTATGGGCCTCTATTACATTGAGATACATTTCTCCTATACCCAATTTGTGAAGAAGTTTTTATCATGAAAGGATGCTGAATTGTGTGAAATGCCTTTTCTGCATCTACTGAGATGATCATATGATTTTTTTATCTTTCTTTCATTCTATTAATGTCAGAAATCACACATTGATTTGAATATGTTAAAATCATCTTTGCATCCCAGGGGTAAACCCCACTTGATCATGGATTCTTTAATGTGTTTTTTTTTATGTTTTTATTGTGGTAAATATAAATAATATAAAATTTACCATTTAAACTATTTTTAGGTGGTTCAGTGGCATTAAGTACAATCGTATTTTTGTACAATCATCACCACTACTCATCTCCAAAAATTTTTCATCATCCTGTTGGGGGGAGTGAGAATTGGAGTTAGACCAGTGGAGTCAGACCAAACATGGATTCAGCAACCTCGGTACTTGAGTCTAGTTAGGACAGAATTCAGAGCCAAGACTCAAACTATAAGAGAAATTTCATTTGGAACATCACAGAGGTAGAAGTACTTCATAGAAGAAATGGGCTTAGGAGACAAGTTATAAAGGTAAAGGAAGGACCCTTGGAGCTTAGAAGTGAGGAGGGTAAAGGTGACATGCCTGAGGGGGATAGGGTTGGGGTGGGGGAAGGTAAAAGGCCCTGCCATGCTCTCAGGAGGGTGAGAGCGCTGGGTCCTCTGTCCTAAGGGTTTTAAGGGTAGAGATTTTAGGGGAGGTCCCAGAGGAAGATCTCAATAGAATATTCAGCATTTTTCCAGGTATGTCTTTTCTGGGTCAGGGTCTCCACTAATTGGTTGGTTGGCCGGCCCTGGGGTGGAGTGATGGTGGGGTTGGGATGGTGATGGTGTATGTGTTGTTTTTCAATGCAGCGGGTCCTGAGGTCAGCCATGGCATGGTGCTGCTTGTCTGGTTTTGCAGCTTTTCTGGGCCTGGAGCTGAAATGGAACTGAGGTCTAGATGTTATCTCTATGGAGGAAAGGTCAGGGGGTCCAAACCACAGATCAGCGATATGCTAGGGGAGGAAAGGTCACCTTGGGAATAAGGTCCCACCCTACAATTGCTAGGCACCTGGGACTTTCCACCCTTGTGACTTTCTGTTCCTGGCGCATCATTCTTGCTCTGCTCATATCTATCTAACTTCCTACCACAATCCCAAATCCATTACACAATACTCTCCATTTCTTCCTTTTCCCAGTCACAGGGAACCACTGTTCTACTTTCTGTCTCTATAAAGTTGACTATTCTAGGAACCTCATAAATAAAATCATACAATATTTGCCCTTTTGTGTCTGGCTTATTTCATTTTCCATAAGGTCTTCAAAGTACATCCATGTTGTAGCATGTATCAGAATTGCATGTTAGGAGCATGAAAGCCCCGCTCCCCTGTCTCAATCCGGGACAAACTCTGAGGCATAACTAACATCTCAGAGTTCCCCTGTGCGATCAGGCTGCAGCTACCCTCAGTGATACTTTGCCTGAAGTCACACTTTTGTTTGGCTTCTTCCTGTCCTTATCCTGCTTCTCATACTCCACATTATTTTCTCCAGGCAGTACTTTCTGGAAAAATCACTTGCACTAGAATCCTCATTTCATGGTCTGTTTCCAGAGAATCCAAACTAAGACATCAAGAAACAACTTGTACTCATAATATCAATTTTTCTTAAGGGACTTCAAAAAATAGGAAAATGCAAGCTATCTAATAGGAAAAAAATGGCTAAAGGTTTAAACAGATACTTTATAAAAGAGCACATCCAAGTGATCAATAAACATATGAAAAGGTACTGTGCTTCATTTGTCATTAGGGAATACAAATTGAAATCACAGTGGTATACCACTACACACCCACCTGAAAAACTAAAATGAAATTATCAAGTGTGGGGGGGGATGTGAAGCAAACAGAGTTCTCATATTGCTGGTGGGAGTGGAAATTGATCCTTTGAAAAACTACTTGGCAGCATGTACTAAAACCAAATGTGCATATTCCATAACGCAGTAATTCCACCACTAAGTAAATATACAACAGGAATGTATGTCTGTGTATACCAAAGGTATTTGCTGGGATGTTCACGGTGGCTCTATTTGTAGTAGCCCCAAACTGGGAACTACCCAGATGCCCATAATGGATACATAAATAGAATACTGTACAGCAAAAAGGATGATCTACACAGAGCAATATAGATGATTCTCACAATGTAATGTTCAGTGAAAGAAGCCAGACACAAATAAGTGCATATTGTATAATTCGATTGATATTAAGAACAAAAGTAGGTGAAGCTGTCTTTATTCTTAGAAGTAGATAGTGGTTAATTACCCAGGGAGGTGGGAGGTGGGGTAGAGGTCGACAGGAGTAAAAAGAAAGCACAAGGAAGGCCCTTGGGGTAATGTTCTGTTTCTTGACCTGGTTACTGGTTACCCTTGTGTGTTCAGTTTGTGAACATTCACTGAGCTGTACACTTTGATATGTGCATATAATTTGATATGTGCATATGTGTATAGTTCTATTAAATTTTTTATATATGATTCAAAAATAACTTCTGCTAGAATAATTGAATAAACTATTGCATAGCAACACAAAGTCATATCACAGAGCTGTAAAAGTGAATGAGGAAGATCACTATGAACTAACTTCAAAATAAATCTTTAAGTGTGAAAACAAGATAAGAAGGGAAATAAAATATATCTGGATCTGCTTATTTGTGGAAGAAGAATGAGAAATAGGAGGAGGGGCAGAAAGGGGGGGCAAAGAAAGGGGGAAAAGAGGGTAAGGGAGTAGAAGAGACTAGAGGAGAGAAGAGTGGAGAGGAGAGGAGTGCAGGGCAGGGAAGGAGAGGGGATAATAAAATGGTTAGCAACCAGGAACTGGGGAAATGCCTTCTCATATCCTGTTCCTGCTTCTCTATTTAATTCTCATTTCGCTGCTGATCAACTGTCTCTGCTACTCAGTTCACACATTTAGGTTACAGCTATAGTCCAGCTCTGATGTTTTTAAACTGCCTTCACTCAAGACAGTAGCTCCGTCTGAATAAGAATATTACAGACCCGATTTCAAATTCCTGGTAGAAAGAATCTGATAGATCCAGTTTGTGTCAGATCTCTACCCATGGTCTGATCATCTGTGACCAAGGAATGAAGTCATATAAATAGAGATATGATTGTCTGGGGCCCATCTTTAAGGAAAAGGAAGTTAAGCTAGATCACTGTGAAATGAGCCAACACCCAAGGAGAGTTAAATGCAATTGTTAAGTGGAAACAAGAGAGTCATGTATAATAAATCCCATTTCTATAGAAACAGAACAAAACTGTGTATATACAAATATATGTATCTTGCTAATGCATATATTAGAAGAGTCTGAAAAGACTTTAGTGAATAGGAAAAAGACATTTATATTTTAACTTTTTATTATGAAATAATTTCAGATTTACAAAAGAGTTGCAAAAATAGTACATAAAATTCCTGTATACTCTTACTTCAACTTCCCCAAATGTTAAATGTTACATAACCACATTAAAATTATCAAAAACTCCCTAACCAGTTGCTCAGTGCTTAGAGCATCAGCCTGTGGACTGAAAGGTCACAGGTTTGATTCTGGTCAAGGATACCCTACACTGGCTCAATCCCAGCCCAATTGGGGGGAGGCAACCAATCAATGTGTCTCTCTCACATCAATGTTTTTCACTCTCTGTCTCTCCCCCTCCCTTCTACACTCTCTAAAAATCAATGGGGGGGAAATATCCTCAGTTGAGAATTAACAACAACAAAAATATCAAAACCAAGGAAATAACACCAATAAATACCACTAACTAATCAATAGGCTATATTCAAATTTTGCCAATGGTTCCTCCACTAATGCCATCCTTTTCCTGGACAATCAGGATCACATAATGTATTTAGTTATCATGTCTTCTTAGACTCTTTAATCTGGGATAGTTTTTTAATCTTCTTTTGTCTTTCATGACCTTGACACTTTTTCTCTTTGTCATTAATAAGTATCCTCTGGGAAGATACTTTCAAGTTATGTAAAAATCCCATTTCTCCAAACTTAAGCCAAACAGTTTTAGCATCCATTATTGACTGTTGCCTGAAACAATTTTTACTATAGTGTTTGGCAAATGGTTATTTTCTATTTCCATCACTTCTTCAACATTTATTACTTAGAATTCTACTATAATTCTGAATTTTTTTCTTACTCAACTAACTATTTGTATAATTGTATCAATTATTTATTTATCATGTGGTCTTATGGACATTGGTTTTATTCCATGGGTTATAATATATTGCTATCATTATTGATTTTGTTGCTTAAATTGTTTTAGATTTAGCCATTGGAATCCCCTTTTAGCTATATACTTTTTTAACCTTTTTTTAGCCATTGGTTTTTATGTTCTTTCAACATTCTCCCATCATTTTTGGAGCATTTATCTTTTGGCATTATAAGATGTTCCTTCCAGCACTGGAACCAGCCATTTCTCTATGGAACTAGGGTTTGCTTTTATTTTTTTTGAAATATTGTATTTACAGAACAAAATCTGAGCACCGGGTGTGTTTGTTGCTACTGGGGTATCATTGCTTCTAGGCCCTCTCAGTACATATACATACACTAATATCTATTTATATACATTTATACACATGCACACACCTCTATTTCTATACTTATTCAAAATCATTAATTTATACTGATACTTTTTCCAGTTTTATTCACGTAAAATTGACCAATAAAATTGTATCTAAATTGTACAACGTATTTGATATATGTATAAATTGTGAAATGATTTCCACAATTAAGTCTATGAACACATACATTACGTCACATAATTATCTTTTTTGTGTATGTGTTGAGGATGCTTAAGATCCATTCACTTAGTAAGTATCCAACACAGTATTATTAATTATACTCAACATGCTGTACATTAGATTCCCAGATCTTATGCAAGTAAAATGAAACTGTTCTTACTCTCTTCATTGTGTCTATTCTCAGACTTTTTTTGCTCCAACAATGTGCTGGAGCTTCACCCCTAGACTCCCAGACCCCTCCAAAGGTGCTCTCATCTGTGGGTGTTGGTCAAAATTGATCTTCTGTGGTGGGATGACAGTAGAAAACTCCTATTCTGCCACCTTGCTCCTCATACTTTTTATTCCAATCGCACACCAGAGGGGTCACTCTAGCCTTCGTCCTTTCCTTATTTATAATTCCTTCTTCTGATGTTGCAAACTTATTGAGCACTTAGTCTCCATCAGAACTGTGCAAATTGCTTTACATACATATCTCATTTAATCTTCATGAAAACCCTACGGTAGGAAGTATTTTTTATCTGCATTTAAAAGAAGAGTGAGATACTAAGAGGTTAAGTAATAGCGCTAATTATTTATTAAATGTTAGAGCCAAGATTTGGACCCAAGGAGTCTGACTCCAGAATTCATGTTCTTGACCACTATGTACAGCCTATTAATAAAATCTGAGGAAGCTAGCACAATATGAGCTGATCTTACTCATATAGGTAGAAACAGCGTAACCAGAGAGATTTAAAATACACGTAAAATCTCATATAATAAAACCAGAAGAAAATAGATGTAAATATTTATTCAATCTCAGGATGAGAGAGGACTCTGACCTTGCAAGTGTCCAATCCTCAGCTGCGTCGGTCACTTCAGGATATACTCCCTCTTTCAGCTGTGGTTAAAAAGGAAATTTTAGCTGCATACTGTTTTTTTCTCAGGGGTCACTCTTGACTTGTCTGCCTTCCTCCCCGTTTGAACTGTCTTTGCCTTGCCTTCTCTGTCAGACAGACCAGCTTGGAATCAGAGCTTCCTCTTCTCGTTGTCCTGTCTGAATTTGGCATCCTGACCCTTCGCTAGTGGTCTTGGCACCACTGACCCAGGATCTCCATAGGAAACTGCTCTGGTAATTATCCTCCTGGCTCCGCTTACCATAGCCTCATGCCCACTTTCAGCCCAGAAAATCACGGCTCTACCATGCCTCTCAGGCCCCCATATGTCCAAGACAGGAGTCTGTGGTCAAAAAGTAATGGAAAACACACTTGCACACAAAAAAGAAAAGATGGATAGGTTTGACTAAAGGGTAAAACTTTCCTTCTTCAGTACAACACACAATTCTATGGTTCTATACCGGAACACACATGTCCATGTGCATATTGCAATAATTGATTTTTTAATTGTTAACATTCCTTAGTACTTAGTTTTTCCCCAATATTATTAATTTTTCTACAAATTTGTATTTTGAAAAATTTAAAGCTTACAGGAAACTGTGAGGAATAGTACAATGAACACACACTTCACCTATATTCAGCAACCAAGAATTGAATTTTCCTACCAGATCTAAATATTTATTGTCTCTACCCCCCAAATTTCATGTGTATTTTTAATCTTGTTGCATGTACGGTAATATGTTTCAGGGGGCCCATGACCACCCATGTTTGTTGATTACTAGAGGATTTATAAGAGTCAATATCAGGTTATACTCACAGCTTAGATTTATTGCAGCAAAGGCAACAGGAAAAATATATGCATTGGGCAGAATCCAGAGAGACCAGATACAAGCTTTCCAGTCCTTCCACATTAAGTGCCACATAGGATATGCTTTTTCTCTTGCAGAGGACCTGTGCAGAAAGCCTCCATTAGAGGAGTCAGCTCAAGTCTTAGGGTTCAAGGCTTTTATGGAGGGCTAATTATACAGGCACATTCTAGCACATGACCATTCATGCCAAATGAAACTCAGGAGCCTAACAATGAAACCAGTGCACATCAGTAACCTTGATGTTTGGACAAAACAATTCTGACAAGCTGGTAGAGCATGGCCCGTTGCTCTAGATCAAGCATGTCAAACTCAAAGGCTAACACAAGCCAAATAAACAAGGCCTGTGGCCCGTGGGCCGCGAGTTTGACAGGCTTGTTCTAGATGTATATGATAAAATCATCAAAATTAATATAACGAAACTTCCAAGGACTACATACCCAGGGGTTGGCAATGGTCAGTCATGAATCCAGGCCTCCTTAGAGATATGCAAGAAGAGGGCTACCAGAACTACTCTATTAACTCCTCACACCTTACCTTTCCTTGTTCATGCCATTTGAATTGCCTTTCTCAAAAGCCTAGCTCAAGTTCCACATTTTCTCCAGCACCTGCATGCGGCCCTTCCTGGAGCAGTTACTTCCTAAACATGTGCTCAGTAGAGAAAGCTTGAGTGAAGTCTTCCCAGATCTATTCAACCTGATGATCTCTTTCTTCTCACAGAATTTCCCACTTATTTTTACAATTAATCATATAATGACTAGGTATATCTTTTATCTTATTATCTGATATTGCCATTAAATTTTCAAATTTATGTTTTCTCTTTAACCAGATGTTAAATGATGATCGTGTCTAAGGCCACTGTATATTCCACTGCTCCTAGAACAGAGTATTGGTTGTAACATACACTTACTAAATATTTGTTGATGCTGATTAATCAGTGGTTCAAAAAGTACCTTCCAACAATTTTATTTTTAATTAATATGTGAATACAAGGAGTGCATTATGCAGCTTTGGCTAGCACACATGCTGAAAGGCCTTTGTCCCAGAACAAGGTGACATAAGAAAATTCAAGTCTTCCAGTCTTACGAAAAAGTAAAGGGAAAATGAACTTTTAAAGAATATGTTATAGAAAAGAAATGCCTTAGTTGTAATAACTATCAGAGAGAGCACTGTGTATGTTACATGATAACAGAATACAGAACCCTAGAAGTGAGAGTAATCTGAGAAGTCCTGTTGATAACTTTAAAGAAACTGATGAGCAAAATGGGACTATTTCAACCCACCTAATGTGTGGGTTTGAGGTTTAGGTGAAAGAAGTCATTGCAATACTGGAGGTCTACTAAATTGGTTTATCACTGCAGGTAGTGACCCAGACAAGAGAGATCTGTGCATCATATATGTCTATATCATCAATACAAGTCCTATTGCTTGGGCAGTTACACAAGCCACCAGAAGAGTGCACATAACTATTAGGATGGTGCTTCTCAAACTTTAGGGTGCACCAGAAGCATGTGAGGGGCTCGTAAAACACAGATGGCTGGCCCAGTTCCAAGAATTTCTGACTCAATAGATCTAGGGTAGGGCCAAATAATTTACATTTTAAACAAGCTCCTAGGTAATGCTGATGCTGCAGGTCCACATACAATACTTTGAGTATCAAGGTACTATATCACTCATGTACACACAACAGTATATATTTTCATTATCCTAACTGCAATTCTCAGCAACCAATGAGGTCCTAAGTAGCAGAACTTAGACTTTATCACTTACCATTCCACCTTTATTTGGGTCTTATCCATTTACCAGAGGCCACTATCTTTCATATATTAATAGTAAGATATTACTAGTATTTTTACTATAATGATACTCCTCTTCAGAAACTATTCAATAATAGAATCTCATCCCTGAAAGTTGCTAATAATTACATCAAGTTGCTTCTGTTAACACTGAAAATTACGAGATACCATTTGTCCATTCTTAATCAGCTATTATTTATTACTAGAGGCCTGGTGCACAAAAAATTTGTGCACTGGGGGGGGGGGGGCCCTCAGCCCAGCCTGTGCCCTCTCGCAGTCTGGGACCCCTCAGGGGATGTCCACTTGCCAGCAGGGAGCAGGCCTAAGCTGCAGTCAGACATCCTTAACACTGCTGAGGAGGCAGGAGAGGCTCCCACCACCACTGCTGTGCTGGCAGCTGTCAGACTGGCTTGTGGCTAAGCAGAGCTCCCCCTGTAGGAGTGCACTGACCACCAGGGGGTAGCTCCTGCATTAAGAGTCTGCCCCCTGGTGGTCAGTGTGTGTCATAGTGACCAGTCATTCCCAGTCGTTCTGCTGTTAGGGTCAATTTGCATATTACCCTTTTATTATATAGGATAATATAATGGTCAGATCTCATATCACAATTTATTGTTATCTGAATAGTGTTCTTGCCATTTGTTCTCTTTGTTCCTCTTTGAAGACTTTTAGTAGAGAGAAGTGGGAAAATAATGGTGTCCACATTGCGTGTGGTCACTTTTTGGCCTGGCACGTTATGTCTGACAGGCACTATGTGGAGTGAGCTATTACCAGCAATCTGTTCATTCTACCCTTCAGTAGGCACAGCAAATAGGATGTGTTCCAACTAAGCCGTAGGTCTCCTTGAGAGCTAAATACTACATATGGCATTTGTTGAATCATTTTATTGTCCACAAGTCAGAGAGATATTTATCAGGAGCATCATTCACCTGGAAAGTCCAGGAGCTTCTTACCTATAGACAGTGATTAAATTAGTAAACCGGCTGTTTTCCTTTAGTCCCAGATTCAATTAATTGCAATGACTAAGAAAATTTATTTTGGTTATGATATTCACTGCAATGGCATATTAGCACTTTTTTCAAGGCCATCTTAAGGGGTTTGGGGAGCTAATGGAATTGAAGGGAAGGAAAACCTGCTTGGAATGAGGTAGTTCCTGTGGGTTTTAATAGTAGGGATCCCTATTTGGTCTTGGTTGGGTATTTGTTCTGCAATGAGTAGACTCTATAGGCTCTTTCTCTCCATATGTTACACTGTAAAATACAAAATCCCTGGTTACACAACATTATGAATATACTTGATGCCACTGAAAATGGTTAAAATGGCAAATTTTATGTTATATACATTTTACCACATAAACAAAAATTAACAATGATCTTGATGTAGCCAAATGCTGAAGATATTCAGGAAAGTAATTTTAAACCAATGAAACATAAATATAGCTTTTAATATTTATAGGAATTAGATGGCACATGATAATATATGGAATTAAATAAATGTGATCACATTAAGTAAAATTGATACAGTTGTGTTTAATTTCAGAGCTAACAGAGAGATAGACAAAGGCAGAGAAACACAGAAGGTGACCAAACCTGGACATTTCTTCTTTCCTCCAATGAAGAAAATGCTCTTTTCAGTAATAGGCAATAAAAGGATTTTAGAAAGTATCACTTCTAGCACAAAGCAGTATTTTCATCAAACTAACTTAAATTAGTCTAATGGCTTACATTAACAATACTGGGCAAATATTCCGTGATATTACATCTCTAAGATTTGCTTCAAAAAGACCTACAGACTGGAGGAAATGAAGAACTGTATTCACAAGGCAGATTAGCCATGAACTGATCATCGTTGAGAATGAGTTGAGGTTTATGGAGATTCATTGTGCTTTTGTGCATATTTGAATTTTCCACAATGAAAAGATGACTAAATCCTTAAAAAAAAAAAAAAAAAAGCCCCATGACAGAGAGTGTAGTTGGTTTAGTTTTGGTCACATGCTCACGCCTTGACTACATCAGGGAGGTGAGAGGAGAGTCAGTGAGTGGGTGGACCCTCCAAAAGGTCCTTTGGTTTCTGTACCAGGAAAACATCTGCATATACCATCCTGTCAATGAGGCCCGGGGGGGAGAGGTAATTCCCCCAATGGACATTGAGATGCAATTAGGAAGAAGGATGGTGACTGAGTGGCCAAATAATGACAAATGTCTACTCCTTTGCATTACCATTGGGCACTTTATCAAATTTTCTCCCTCAACTCCTGTCACACCTGTTGCACCCCACATTCCATCCAGGCCATCCACCTTGTGCTGTCATGCTCCCTGCTCTCTCTTGCCTCGGTACCTTTTGTCGTGTTGTTATATCTGCCAATAGGCCCTTCTGTTCCTTGTCCCCGATGAAAGTCTACTCATTCTGCAGATTTCATCTCCTTTCACTTTCCAAGCAGCCGGTGGTACATCTTGAATGGTTCTCAACTCTTCATCTCACAATAATAGTCAGAGCAATGATTCTGGTTCAGAATGAGCTGAGAGCTGGTTACAGTACAGATTGCCTGGCCCTACCCTTAGGGTTTCTGACTCAGTAGGTCTGGGTGGGGTCCTGAGAATTTACATATTTAACAGGTTTCTAGGTGCTGCTGATACTGTTCATCTGAGGACCACACTTTAGAAACTTCTGCTTTAGAGCACTGGTGTCCAAATCTGACAACATATCATCCTCACCTGTTAAAAATATGATCTACTGCAGGCCTGCAGAGTCAGATACTCTGAGACTGGCATCCAGGAATCTGCATTTTTAAAAAAATATATTTTATTGATTTTTTTACAGAGAGGAAGGGAGAGGGATAGAGAGTTAGAAACATCGATGAGAGAGAAACATCAATCAGCTGCCTCCTGCACACTCCCTACTGGGGATGTGCCCACAACCAAGGTACATGCCCTTGACCGGAATCGAACCTGGGACCCTTGAGTCCGCAGGCTGACGCTCTATCCACTGAGCCAAACCGGTTAGGGCGGAATCTGCATTTTTAATAGATTCCCTAGCTATTATTTCTGAAGTGATTTGGCACATTTTTTTGAATAGGCATTTGAGGACAATTGTAATAATAGACTGTGGGCCTGATTAGTCAGCCCCTCCCCACCCCCCACTTCAGGCAAAGTGATGGAAGAGTCTGGTATATTTCTTCCTAATATGACAGAAGCCACCCTGAAGAAAGGATGTCTTCTTACTGGTTAAAGGTTATGTTTGGAAGATTAACAAAATTTCACACAAATATTCATATATATTCATCCTGGTTAGTCATTTTAAAATTTAAAATAAAACCAGATCAATTTCTACTTCTTAAATGAGAAAACATTATAAACTAATTTAACATATTAGAAAAAGTGGGGTGAAATGTGTACTCTCATTTATTGCTGTTGGAATGTACATTGATGTACTCTCTTTGAAAAATAATTTGGCAGCTCCATCAAGAGCTAGAAATGTTTAATTTTGTAATCTTGATTCATTGACCTTTGATTCAGTAATCTCACTTCTGGGAATTGGTCCAAAGTAAATAACTTATAATATATTAAAACTCATATAAATGAATGAATATATAATAGTAAACACTGGAAACAATTTAAATCTCTAAAAATAGAGTATTGGTTAAGTAAACACAGGCACTTAATGGAATATTATAAAGCAATTTAAATGCCTGATTATTTATTCATTCATAAAAAAATAAAATAGTTGCCAACTTGTCCCCAAAGGGTTATATCTATTTGCACTCTTCCCAGCATTGTACCTGTACCTTCAATGACAATGGACATTATCATTGTTTAAAATCTGTCAATTATATCTTCTGTTGTTTTATATATTATTTTTATAGTAGAAAAATGCTAAAATTGTATTTTTAAAAGATTTTATCAATTAGGGAGGAATGTATACCAGGTGCCATGGTTGAATATCAGTGTTTTTATTTCTTTTAAAAAAGAACTATTTATTGAAGGCCTGATCATATCTTACTTGTTTTCCTCTTATTTAACTCCACATATTTGAATCACTTAATCCCAATTGCCCATGAAAAACATATTTCTTATATGTGTATACTTGTATTCAACTAAATAAGAAATCATATCTGAAACATACCATGAGGGCTTTAAAATGTTCCAGTATATAGGCCCAGTAATTGTATTTCTGAAAATAAATGCTAGGGCTATAACCTGAAATGATTATAATATTTAAAAATTATCCAATAATAGATAAAATTTATGAAAATTTTATTTATAAGGTGGTTTAAGAGCATGGGAAAATGTTATAATGTTAAATAGAAAGTATATTAAGCTTGAATATTTATTATGATCATAACTATGTAAAACCAGCATCTAAAACACTCCAAAACCTCTGAACTACTAATCTATTTATACTTTAAGCATAATAGATTATTTTCTTTCTACTTATCTGTATTTCCAAATTTCATTTACAGTATATATTACTTTTATATTTAGAAAAGTAAAATAAATATAAAGACTATTCAGTTGAAATTAACAGAAACACAACTCAAATTAATGTAAGCCAAAAAGGAAGAGTAGGTAAAGGGAGGGAGTTCATAGAAGGGTTTGGCTTCAGTCCAAGGTGGAAATTATATCATCAGTTCTCCCTCTTTCACCCTCCCCCCAGTAGCTCAGCTCAGCCTCCTCTGTGTAGTAACCTCATTTTCTTCCATCTTCCAGGCTGCCAGAGAAGTAGGTTGCCCACACCTCCAGGCTTCCATCGTCTGCTTTAGGAATCCTAGTGGAAAGAGGACTCTTTCCCCCAATGTCTACGTGTCACTTCCAGAGAAGGACTATAATGGGCCCTGCTTGGGCCACCTGCCCACCCCTAGGCTAATCACATTGTTGGGAAAATGGAGTATTAAAATTGGGTGGCTTGTGACATGTTCCAGAAGCTAGGATCTGGTACTGGAAGAGAGAAATAGCAGTAATGGTCAGCCAAATAAATTCAATTTAAAAAACTGAGAAAAAATAAATAAAAGGAAGCAAGATAATGGGCAGCACAGTATACTATCACAGTGCACCAGTTTCATCTATGCTCTAGCCTTTTGAAACGTGCAATTCCAAAAATTTCCCATACTGGATTAAATGCAACACCTTCATGTACAGTTCATCTCCCAGGAAGACACCCAAAGTCTTGTCCGGGGACCACATTGTGTGAAGTCTGCAAACTCTGGGCCATATGCTTTCTTCTTGGTCAGATGAAAACAGGGCTCCTTCTAGTCCTGTAATGCAAATATCTACATGGCTCCTATTGTCCTGGAGTTCTTTAGTGACTCAATCTTGCTACCTCTGGGTCTGTACATGTGAGAAGAAGTCTCCCTCACCCATCACATTGCAGAATCGAACCACTTTAGCCACCATCTTCTTGTTGGCCTGATTATGGAGCCTCTGTGTTGTCTTAGGTTTTGAACATTCACAAACTTCTTTTCAAGTCGTTTTTTTTCCATGGCAATATGACTCCCTTCAGATCTCTGCTGGCTTTTTGCCAAATTTATACCTGGGAATTCCATAAACCAGGCAGCAATAACCAGAAATTTTGTCCCACCCTCACAGTTTCTGTCTCCTAGTAACAGATCTCAGCTTTGCTTAGTCTATAAGCTCTCAATTTACAGTCTCCAGTAATGGCTAACGTGCCCCCAGGCTGTACTTCAGTGGACAGTCTTTTACCACAGGCACGATTTCTAATTATATTTGGCAGGGAATAGCCCAATTGTTTAAGAGAAAGCGGCAAGGGACACAGGGTTCCCTAATTTTTATCAAGACTCTGGTGTGTTTCCTGCCTCCCACCTTTGTATTCATTTTAGATGGGAGCATAGAGTTCGGCTTTTTCAATGCAGCAAGAATTATTATTTGACCCTCAGTGGTCCTGGATCACTGGCTAGAGGCAGAAGGGGCCTTCCTGTGTGCTGTTGCCTTTGTGCTTTCAGCTTATCCTTTCCTCTTAGCTTAGCAGGATTTCTTTCTAGCAACTCCAAGTTCCCATCATCCCAATTTGTCAGTAGGTCCGGACAAATGGGGTACCCTGTTTGATTGACCTGGGTCATGTTCCCACCTCTGAGGCGGTGGGATTTACTGGAGAAAGAGGGGAGGAGTAGAAATCCATTGTGGGGTGGACCACAAGCTACTATTGAACCTTTATTTTTAAAGGAGTTTAGTACTTCATATATAAATCACAGTATTTATATGCATATATGCATAATCCATGGACACAGACAATAGTGGTGAAGGCCTGGGGTGGGGCCAGAATCAGGTGGAGGGGGGCACGGGGGGAAAATGGGAGACATCGGTAATACCCTCAACAATAAAGATAAATACATTTTTTAGAAGTTTGCATAACATGAAAATAAACAAAGAAGAAATGAAAAAAAATCATTGAATCTAAAACTGTATGAGTAGAAAAGGTTCTTAGGATCACACCCTCGTGTTTAAAAATTGCAAGGTGATCTCAAACAGAATGAAAAAGAGCCAGAACCAGAGAACAAGGAAAACAACAGGAGACTTTGTCACCCCTTCTTCGCACCATCAGAAATGCAAGAACTGGTCCTGTAAAAATATTCAGCGGCTTCCTTTGCTTTTGTAAACCTGCAGCTTTACCCACGTTTGACAGGTAGAATCTAAATTTCTTTTATTTTATTATTTTTAAAAAAATATATTTTATTGATTTTTTACAGAGAGGAAGGGAGAGCCAAACCAGTCAGGGCTCTTTTATTTTTTATTTATTTGCAGTGATTGATTGACTTTAGAGAGAGAAACATCGATTTGTTATGCCACTTATTTATGCATTCACTGGTTGGTTCTTGTATGTGCCCTGACCAAGGATCCAATCTTGGCATATCGGGACGACACTCTAATCAACTGAGCTATCTGGCTGGGACCTGGAATCTAAATTTCAAAAGTACTTTTAGAAGGTGCTATATCCATTATTCTCATCTACATATATCTTTTGTTTTTATAACATTATCTGATTACTAAATTTATGTTAGCACTTAGTGAATATCAATATTCATAGCCTAGAGAATTTCCCTTCCAGTCTAGAGCTTTCTGCTAGCTTTCTTGGTTTCCAGCCTTTGCAGTTTTGCATCTTGGTTCTGTGTTGTTTTTCCCCGTAGTTCCCAAGCTAATCCAGATCCCTGGAATTGTGGGTCTGGCCCCTTATTCATGGAAATAGATTAGAAAATATAATTTTAACATTCGGTTAAATTGTTTTAAGTTTAAAACAATAAACTATTGTTTTTCCTATTGATTCAGACAGAGTGGAAGGGAAGGAGGGGGCAGGGGAGAGAGAAACATCGATGTGAGAGAGACCATGAATTGGTTGCGTCCTGCGTGCCCCTGACCAGGGGTGGGGAGCAAACCGAAACCAAGGTATGTGCCCTTCACTGGGAATGGAACCTGCAACCCTTGGGTCAGAGAGCTGACGCTCTAACCACTGCGACAACTGGCCAGGGAAAAAACTTAAATTTTAAATTTCAGAGTAATTTTAGATTTGCAGAAAGATTGCAAAGATAGTACAGAGAGTTCCTTTGTATCCTTCATCCAATAAGGATGTTAACATCTTACCTAGCTATGAAGCATTTGTCAAAACTAGAAAATCAAATTTGGCACATTACTATTAACTGAACTTCAGACTTCAAATGGATTTTCCTAGTTTTCCTCTAATGTTTTTTCTATTCCAGGATTCAATCCAGGGTAGCACATTGCATTGAATCTGCTAAATTTTAAAACAAACCATTTTTCAAGTTATTTCTAGTTAAGCTATGACAATTATTGTGAATGTGGCATTTTAATATTTAATATAAACTCTTCATTAGCCAAAACACAAGCTGCCAAGATGCCACGTTCTGTGGTTAGGAGCTTCTCTGGGGAAGACTATTACTTGTTTGGCACATTTTATTTTTATTTTATTTTATTTTAAATTACAGAGAGGAAGGGAGAGGGATAGAGAGGTAGAAACATCGATGGGAGAGAAACATCCATCAGCTGCCTCCTGCACACCTCCTACTGGGGATGTGCCCGCAACCAAGGTACATGCCCTTGACCAGAATCGAACCCAGGACCCTTGAGTCCGCAGGCCGACGCTCTATCCAATGAGCCAAACCGGTCAGGGCTTGTTTGGCACATTTTAGCTGTCCATAGTTTCATACATTCTCTGCAGGATGTCCTTTTCACAGTAGTATGAGTTAAGAGAAGTCCAAGAGAATGCAAAGCAGTTTGACTCTTAGTGGAAAAGAATTTCATTATTCCTAATACAATTAGTAGATTTAGGATTTTATTCCAGTGACATGCTATAAAGGTGGCAGAAATATAATTTATGAATACAGTACAGGTATGATATGATCATCACACTCTAAGCCTGTGGTCACCAACTGGTGGTCTGTGGACCACTGGTGGTCCGTGAGGTCCGAAAGGTTGGCGACTGCTGCTCTAAGCCACAGAAACCACAAAAGAACACAAAAACAGATTCTTGTTCAACTTCTCTCAGGAGAAAGACATTTGCCACCAAAGCCAAGAGTTCTCTCTAGGAAAAGAAAGCTCACTCTAGGACTGCGGTTCTCAACCTGTGGGTCGCGACCCCTTTGTTGGTCGAACGACCCTTTCACAGGGGTCCATCGGAAAACACATATATAATTACATGTTGTTTTTGTGATTAATCACTATGCTTTAATTATGTTCAATTTGTAACAATGAAAATACATCCTGCATATCAGATATCTACATTATGATTCATAACAGTAGCAAAATTACAGTTATGAAGTAGCAACGAAAATAATTTTATGGTTGGGGGTCACCACAACATGAGGAACTGTATTAAAGGGTCGCGGCATTAGGAAGGTTGAGAACCACTGCTCTAGAAGTAATATCTGGAGTCATTTGGGGGAGGAGGGAGTGAATGTTACTTTGCAATTTTAAATAGAAATATTTTCAGATGTATAGAGGCTATCCTATATAATAAAAGGCTAATATGCAAATTGTCCCCTCGACCAGGAGTCCAACCGGTAGTTCAACCAGTGGGAGGGGCCGGTTGGCCAACCTCACATGTCCCCTCCTCCCGGCAGGCCCCACCCCCAATCTGCCTCAATCGGCACCAGGCCTCTAGTTTTCATATAAGATTGATTTTTTTAAGTTTATATTTTAAGAGAACAATATTGTAGGTATTACAACAAAAGAGCTCTAAAGAATTCTATTTGAAGTCAATTCAAGGACTTATCCAATCTAAGAGAAATACAGAACTTTGCTAAGTATATATTCCATCTGATTTCATCTAGTTCCTGCCACAATTAATAGTTATCTTCAGGTACTGTCATCAATCACAGATGACATGTACAATTCCTGAAGAAGTCTCTCTCTATCTCCATCTGGGGGGTGGGGGGGAATTCAAGACTTATAATAATTATTTTGTAACAACCAAAGAAAGCAAGATAAATGAGAAAAGCAACAAGAAACAATGAAATGTTTTGCCAAGCATTAGTGTATAAATAGAGGCAAATAGGATCTTATGTGTTTAGATTTTTTTTAACCATTTGTTTCTGGAGGAATAAGGAATATTGTAATTTAACTAATTATTTTTAAAAAGCGAGAAAAATAGTATTTATGTAGCACCTATTGTTCCCTAACCCAGTGGTTCTCAACCTTCCTAATGCCGTGACCCTTTAATACAGTTCCTCAAGGTGTGGTGACCCCCAATTTCATTGTTACAAATTGAACAGAATTAAAGCATAGTGATTAATCACAAAAACAATATGTAATTATAAGTGTTTTCCGATGGTCTTAGGCGACCCCTGTGAAAGGGTCGTTCGACCCCCAAAGGGGTCGCGACCCACAGGTTGAGAACTGCTGCCCTAACCATTTGTTCATATATAATATATTGAATAGTTAACTGGTGACTACACTTTAGGCACAGCTGCCATGGTTACTGGCACAAGGTACGCAATGTCTAATTGTCCTCTGAAGCCACTTCAAAAGTAACTGCCTCTGGCCCTAGCCGGTTTGGCTCAGTGGATAGAGCCTTGGCCTTCAGACCGATGGGTCCCAAGTGTGATTCCAGTTAAGGACACATGCCCAGGTTGTGGGCTCTATCCCCAGTAGGGGGCATGCAGGAGGCAGCTGATCAATGATTCTCATCATTGATGTTTCTATTGTTTCTATCTCTCTCTCCCCTTCCCTTCCTCTCTGAAATAAATTTAAATATATATATACATTTATTTATTTTTTTATTTTTATTTTTATTTTTTTAAAGAAGAAATTCGGACACACCGGGGATGGACATGCACAGAAGAGAGACCGCATGAGGACACAGTAAGAAGGGCACCATCTGAAAGCCAAGGAGAAAGGTCTAAGAAGAAACCAAACCTGCTGACACCTAGCTTGGACTTCTAGCCTCCAGAACTGTGAGAAAATTAATTTCTGTTGAAATCATCCTGTGTATGGTATTTTGTTATGGCAGCCCTAGCAAACTAATACAAACTAAATGACATATAGTAAGTGCTTTAAAAATGGTACTTATTATGTGCTAGAGGCCTGGTGCACAGATTCATGTACCAATGGGGTCCCTTGGCCTGGCCTGCGAGAATCAGCTGAAATTGGCAGTCCTACATCCCCCAAAGGATGTAATAGTGTGCAAAGTGGCAGGCGGCTGCTCCCGCTCATCCCGGCCCAGCTGTGCCTGCCACAGTTGCCGCTCCGCTGTGGACACCGCTGCAGCTGTGCTCCCCAGCTGTGAGCCTGGTGTCTAGCATCCGTTGGTCAGCTGAGTGGCGCTCCTGCATTGGGCGTCTGCCCCCTGGTGGTCAGTGTGCATCATAGCAACCAGTCGATCGGTCTAACAGTCAAACAGTTGACCGGTCGCTTAGGCTTTTATATGTATAGATAATTGGCAGTTATTATATGTACAGTATACCTCTTGTATATAAATTATTTATGCATGCATTGGCCAATGTGTCTTGGTTGGTTGGAGCTTCGTCCCACACACCAAAGGGTGGCGGGTTCAATTTCCAGTCAGGGCATGTACCCAGGTTGCAGGTTTGATCTCTGAGTGTGTATGGGAGGCAGCCAATCAATGTTTCTCTCTCACATCGATGTTTCTCTCTCTCTCTCCCTTCCTCTCTTTCAAAAAAAATTAGTAGAAACATCCTTGGATGAGGATTAAAAATAATGAAAATAAAATAATAAATTATCTATGCATATGCTTAGCAAGTTTTAGGTATTGATGTGGCTCTGAATTCATGTCTCTTTTATGGTTGTCTTTAGGTTCTATGGGTGTCTGTTTCTGTGTGTTTGGCAGGTTTTTAAAGTTTTACATTCAACACTGCAAAGGTTTCCATTCACATTTACCTTGTCTCGAGGGCCCTGAATAATCTGACTCCCGGGGCTGCTTTTCCTGAGAGTCACATGACTCACCCTTTCCCCTTTATTCCAATCTCTACTTTAATATCACTAGATCAGAGTCTTCGCTAATCACCCAGCTAAAGAGCATCCCTTGTCATTCTCTACCTCCTTACTTTTTGCTTTGCCGAGTGCCTATTAATTATCTGGGCATTGTGTCTTTGCTTATTGTCTCTCCCCTCTACCACATTTTCAGCTACACGAGGATAGAGGCTTTGTTAATAAATGTGGTTGGATGGAAATTTGTAGCATTAAACATTGAAGTCAAAGATAATAGCTTTCAATTTCCTTAATGATATAACAAATATTGCAATGAAGTGGTCAAATAATGCTGAAGAGATGCATTCCACTGTTGTTTGAGTACATTAGATTGCCCCAGAAATCTCTATATTTATTTATTTATTACTGTGTAATTGACTGCTTTCAGGGGTCTATTCCGTTCAGAACTTTTAACCAGTATCTTGAAACTGCCCTTGGTCCTCAGAAATGGATCCTTGGTAGCTATACAGAAGAACTCTGTCCAGTGGAAATGTACTGAGCACCACATATGTACTTTAAAATCTTCTAGTAGCTACATTTGTAAAAGTAAAAAGAATAGGTAAACTATTAATATTTTGTTTAACCTAAGATATTTAAAACATTATCATTTCAACATGAAACCAATATAATGTAAATACAATTATTATTCTTTTCTATCCTCACCTGAGGATATAACACAATTATTAATGAAGTATTTTACATTATTTCTTTTTGGTACTGTCTTAGAAATTTGATGAGTATTTTACACTGGCAGCACATCTTAATTCAGATGGCAAATTTTAACAATTAAAGTGAAATGCACTTCTACCAAAATATTAAAGTTTTATGTAATGGAAAAAAAATATTTTACATTGCTTCAGTTTTAAATGTTTAATTAATAACAATTAAATAAAATGAAAATTCAGTTCTTCAATTGTACTAGCCATGTTTCAAATGCTCCATAGGCACACGTGGCCAGTGTATGGGACAGTTTGAATTTAGAGCACGAGACTCTGTCTCATGGTCATAATTGATTGGAGCTGCAGTAGGCTTCAAACCACAGCTCAGCCAATCAGGTTCTTCCTCTCAGGAATTTGAATTTTGAACTGAAATACACAGAGAATGGAGAAATTTGGCTCTGAGTCATGTTAGTGGCAGAATTCCAAAGTGAAGGTCATGAGCAGCTGTTGTGAGGGTCCCCAGAGCTTCCTTCCTTGTCTTCTGTCGTTCCAGAGGCCTGGTTGGTAGTTCAGTTGTGTGGTTTTTTTTTTGAATTCCATGAGAGAGCCTAATATAATTCCAGTAAGTTTTTATTTTCCCTTGAGCCAGCTCAAGCTGGTTTCTCTTACGTGTAATGATGTTAATAAAAAAGTAAAATAAACAAAAAAATCTTAAATTTTTTAAAAAGGAGATTCATAGGAGAACATAATTATGCAGAAGGATATACATTTATGCATAATTGTCCAGGGTGTTATCAACCCTCAACAGAATGGAGCAGGGTGTAGATAATTCAAAACCGTAAATTGATACGGAAAGAGCATCTCTTTGATTTTGGAATACATTTATGTGAATTGGGGGATGGGGGCAGAACAGAAACAAGATACAGCTTCCTAATTGTTTTATAGAGAATTTAATCAGCATGAATTCTCCAAGAATGACGTTGATCACACAGCAGGTGCTTGATAAATGCATGTTGATTAATTGACTTAGAATACACCAGCTGTCGGTGAAAAAATGTGATCCACAATCAAACCATTTGACAGAAGAAAAGCAGGATGGCTTTTAAAATTAGTAACAATGTGGAATTCTACATGCAAATAATCCAGAGACGCTGTTGCTGTCTTTGGTTTCTTTCCTAGATGAGCATGAGATAATCATACTCTGCTGTGGGAGGAGGGTACTTCGCATCTAAGGCTGTAAACCTGGGTAAGCACATTCTCCAGCCATTCCTTCGGAATCTCAGTGTGTATCTGGAAAGCCTTTTCGTTGCATATGCCAGGTCTGTGTGTGGGTGTGTGGGGGTGGGTGTTGGGGGAGGTGCAGTCATAAATGATCTCTCCTGATCCCAGGAAACTTTGATATTTTTCTCCTCTTAGAATCATATAATCAATATTTAAATTTTACGGGGTAGGAAAAGACCAGTAAAGAAGCTTCAGGATACCAGGTTTTAACGGATGGAAGTGAATCTAATGAAGCCTCTCGCATTACTGCCAGTTTACAGAAAGTATCAGATAAAGAATGCATGCCGGGATATAATCAGCCAACTCCAGAATATGGACAATTCCACAGAGCAAATGACCCAGCTTGTTTTTTAACAGGTAATAGATTTTATAGTTATATTATAAATGGCACAATTACATTTGAAGGAGAGTGCCATAGAACATTATTTTAGGCTGGGTTCCCTACATGCAAATTCTGGGGTGGAGAGTTGCATGCAGTTTATTGGAGCGATACCTCTGAGGAAGTGAGGAAGGTAGGACTGGACAGCAGAGAAGCTGACCCCAGTGAGGTTTCCGCTGAGGCCTCACTGATCCAATGGGGAGCTCTGGATCAGGGATGATCCTTCAGAGTCGTCCCAGATGGAGGCAAGAGGGCCAAGCTTTGTATTCCTGCCTCAACCAGGTATTTGATATGAGCTGCCCCCTACCAGGTGGTATAACTTTAAGAGAGGCAGCTCCTTACACCCAAGGGGTGTTCCCAGCAAGGGATTCAGTTAATATGCTCAGCAGCTAGTGGATGAGAATGTTGATCCTTGATGAAACACAATAGTATTCACTAAAATAATGTAAAACAGAGTTAAATCTTGAGATTACAGCGACATTTAGCTATTATTCAATGCGCAATTTGCATAATAATGGCTATTTCATTTAAAAAGTTAAGAAGAATATGATTTTACCAAAAGTTCTGGCATTTTGAAACTGTATAAATGTTTGGCCCCGTATCTGTGAGCACGATCTCTATCAGGCCTGAAAATCTGCTTTATCGTTTTGTACATTTGGCTGTTTTGTATCCTCATTCCTTGTTTCCTTATGTGCATGGCCATGTATTAAATGTGGGGTTTCTGAAACAGAAAAAGTTCTGGCATTTTATATCAATTGATTATCTTCAGTTGCTATATATTTTGCTGCAGGGGAATAAATTACTGTGTTGTATTCACTTGTTAAACATAGTCATTATACCACCATTTTTGGAATCCTTGGGAGGAGGGGCACTTTCTTCACTTGGCTCTCAGGCTACCATACTTGATCACCTCCTACCTCACTTGGCCACTCCTTCCTAGTCCTCTAATGACTTCTCCTTATCTATGGTCTCTGAATTTTGGAGTACTTAGGGCTTAGTTCTCAGGCCTCTCCTTTTTCTCTTTTCAAAAATCCAATTTCCTAGATGTTTCCATCCTGACCAATGGCTTTAATTATCATGTATATTTTAATAACTCTCAGATGTTTATCTCCAGACCAGTTCTCTTCCCTGAATTCCATTCTTACTCAACATCTCTACTCTGGTATCTACACACATCTCGAGTTTAACATGTCAAACCAAGCTTTCAATTTTCTCCCACTTCCATCCTTGCAAAACTGCTTCCTCCTGAAATCTTCAAAAATCTCATCAAATAACAGCCCTGCTCTCCCAGTTGCTCAAGCCAAAAATCTTTGACTCATCCCTGAGTCTTTGAAAGAAAATTTTGGCCTAGCCGGCATGGCTCAGGGATTGAATGTCAACCTATGAACCAGGAGGTCATGGTTTGATTCCCGGTCAGGGCACATGCCCGGGTTGCGGGCTCAATCCCTTGTAGAGTGTGCAGGAGGCAACCGATCCATGATTCTCTCTCATCATGGATGTTTCTATCTCTTTCTCTCTCTCCCTTCCTCTCTGAAATCAATAAAAGAAAATTTTGGATATTATGTCAGTTTAGTCATACATACTTTGTTGGACCTCACTGACAAAGACTTTTTTTCACATGTCTAACAACATGTCTAACAAAATTAGCATAATTCTTTAATATCTCTTTAAAAATACATTTTAATTGATTTCAGAGAGGAAGGGAGAGGGAGAGAGAGAGAAAAAAAAAATCAATAATGTGAGAGAATCATGGATTGGCTGCTTCCTGCACACCCCACATTGGGGATCGAACCCACAACCTGGGCATATGCCCCAACTGGGAATCAAACCATGACCTCCTGGTTCATAGATCAACACTCAACCATTGAGCCACACCAGCCCGGCAATAGGCAGTTTTAATGCACTGACTGTGGGAATGTAAATTAATATCACTCTTTTGGGGGTGGGGTGGGGAGATGTAATATTGAAATATTTACCAAATGTTAAATGCCTTTGAACTAGTAATTTTTCTTCCTGGAATTTATCTGACAATTATAGTTGAGATGTGGGTAAAAGATACCAGAATGTTCTTTGCAGCATTATTTGTAACAGCAAAAGAGTAAAAACAACCTAAATGTCCATCAATAGGGGATTTAATTAGTATATTATGACACAACTGTAAAGGCTGATATATTAGCAGCCATTTCAAAAAATGATTTAGAAAATCACCATTTTAGCAGGCTATAGGGGGAATAAATATTGCTGGAAGGAGACTTGACTTGGGGTGGTAAACACAAATATAGTGTACAGATGATGTGTTGTGCAATTGAGCAAATGAAACCAGTATAATTTTGCTAGCCAGTGTCATCCCAATAAATTTAATTTAAAAAAGGGGGGGGGGATCACCATTTAAAAACCTCATTGTAATTGATTCACACATGGGTCATTAATGGATTTGAAAACTGAAATCGAGGGTCCTTGTAATTCTGATTTGATTTAAACAGTAGTTTTATTTTTAAAAATATTTTTAAATTGATTTTTAGAGAGAAAGGAAAGGCAAGGGAAAGAGAGAGAGAGAGCAATATCGATGACATTATCAGCTTCTTCCTGCATGCTCCCTATGCATCCTGACTAGGAATCAAATTGGCAACCTCTCAGTGCATGGAAAGATACCCAAAGAGCCACACTGGCCAGGGCTAAACTATAATTTTAAAAAGATCATTTTTTTCCGTCTCTCTTCTCAGCACACTCCACTGACCTAGCCTTAGTTTCTCTCTTTGGTGGTTGTTCACTCCTGAAGCAGCAGAAGACAATAATCAGGTTTTGACTAAAGGGCACACGGTTTAAGCTCCAGGCAGGCTAAAGATAAGGACATCTTAATCTAAGTTACTTTCAGCTCTTGAGCCCTGAGGCTGGATGACTCCTTGGCTACTTCCCTTTGAAACCAGGTTATGGACATCTGGACTTAAAAAATGTCAATGTTGCCCTGACTGGTTTGGCTCAGTGGATAGAGCGTCGGCCTGCGGACCAAAGGGTCCCAGGTTCGATGCCGGTCAAGGGCGCATGCCCAGGGTTGCAGGCTTGATCCCCAGTGGGGGGTGTGCAGGAGGCAGCCACTCAATGGTTCTCTCTCATTATTGATGTTTCTATCTCTCTTTCTGTTTCTATCTCTCTGAAATCAATAAAAAAAAATATATATCAATGTCATGAAAGACAAAAAATAAAATAAAAGTAAGGGACAATAAAGGAGAAACATGCAAGTGGTGAATTGTCATGCTGTCTGCAATGTGCTTCCAAATGACTCAGCAACAACAGAGAGAAAGAAAGCAAATGCGGCAAATTTTAACCATTGTGTATCTAGATAAAGGGCATTCAGGCCTTTATCCTACTATTCTACTTTCTCTGTAGGCTTGACAGTTTCTGATTGTTATGTCATTGTCATTGGAACCAAGATTTTCTGCATAAGTGAAAAGAGATGGAAATATAAAATCAAACCAGCCAAGTAAAACTCTGTGATATTAAATTTGAACAGTTTTAAAATGATCTGTAGAGCCCTTGGGAAGAGGAAAATGAAATCCTACTATCCAATTGTTTTTTTAACAATATTTATGTAGTTATAATATATAAATGATTATTCGTGGTTTTGGACTTTTAGAAGCAGCCTATGCACAAAACAGGTAAAACTTAAATATAGTTACTAGAGAAATTATAAATGCAAACCTTTATAATGTGAAAGCAAATGTATAAACACAGAAAGCAAGAGGAAGATGGAGAGGAGTCGGAAGAGGAGAACTCATCTTTCTACCTAATACAGTGATTTACCAAGTAAATCAAGAAATAGCATTGTTGCCCAGTGGTTGAGCAGTCAACCCAGGAACCAAGAGGTCTCGGTTTGACTCCCCGTCAGGGCACAGTCTGGGATTGTGGGCTTAATTCCCAGTAGGGGTTGTGTAGGAGGCATGCTGGAAGCCGGTCCATCCTTGCTGCTTGACACAGTCGCTGCAGGAAAGAAACATCTGCACAGCATATGTTTCAATGGACCTGGCGTATATAGCATACTGTTCTTAATATGTTTGCTCTCCTTAGCGCCATGTGTTTTAACCAAGGTCACCTCTCCGAGAAAGGTTGTTTCCCCAGGTGGGGATCTTTCCCTGAGGTTAGGGAGGGGATACAACCCCTTAATTAAGTGCCAGGCGGGTAGTTAAGCTACATAATCTTTACTCCCTGGAATGGAGATAAGAAACGCCCTAACCTTTGTAATAGAAATTGACAGGATTAAAATCGGCTGGTATAAATACGGATGTAACAAGACAATAAACATCAGATCCTCATCAGTTCCTAACCAGAACTCCGACCAGAACTTTGGCTGGAGATCCTGGCTATAGGTCCTGACTAGGCTGCTGATCAACTGAAGGCTGTCTTCCTGTCATTCCTTCTTCGCCGACTCCGTCCACACCTTTGGGGACCCCTGGACCCGCTGGGATTGGACCCCAGTAGAGGCAGCTGATCAATGTTTCTCTCTTATCCATGTTTCTATCTCTTTATTCCACTCTCTTCCTCTCTCTCTAAAAAAATAAATTAAAAAATATATTTTTTAAAAATCATTGAATTAAAAAAAAAAGAAACAGCATTGTTCAGAATTAGGAAAGTAGCCATCAGAAATAGAAACAATTAAAAGTGGTTCCTTCTGGGAAATCAAATTAGGGCTGGGAGAGGGTGGGCCAGTAGACTGCCGTTTTTCATGATAAGCCCTGTGTTATTGTTTTTTTTTTTTTTTCCATGCATGTGATTATTGTGATAAAATATTTTAAAATAAGGACATTTTAATAAGGCAAGGGAATGGCTTACAATTCCTAATGCCTGCATAAGCACACTAGAAACCTGATATTTAAATTACATCAGTTACACAGAGATTTCCAGGTGGGACTGGTTATTAGAGGATCTATCAGCGTGAACAGCAGAGGAGCCTCATGTAGAGCAAAAGGGGAGAAGGGGAGGGGGGAGAAAGAGAAGTGGGGGATGGAAATAAACTCATTGAAATATAAGGTTTGGCTGTCAGAGTAATTTGGAGAATGGTTCAGTGTAGTAATCATATTATTCTCTATCCAGCGGTGTCCCAGCAACTAGGAACTTGAGCCAAAGCTCTAGAGAAAGATGGCTATTAATTTTGAAAAGAGTGAAATCCCTGGCGTCTCTGATTGTGTGAAATGCACAAAACAGCACTGCTCTGCCTTTGGAGGTGGCAGGGAACGCGGCTCTCCTCTCGGCAGACTGGAAACCCAGGCTGGACAGGTACCAAGAAGGAGCCTCCTGGGACCAGGGGACTCCTTGCAGATGCACATGCAGTGCCTGGTAAATTCTGAGAGAGAGAAGGGCTAGCACTGCTGTGGGTGTAGGCTAAGCTAGAAAAATACTGTTTTCTTAATGTTATTATAACCCATAGTGGCTGCAGCCTGGTGTGGCCTATAAAAACATGATCAGCACAACTAATTTTGTAGCAAAATGCACTAAGGGAGACACACAGTTTTATATTACGAGAAAAGATACATTTAAAATGAAAACATAAATGCTATAATGGTAAGTCCCAGATATAATCCCAGATATAACAATAAAATGGAGTTTTAAATGGATAGAGACGCGAGGGTAAACCTTGCTGGTTGCAGCATTATGGGGGATAACATGGGAGCAGATTATATTATTGTTCCCTACTATTTGTTGCCCTGCCCATAAAAGGATTATGTTTACCACCCATTTGCCATCAAGTTTAGCCTCATGACTTGCTCTGGCCTATGGAATGTGTGCAGAAGTGGTGGATGCCCCACTGTGAGCAGAAGCTTTAGGACACTCCTGTGGTTCAGCTATGAACCAGCGTGTCTCATACAGAGGCTGCTCCTTCAGTCTACACCCTGGAGTGAAGAAGACCCCAGAACAGAGCAGTAGCCAACGTGTGCAGTGAGTGAGTAATAAACCTCTGTTGTTGTAAGTCCCTGGGACTTGGGGGTTGTTTGTTCTATAACATAACCTCATGAGAGCTAACTGATATACAATAGGTCGTAATCTTCAAACCCTTTGCTATCAACACCTAGGAAAGCTAGTTGAATTACAGCAAACAATTTTAAGTGCACATGTAAACTCTTCAGGATCTCTAAATTAACTGAGACAAGTGTAAGTCCTTGAAATGTTGCTGCAGCTATAAATAGTTACAAGAAAAAAAGAGAAATGTAATAAATTAAAAAGTCTAGAAAAGGAAATGGGTAATATCTTAAAGGCAAGCAAGAAAACAGGAAATGTTAAAAACAAAAGCAGAAATGAACAAAGTTGAGTAATAGGAATGTAGAACCCTAAATACACGTACCTAATGACTATATTTATTTGAAAACTAGAGGCCCGGTGCAATTCCTTCATGGGTGGGGTCCTTTGGGGTGGCCTATGGGGATCGGACCCCAGCTTGCGCCCCCAGATTCACAGCCCCAGCTCGTGCCCCTAGCCTTGCAGCCCCGCAGCCCTGCCTGGCATCCCGCCATGGCCTGGTGTCGCCCCCTCACCTGCTCCACCATCCTGCCTGTGGGGTGATCAATCGGGGCCGGGCGCCCATCCCCCGTCACCACCGCCGCTGGTCACTCTGTGAGGCAATCAGCGGGGCAATCGGGCTCCCGCTTGCACCCGCCTGGCACCACCTGCTCACCTGCTCCATCATCCCGCCGCAGTCCTGTTCTCATTGGGGCCCATGGGGGCCAGCAGCGCCTCCACTGCCACCTGCTGCCAGCTCTGTGTCACCAATCCCCACCATGTTCCACACCACCCCCTGGTGGTCAGAGCACATTATGGCAAGCGGTCGAACTCCCAGTTGAACAATTTGCATATTAGGCTTTTATTATATAGGATTGTTTCTAGAATGTAGCTGGTCCACATTGTGAGCCCGATTTTTTACTATTAGACTTAATTTACCAGTTGTCATGGGTGTGATGTTCACTTTGAGAAAACAAATACATTTTTGGTGTGTTAATAAAACATTTAATAAGAAATTAAACTTACATGCAGAAACAATTTAAATTCTGAACAAATGTTTATGCTTCCTTTAAAAATAAAACAATATTCTCTACCACAAACTCTACATCTTGACCATAAAGTTCTCATGATCCAGGTCAATGTTTTTCAGTTGAGGGTTACAACCTACTAGTGAATCATGAAATCAGTTTAGTGGGTTGAAATTTACATGAAAAAATAGAAGAGAATATGCCCGGCTGGTGTGACTCAATGGTTGATCATTGACCCATGTACCAAGAGGTCACTGTATTGATTCCAACTCAGGGCACATGCCCAGGTTTTGGGTTCCATGCCTGGTTGGAGGCGTACGGGAGGCAGCTGATTGATGTTTCTCTCTCATTGATGTTTCTATCTCTCTCCTTTTCCTCTCTCTAAAATTAATAAAAACATATTTAAAAAGGAATAGAAAAGCATAGAATTGAAACTACTGGAGTACAATATATGTAGTAAAGATAAATACTATTACATGAAATGTTAGTTTAGTAATATAATATACTAGAGGCCCGATGCATGAAATTCGTGCAAGGGGCTTGGCCCTCGCAGGCCCGGTTTCCTCCGGAAGGTTGTCTGGACAGTCGTTCCGCTGTTCAGCTGTCCAGTTTAATTAGCATATTACGGTTTTATTATTACAGAGGTGTGTATTTCAGGAGGATGTATGTGTGTCCTAGGTTGAAATCAAAAGGTATATCTTCACTGTAGGTGGGTTGGAGTCAAAAAATTTGAAAGTCACTGATTCAGGTCCCTGTAATAAAATGCAATGTTCACAACTGGGAAAGCTAGGGCATAGCTCAGTCAGAACTAAAGCTGGTTGCTGTTTGAAACAGGTGTCCAGTGAAATCTGCTATGCTGGGATGATCCTTTTTGTTACTGAATTGAGAGTCCCAAGGAAGCATAAAGATGGTAGAGGCAGCAGTGGGCTTGGGGCAGTGGCTTTTATATATTAGTTTTCTATTGTTGCAGAAACAGGTTTCCACAAACATAGTGTCTTAAAATAACACAAATGCACTATCTTCCAGTTCTGTAGATCAGAAAGCAGGCACAGGTCTCACTGACCTGAAATCAGATGTATGCCTTTCTGAAGGCTCTAAGGGAGAATGTTTCCCTGCCCTTTCCAACTTCTTAAGGCTGCCCACATTCCTTGCCTTGTGGCCCCCTTCCTCTGTCTTCAAAGCCACCAACATTACATCTCCCTCTTGCCCTCCTTTCACAGGCACATCTTTCTCTGATCACAGCTGGGGAAAAGTCTGCTTTTAAAGATCTATGTGATTAGATTGAGCCTACTGGATATTCTAGAATAATCTCTCCACTTCAAAATCTTAATTGCATCTGCAAAGTCTTTTGCCATGTAAGGGCATACTTTTACAGGTTCTGGAGGTGTAGAGAATGGACACCTTTGGGGACCATTATTCTGCAGGCCACAATGGACACGGGAGTGTTTCATTATTTGAACAAGCAGCCCAGCCAAACCTGTGCATGCTGCCTGATTGTAACTGAATACAGGTCGTCTGTGAAATGACCCCTTTGGATTCTCTGTGTAGAACTCAGTGAATGTGTTTTGAATGTTCACCTTACAATCTCTAAGAGAAGAAAGGGAAACGGTTAATCTACAGCATAACTTACTCCGCTGCCTTCACCTCTCCAGTATTTTCCTAGGAGGATTAACTATGAAATGGGCTGACTACTTCAGATCTAGGAGAACTGGAAAAGAATTGTGCACAAACTTAAGGAAATATCTGACAGTAATTTCCCCCCTTTTACCACATGTGAAAAATGGAAGTTATTTTATTATTTTTATACTAATTTTATTAGTCACATAGTATGCATTTCATGATGACAAGTGGCAGCTTTAAAAAAAAATTAAGTTCCAGAAATCCATTCTGACTTTTATAACTCTAAAACATTTCATGATTCTGAAAAAAAAGTATTTTAAACAGCATGTCAGAGTGGTACACCACAAACCGTAGTTATGAACTTAAGAAGTCTACACACACACACACACACACACCCTGTCAAGTAGCAAAGTTCATTTTAAAAACTAATATTTTAAAGTTCATACATTTAAAAAATTAACTATTTTATTATAGAGTAAAACTTTCAAAACAGTCTCTAAAATGACTTCTACATCTTTCTTCAGAGAGTAATCATCGTATTCAACATTGCTCATTGAATGCCAACTAACAAAATAGGAATTAACTCATTTTTGAGTCATATAAGCCACAAAACCCCAATGAACTCTAACAAAGCATTTTGTGAATTAGAGTGAGGATGGAGGAAATATAAAGAAGTAAAAAAATTCCACATCAGGTATCAACTGATGGTAATATGAGTCTTTTACAAATGCTACTGTATATGCTTGGGTGGAATATGAACGGAGGCTAATTTGGGGACATAACTCTATTGTGCTGTTTCATTCACTTGTCTAAAGGCATTAAAGGATGTTAATTTATGTAGCTTTTGTGTTTTTGGTGACTCATTCTTCTTCCCTTATAAAGGAGAATTTACATATAATTGGTGAGCTAGATTTTTTTCTGCTTTTGAAATTCATTGGCTCTTGCTCCTTAGATAAAAGGAAAGGGTTTTTATTGTTGTTCCCCTATCTCTACCCTCAATTTTAGAGACAAAATGTTTTATTTTATTATTTATTTGTTTATTATGTTTTTATTGATTTGAGAGAGAGAGAGAGAGAGAGAGAGAGAGAGAGAAAACACATCAATTTGTATGTGCCCTGACTGGGGATAGAACCTACAACCTTGGCTTATTATGGTGATGCTCTAACCAACTGAGCTACCCAGCCAGGGCAAGACAAAATGTTTTCTAATTAGAAAGATTGTTTTTCAAAGTCCTTTCTGGCCTTTCATCAAGTTAATTATTCATATGTCTGCCCCTGGACCTGTTCTGTTGTCTGTTATTCCCCTTCTCAACCATCCCTGGCTCCCTATCTCCGGCTTTTGCTGCTGTCTTAAGCTTCAGCCGCAAGATTTCTCAAGAAATGATTGGGAAGAAAGCGATTAGTGCTGTAACTTACACAATCCATTCAAAAGTAATTTTCTATTGAATGTAACTGATTACAAATGATTAGCATCTACCTAACTGGTAACATTATTATGCCGGTTATTTTTCTGTTGGTAGAATGCCACACTCTCCCTTCTGTACTCTAGCATTGTAGGGGCTGGAAGCCTGGAATGGCATTTCCCAGAATCCTTTACCAACTGGCTTCCAGTCAGGTCTGGACAATGGGAGTCACTGGTGGGAGAAGAGAAGAAGCCATTCTAGTCTGGCAGCAGTGGTAGGGGTGGTTCAATGGGCACCGGGGACATGATGCCCCTTCTGTGAGGGTTCAGGTCCTACACTGGCCACATCGTAACCTCCAGCTCCAAATGCAGCTGGGGCCTCAGCCCGAGAGTGGTGGTAGCAGCTTCTCATCTCTGGGTAATGCTCCTTTTTTTCTTCCCCTTTCTCCGCTAGCCCTTCCAACACCTTGTAACCATTTTCTAGAATTAAATCCCTTTCTGTTTGAACTATGTCCAGTGATTTCTGTTTTCCTGACTGGGCTGATTGGACTGATTATAGACCAAACAATTTCCTAAACTACCAGAGCTTTGTAAGTGAAAATGGTGTAACGTTTCCCTGGAAACTGTCCCTCCCCACAAACTGTTATCAGGCATTTTATGCAGTTGTTAGTCCTAAGCACACAAGGCTTGGCCCATTTGCAATGGACCGTGGAGTTTGAGTCCTGTTTCAGGGGTACATATGGGATACCTCGTGTGTAGTTTAGACACTTGGAAATGTGGTAATGGGCAACAAAGTCCTTGGCCTATGGGAAATAGAAATACTGTAGCTTGGTTCATGCTGTTCAGAGATACCCTAACCACTGGTTCTCAACCTTCCTAATGCCGCGACCCTTTAATACAGTTCCTCATGTTGTGGTGACCCCCAACCATAAAATTATTTTCGTTGCTATTTCATAACTGTAATTTTGCTACTGTTATGAATCGTAATGTAAATATCTGATATGCAGGATGTATTTTCAGGGATCGCGACCCACAGGTTGAGAACCGCTGCCACTGTTTTATATTACTTCTTGAGTTCACATTATTATTTTGTTAGTAAAATGTTTTCCTAAGAAACGATGCAAACTTAAACTGTGAGTTGGTGGGGACCAAGACAATAAGATTATATTTTATTAAGATTCTAGACTAATCTTCTCGGTTACTGAGCTGAGGGAGGTATAGCATCTTGTTCCTGCTCCTTCTTGAAGAGTCTGTGAGTCACCTCTCACCTCTATTAGGAGACCTCCACACCAGGTTCAGTGTCTTTATAGAAACTTGAGTTCTTTCAGGTACTCAGCAAGTACAAGATTTCAATATTTTCACTATCTGGATTCCAGCCATGGATGATTTCATTGAAAATTAGCTTTTTAAATTTTTATTTATTTAGGCAGCTACCATTATTCGTAACTACTGAAGATGGACTTGGATGATGAATTATTTTATGAAATGATGAAGCTTTAGCTTCAAATGAATGTTCCAACCTCTGTAAAAATAGTACTTTTCAATTTCTTAATTAAAAAACAATTCCCTGAAATTATTCCTTAATCCTATTAGGTTTTTTGAAACCATAAAGCTTTTCAAGTATACATTCAAATTGCTCCCACAGAAATACAAGAAGCAACACATGCAGTATTGTTAGAATAGTATAACCTCCAAATCCTAAAATTTTAATAATAATGGAGCTGGATGTGGAGACTGCATGTAAAACTGGTATATACTGAAGTGTATATTTTTAGCAAGTTTAAAGTGTAATTACAGTAATGGGTTCAGTGAAATGGCTTCATTTTTGAAAGGCAGTTCAATGATATAGCTGCAATTTCCATACTAAAGCGCCAACTCTATTCTTATAAGTTCTCATTACATTTTTTTTCGCAAGCTCTTCTTGATCATTTTTCACCCATGACCATTTTATTGATATAATTATCCATCATTATACATGGCAAAATTTTCATGTCCAATAATTGAACCAAATTACTTCTTTTTAAAAGAACTAACAAAATTCAGTAGGTTTGGATGCAAAATTACAGACACCTAATGGCAGCTCAAAGCATGTAAACAAAAGGGAACAACAAAAACAGCAAAATGCCAATGACAGGAAGAACAGCTACTTCTTGGAATGGCAAAAGACGGTAGCTCAGATAGGAGGTAAGTAAGAAACTAAATTTTAAAAATGCAAGTATAAATAAACTTGCAGAAGTGAGCAAAGACTAATATTGACTATCAGTTGTCAAAATACTGGCGAGTGGAATTTATTTATGTGTTATAAGAAAATGTTTAGTGGTGAAAACGTTTTGGGTTTTTAATGTACCCATGCTGATTAAATTTTATGCTTTGAAGCTGTGCTGTCCAATATGATAGCCTCTAGCCACATGTGGCTCCTTAAATTTAAATTAATTAAAATAAAAATTCATGCCCTGACCGGTTTGGCTCAGTGGATAGAGCGTAGGCCTGCGGACTGAGGGGTCCCAGGTTCGATTCTGGTCAAGGGCATGTGCCTGGGTTGCGGGCACATCCCTAGCGGGGAGTGTGCAGGAGGCAGCTGATAGATGTTTCTCTCTCATCGATGTTTCTGGCTCTCTGTCCCTCTCCCTTCCTCTCTGTAAAAAATCAATAAAATATATTTTAAAAACAATTCAGCCCCTCCTTTGCACTGGCCACATTTCAAGTCCTCAGAGCCACGGTGTACACAGGGACACATTGGACACATGGTAATAGAACATTTCCATCAGAGTAGCAAGTTCTGTTGAACAATGCTGCGATCGATCATGAGGAGCAGCATCATAACGGAGCTTTATCAATATTATTCATCTGGAAGTTTACCACAAATACTTTTGTTATTATCCAAGCCATGAGTTACTTGTAGAGACAAGATATAGAACTAGATAAAACAGGGCCAAATTCATTATTGCTTCCCTGCTCCCAGAAAGACTTCTTTGGAATGTTAACTACCAACACCTTAGAAATGCAATACTTATTGTGAAAAATATATAGGAAGCCACTTTTGACTTGGTATAACATTTCAGATGCTGAATCCCTAGGCATAATTTCATTCTCTCCATGACTGAGTAGATCAATTGAGAAAACTAAAAGATTTTGACTGCTTTATGTAATAGTATAACATTACATAGCATTCTAGACAGAGATAATATTTTATAATGGGTTTGGCAGGCATTTCTTTAACATATTTGTGTGGGGGGAAAAAACCTTCATTACACTTCTTTAAGGTTTTGAGTTATAAAACATCTTTACTGTAATATAAGCATTTATTTATTTTCACTTAAAAAATTTAAAAATAACATTTTTCAGAACTGCTTTAGGAACATCATAATAAAATAGATAAAAGCCATTACATATTTATTCTGGAACATAAAATACAGAAAATGGCTGGATGCTATCCAATTCTTTCATGAACTAAATATAGCTCTGACACTATAATCCAATAAAGATGTGACACACCAAAAACATTTATAGACAATCCTTACTTGTGATTATTAGACACAAAACAAATAAAATGCTAGCAAATCTAGTTCAAAATACACTAAAACCTTAATGCATTGAGGTCAAGGAGAATTTACCTCAGGCTGGAAAACTAGCAATATAAGGAAACTTATTAATAAAATAATGATATCAGTTCAGTTGATTAAATAAGAAAAATAAAATGATCCTCTCAGTAGATACTGAAAGGCTACTAGATGAAATTCAACATCCTTTTATACTTTTATTTTGAATCCTCACCCCAAAATATGTTTTTCCCATTGATCTTTAGAGAGACAGTGGAAGGGAGGGAGAAGGGAGACAGAGAGAGACACACAGAGAGAGAGAAACATCAATGTGAGAGAGACACATCAACTGGTTGCCTCCCACACGTGCCCCCTTTGGGGCCATGATCAAACCTGCAACCGAGGTTTGTGCTCCTAACCTGGAATCGAACCGGTGACCCTTTGGTCCTGGTCCTGGGGACTATACTCCAACCACTGAGCCAAACCAGCCAGGGCCCCATTTATAATCTAAAAACGTATTACTATGTAAAATTAAAATAAACATGATGAGCATTCCAAATAAAAGTCAACTAGATATAGCAAAGATATATTATTTATCATTATTTTATATTTTTATGCCATTAGCCAATGTAATGAAGTATGAAAAAGAAATAAGAGCAATAAACAGTGGAAAGGCAAATACAAGAATTTTATGATCTTTTTCAGATTATATAATTGTATAGCAAGAAAATGAAAAAGAAGTAATCCATAGTTATTTTTTAAAAATATATTTTATTGATATTTTACAGAGAGGAAGGGAGAGGGATAGAGAGCTAGAAACATCAATGAGAGAGCAACACGGATCAGCTGCCTCCTGCACACCTCCCACTGGGGATGTGCCTGCAACCAAGGTACATGCCCTTGACCAGAATCGAACCCGGGACCCTTGAGTCCGCCGGCTGACGCTCTATCCACTGAGCCAAACTGGCTAGCGGTCAAGGGCATGTACCTTGGTTGCGGGCACATCCCCAGTAGGGGGTGTGCAGGAGGCAGCTGGCACATCCCCAGTAGGGGGTGTGCAGGAGGCAGCTGGTCGATGTTTCTCTCTCATCGATGTTTCTAAACTCTGTATCTCTCTCCCTTCCTCTCTGTAAAAAATCAATAAAATATATTTAAAAAAAAAAAAAAAAAAAAAGGTACATGCCCTTGACCGGAATCGAACCCGGGACCTTTCAGTCCGCAAGCCGACGCTCTATCCACTGAGCCAAACCGGTTTCGGCCATAGTTATTTCTTAATAAAAATAGAGATTAACTCTGCAAAGATCAATATATTTCTGTAAAATTGTCCAAATTCTGTTTGAATATCTGTAAAATAAACCCATTTCCAAGTAAAATTCTTACTGAGTGACATCTATGATCTCTATAACTGAGAGATCTAAAATGAAGACTTAAGAAAATGGGGAAAATATCATGTTCTTTCATGGGAAAAATAAATATCATAAGGATCTTGATATTTTTCAAATTAACTTATAGGTTTGATGCAATTCTAAATAAAACATTATTTTTGAGGCCTAAATTCATAGGAAAAAAACAAAAATACATAAGATATGTTGTATTTTATAATAAAATATATCAGATTATAAACTATATTACTATTGTATAATTAAAATATTACTATGGTTAAAAACAATGCCTTTGACTAACCTCCCCTTCACATCCCACCTCCTGATACTAATAGGAAACCAAGTTCCTTAAGACATCTATCTGGGCCATCATGAAGCTGGGTCTTGGTAGGTGTAGATTTCTTCTCTTTTTTCTTTTTTTTCTGTTGTCTGCCATCTGGTGGCCTGAGTCAGAAACTATGTTTTCTCTGCTACAAGTAGCCTAAGGTTGGCTGTTGTTGCTCTTTTAGTTTATACTTTTCTCTGGTTAGCCAAGGAATTAGAGGTGTGTGCATGGGTCAAAGGACACTAAATGACATCTTCGAGTCTTACTTAAAATCACCCCTATATAAAATGACATGATGCCTGGGTTTTGCAAAAATGTAGATAATTGTTGAAGCATGTTGCTTCTTTTGTGTATATTTACAAATTTGTTTTTTTTTAAAAAACAAATTAAAAAGTTAAAAATAGAAACAGAATAAAAAAAACCTCATTTTTCTCACAATTATAAGTGGTCAATTATTATATGAAAGAGTCCTCAATCTCACTGACAATTAAACATAGGCAAATTAAAACAATTAAATATTTTTTTACCTTTCAGATGTAAAAAAGCATTAAAACACATAGTTTTTAGTACTGAAAAGATGTAAAAAAATAAACACAATCTTTTGGTGAGAGTGTGACTGGCTACTGAATTTAGAAGGCAATTTAGTTAACACTGCTGGAAAATTTTATAGTTCCAAAAATATTTCATATCTTTACACCCAGAATTCTACTTCTCTTTTAAAAAAACGACTCTAGCAAGAATGAAAAAATAAATGTACACTGATTTTGCTGTAGCATTGTTTATAAGAGCAAAATATTAAAAACAAACAAGAATAAGATATTAAAGAAAGGTATTTTTATATAATTAAGTATCATGCATCAATTTAAAAGAACAATTTTTGTATTAATATTGAAAATATTATTGGAAAATGAGGTAAAAATCCTATCTAATAATAGGCAAACATGGTAATTAACTGTACCTCCGACACGCTTCCCATTGGCTAATCAGGGCGATATGCAAATTAACTGCCAACCAAGATGGCGGCTGGCAGCCAGGCAGCTGAAGTGAACAGGAGGCTTGCTTGCTCCAGTGATGGAGGAAGCCAAGGTTCCCCGCCTGCCGCCACCCAGCTCTGAGCTGCACTCTAAGCAACTATGTTGCAATTATAGAAGCCAAACAAAGCCCAGATACCTGCTTTCAGCAGCCGAGGTCTCAGAGCTGGAGCTGAGCCTCAGAGCTAAAGCCAGCTCTCAGCTCCAGTGACAGCCATAGAAGGTAAATAAATCCCAGAATTAAAAAAAAAGAAAAAAAGGAGAGGTTGGGAGCTTCAGTCACCCGCCAGCCTGAAAACAGCCCTCAGCCCCTCACCCAGACTGGCCAGTCACCCCAGTGGGGACCCCCCACCCTGAAGGGGGTGTGACCAGCTGCAAACAGCCATCATCCCCTCATCCAGGCTGGCCAGGCACCCAAGCGGGACACCTACCCTGATCCGGGACACCCTTCAGGGCAAACCAGCAGGCCCCTACCCGTGCCCCAGTCCTCTATTCTATATAGTAACAGGGTAATATGCAAACTGACCCTAACAGCAGAACGACTGGGAATGACTGGTCACTATGACACACACTGACCACCAGGGGGCAGACGCTCAATGCAGGAGCTGCCCTCTGGTGGTCAGGGCACTCTCACATGGGAGGAGCTCCGCTCACCACAAGCCAGGCTGACGGCTGCCAGTACAACGGTGGTGGTGGGAGCCTCTCCTGCCTCTTCAGCAGTGCTAAGGATGTCTGACTGCAGTTTAGGCCTGCTCCCCGCTGGCAAGTGGACATCCCCCGAGGGCTGCCGGGCTGCCAGAGGGATGTCTGATTGCCATCTTAGGCCCAATCCCCCGGGGAGCGGGCCTAAGCCAGCAGGTGGTCATCCCCTGAGGGGTCCCAGACTGCGAGAGGGCACAGGCCGGGCTGAGGGACGCCCCCCTCTCCCCCGAGGGCACAAATTTTTGTGCACCGGGCCTCTAGTAAGTTGTATAAATGGGAATGGCTTCATTTTTGTTAAGATAACATGTGTTAATAAGTGCATTTAAAATAATCTGGAAGCCAAAAACCACAAAATTACAGTGGTTTTCTTTGTTGGTAATCAAAACAGGAGACTTTTGCTTTCTTCATTGTGTATGTTCTATGATGTTTTAGTTTCTCACAATCTATATAATGAAAGCCTAAGCAACCGTTACAGTGGAACAACCAGAACGACTGGTCGCTATGACGCACACTGACCACCAGGGGGCAGATGCTCAACGCAGGAGCATGTACTGACCAACAGGGGGTAGACACTTAACACAGAAGCTTCCCCCTGGTGGTCAGTACACTCCCACAGGGGGAGCGCCGCTCAGCCAGAAGCCAAGCTCACAGCTGGCAAACGCAGCAGAGGTAGCGGGAGTCTCTCCCGCCTCTGCAGCAGCGCTAAGGAGCAGCGAGCTGAGCAGTAAGGAGCAGCAAGCAGGCGGTGGTAAGGAGCGAGGGGTCCTGGACTGCGAGAGGGCGCGGACCAGGCTGAGGGACCCCCCCCCTCCAGTGCACAAATTTCGTGCACTGGGCCTCTAGTGTACATATAATACTTCTCCAACAGAAAAAGCAATAAAGATAAGATTTTAAAGTAAATAAAGAGTGTTTTCCTGCAATCCTTAAAAAAAATCTTCCATTTTTAAGCCAAGTTCTCTACTGCCTCCCACATCAGATGATTCCCAGTCAGGATCATCTCACCTCTTCTGAAGGTAGAAGAGGCTTTTGTCATCTTTTTTGGTTTGAGAGTCTTGACCTCAGTGTCCTGGGCTCCATATATGAATCTTGAAATTTTCTTTACTCTTTCTCCAAGAATATTCTAAAAGAAACTAGAGCAAATTAGAGACTCATTGGCTTCCTTACTATGCCAGAAGCCCAAACTATCAAGTTTATCAAGCCCAAACTAGTGGCCTCCATAGGGGTGCACAAAATGATTCATTGGCATTCAGGAAAAAGTGTTAGAATTCAACCTATGCATTTTTATCTTAGTCTTTGTTAATTTCAAATTTTGGGTTTTGTTTTTTAATTGTATATTATACAATTATTTTAGTCATATATGTATATGTACATGTAAATAGTTCATTAGTAAATATATATTCACATATTAAGGGGAATATTCAAAACTTTTTTTTACTGATGAAGTATCTAGCCAAAAATAAATTAGAGGCCATTAATCTTCTATAGCTGCTTTTAAGAGAACTAAAAGCAGATTTAAAGTCCATACAAACATATTCTACAAATTAAGTATCCTCTCCAAAGTCACCAATACAGTAGTGAAAAGGAAAAAAAAAAAACCACAGGAAAATAAGTGAGAAAATATAATTAAAGACAAATGCAAGAGTCAACTTAGTAGGTAATAAAAGGTAGAAGGAAAGAAAAGAAAGTAAAACAGGAAAATTTTCTACACATACACAAATAAAACAATGAAAAACATAACAAAGAAAGGGAGGTGAAATAAAAAGAAGAAATAATTCACAAAAGATACTGAATATTTAGAGATGACATGAATAAGCAAACTTGAATTGTACTATATTTAGAGCTCTTTATTTCAGAATCTGGCATAGTGCTTGGCACACAGTAAGCACTCAATGAATAAAGAAATGATTTTAAGTCATGCCATTTTACACCAAATGAATGTATTTAGTCATGATTTGAAAAGTTACTGTACTTTTATTATTTCTTTCCTACTAATACAAATCAAGCTGCTGAATATTTTATAAGTTATGAGGAATAGAAAACAAAAGACATTGAAAAGAGAATGGAAACTCTCTGGTGCTATATCTGCAAATGCAATAAAAATCTAAAAATTCATTGTAGAACTTGAAGATATGGCAGGTAATTATTTACTTGCCAACTCATGGAAATTTTCTCCATCCCTTTGCTGTTATATAAACCAAATAATCAAGTAAGAATATTTGCAAAGAACCTATAATTTAGAACTTCTAAAAAGTCTTTCTATAGCCAGAATAAAAGTAATTTATAGTGACCTTTTTTTCTCTCTTTACTTGAAAGCTGACTTTGGAGTAGCAATTAGGTAGTTGATTAGTGATGTTTTATATGCTCTGTAAATTACATATGAAAATGACACTTCTATTGCATCAGTATTTTTAGGCCTATTGCTAATAATAACTGTAAGCCATCTGATCTAAAATGCAAGCGTGTTTTGTTAAAGTTAAAAAAAATCTGCTCTGCCTGGACTCAAACCTTTACTCTCTCCCCAGGAGCAGAAAAGGGAAATGGATTATTTTTAGGCAAATATGAGACGCTGTGAGATCATCATTCACATATTCATTAAATGTTCATTGGGGTCTCTTTGTGCCAAGCATTGTGTTGGCCTTTTAAACACATTTGTGCAGTTAAAGATTCTGCTTCTTGAAGAACTCGAAATCATTTCTCTAATCTCCCTTGATGAAATCAGCAATCTCCAAAGTATCAGAGATATATTTGTGCATGCGTATACATATGTAGACACATGGATGTAAAAATAATAAAAGGATACGAGTTACTTAGCATTTAAGCCTGATTACTGCAGGATGCGCATTACTCTCTCTTTAAAAAACCACATAGATACAAATGTCTTTAAAAACTGCATACTGTGCAATTTAGCAATTCTACTTTTAGGAAGGTTAAAGATTGGGTGCAAAGATTTAGTTACAAGAATGCTCACTGTAAATTTATTTTTAAAATACAGTGGGGCCTTGACTTACGAGTTTAATTCGTTCTGTGACTGAGCTCATAACTTAAATTATTCGTAGGTCAAATCAACAATGAATGAGTGAGACACGTGATGCTGGGCTGATGTTGTGGCGTTCACTGTGACGTTCGCTGCGCCAACTAGCGGTGGGGTACCTGAAGCTGGCTTGTAACCCAAATTTTAGCTCGAAACTCAAAGCAAAAAATCGGCTGAGAGACGGCTCGTATCTCGAAAAACTCGTTAGTCGGGACACTCGTAAGTCAAGGCCCCACTGTAGTACAAGAAACAGTCTACATCAGTGGTTCTCAACCTTGGCTGCACATTAGAATCACCTGGGAATCTTTTTAAAATCCTGATTTCTGGTCCTCCATCCTCCAGAAATTCTGTTTCTTTGTTATGGGGTGAGGCCACAACATTAGTAACAAAGAAACAGAATTTCCGGAGGATGAGGCCCAGAAATCAGGATTTTAAAAAGATTCCCAGGTGATTCTAATGTGCAGCCAAGGTTGAGAGCCACTGGTCTAGATCAATACAGGCTTATTTAAATAAATTGTGCTGTGTTCACACCATGGAAAAGTAAGTGCTCTATAACACGGAATAGTTTGTGTGCCCATAAAATTTATATGTTGAAATCCTAACCCCCAGTGTGGTGGTATTAGGAGGTGGGGTGGTGGGGTCCAGCCCCAGCAGGTCCAGGGGTTCCCAAAGTGTGGACGGAGTCGGTGAAGAATGAAGGACACGGAGACAGCGTTCAGTTGATCAGCATAGCCAGGTTCTCCCTTTATTCTCCTGTTACATCTGTATTTATACCATTTGATTTTAATCCTATCCATTCTATTCCAAAGGTTAGGGGTTTGTTATCTCCATTCCAAGGTCACTACTCTATTGTTCTGTTAAGGTATAAGGAAGTAACTGAAGGAGATTATCCTAAGTCAGTGATGGCGAACCTATGACATGCGTGTCAGAGGTGACACGAGAACTCATTTTTTTGGTTGATTTTTCTTTGTTAAATGGCATTTAAATATATAAAATAAATATCAAAAATATAAGTCTTTGTTTTACTATGGTTGCAAATATCAAAAAATTTCTATATGTGACACGGCATCAGAGTTAAGTTAGGGTTTTTCAAAATGCTGACACGTCGAGCTCAAAAGGTTCGCCATCACTGTCCTAAGTAAAGATTATGTAGCTTAAGCGTGATTGTTCGTAGTTAAGGTGATTAACTACCCGCCTGGCACTTAGTTAAGGGGTTTTACTGATTTTATTCCCTTCCTTAGTCCTGTTAATCCCTAACTCCAGGGAAAAATCCCCACCTGGGGAAACAACCTTTCTCGGGGAGGTGGCCTTGGATAGAACACATATGGCTAAGAAGGGGAGCAAACATATTAAGAACAGTATGCCATATACGCCAGGTCCCTTGAAACAGATGTTTCTTCCCTCAACGGCTGTGTCAAGCAGCAAGGGTGGACCGGCTTCCGGCAGTGGGGCCTTCGGAAGGTGATTAGGTCATGAGGGTGGAGCCCTCATAAATGGGATTAATGCCCTTATAAAAGGGGCTCTGGAGAAGATTAAAATCAACAGAGCTAGAAGACAGAGCTAGAAGGAAGCAGCAGCAACGCGACAGCTGCTGCAGGGCTACCCGGAAGTTTTCCCATTTTGCCTATTGGGGCTCCGTGTGGGCCGGCTGGGAGCTGACGTGCCGCCATGGGGTCATCAAAGAAGCACTGCCGGGAGGAAGAGGCGGCCATGACCACGGCGGCGGCCGGCACTGGAGGCGCCACCGAGCAGCCCTGGCGACACCGAGAGCACAAAAAACACAAGCACCGAGAGCACCAAAAACACAAGCACCAGAGTGGCGAACGACGGGAGTGGAGCCAGGAACGGGGGGCCGGGCGCGGGAGCGAGACCGAGGCCCGCAGCGGTGCGCAGGGGCGGGAGCGGGCCAAGCCGAGCCCTCGGAGCGGCGCGGGAAGCGGGAGAAGCGGGACGATGGCTCCGAGGCCGCTGCCAGTTCCAAAACTAGCTCAGGAGATGCCTCGTCACTTAGCATCGAGGAGACCAATAAACTCCGGGCCAAGTTGGGGCTGAAACCCTAGGAAGTCAATGCCGTCGAGGAGGAGGCGGGCACCCAGAAGGAGCCCATGGCAGCCGATGTCATCAACCCCATGGCCTTGCGACAACGAGAGGAGCTTCGAGAAAAGCTGGCAGCTGCCAAAGAAAAGAGCCTCCTGAACCGGAAGCTGGGGAAGATCAAGACTCTGGGGGAGGAGGACCCCTGAGGAGCCGGCAGCTGCAGAAGGAGGAGGACTTCGCAGAGAAGAGGACCGAGCTGCTGGAGGAGGTGGACCAAGAGGTTGGTGTCAGCACGCTGGTGGAGGAGGAGTTCGGGCGGGGGCGGCAGGACCTGTACAGTGCCCGGGACCTGCAGGGCCTCACTGTGGAGCATGCCATGGCCTCCTTCCGAGAAGGGCAGACCGTGACCCTCACCCTGAAGGACAAAGGCGTGCTGCGGGAGGAGGAAGACGTGCTGGTGAACGCGAACCTGCTGGAGAAGGCGCGGGCGGAGAAAAACGTGGAGCTGCGGAAGAAAAAGCCCGACTACCTGCCCTAGGCAGAGGATGAGAGTGTGGATGAGCTGGCGCAGCAAAAACCCCGCTCTGTGCTGGCCAAGTACGACGAGGAGCTGGACGGCCAGCGGCCGCACTCCTTCCGTTTGGGGCAGGGCGGCCTTGCCCATGGCCTTCGGGAACGTGAGCTGGAAGAGATGCGCACCAAGCTGCGGCTGCAAGCTCAGTCCCTGAGCATGGCCGGCCGCGGCTCGCCTCCGAGTACCTGACGCCAGAGGAGAGGGTGACCTTTAGAAAGACCAAGCGGAAGGTGAAGAAGATCCGAAAGGAGGAGAAGGAGGTGGTAGTGCGGGCTGACGACTTGCTGCCTCTTGGGGACCAGACTCAAGATGGGGACTTTGGTTCCAGACTGCGGGGCCGGGGCCGGGGCCGGGGCCGGGGCCGGCGCCAAGTGCCCGAGGGAGATGAGGAAGCCCCGGAGGAGGAGGAGGAGGAGGAGGAGGAGGAGGAGGAGGAGGAGGAGGAGGAGGAGGAGGAGGAAGAGAAGGAGCCGGCGTCTCAGCCCCCACCGTCAGATGACACTCGGGTGGAAAACATGGATATCAGTGATGAGGAGGAGGGCGGGCTGCCACCTGGGTCCCCAGAGCTGCTGGAGGAGGATGAGGCGGAGCTGGAAGCTGCAGATGCAGCTGGAGAAGGGCCGCCGGTTACGGCAGCTGCAGCAGCTACACCAGCTGCGGGACAGCGGCGAGAAGGTGGTGGAGATTGTGAAGAAGCTGGAGTCCCGCCAGCGGGGCTTGGAGGAGGAGGAGGGTCCGGAGCGGAAGGGGACCATCGTGTTCAGCGCCAGGTCGGAGTTCTGCGGTACCTTGGGGGAGATCCCCACCTAGGGAGGAGCAGGAGGAGCTCATGGCCTTGGAACGGCACGGGGAACGCTCGGCCAACGGCGGCTCTGCGTCTGACGGGGAGGAGAACATTGGCTGGAGCACAGTCAACCTGGAGGAGGAGAAGCAGCATCAGGATTTCTCTGCCTCCTCCACCCAACCATCCTGGACGAGGAGCCCATCGTGAATAGAGGGCTGGCAGCCGCGCTGCTCCTGTGTCAGAACAAAGGACTGCTGGAGAGGACCGTGCAGAAGGTGGCCAAGGTTAAGGCACCCAACAAGTCCCTGCTGTCAGCAGTGTACTGCATTGAGGACAAGATGGCCATCGATGACAAATATAGCCGGCGGGAGGAGTACTGGGGCTTCACCCAGGACTTCAAGGAGAAGGATGGCTATAAGCCTGATGTTAAGATCGAGTATGTGGATGAGACCGGCCGAATACTCACACCCAAGGAGGCTTTCCGACAGCTGTCCCACCGCTTCCACGGGAAAGGCTCGGGCAAGATGAAGACAGAGCGGAGGATGAAGAAGCTGGACCAGGAGGTGCTCCTGAAGAAGATGAGCTCCAGCGACACACCCCTGGGCACTGTGGCTTTGCTCTGGGAAAAGCAAAAGGCCCAGAAAACACCGTATATCGTGCTCAGCGGCAGCGGCAAGAGCATGAACGCGAACACCATCACCAAGTGAAGCGGACCTCCCCTCCGATCCCCTCCCCAACTTTAATATCAAATAAAGTTTCCCCCTTAAAAAAAAAATCAACAGAGCTAGAGATAAGATTTTTATCAAAGGTCAGATAAACTATAAACATAAAACAAGGAACTGTAGAAGGTCAAAGAAGGACCCCAAACATACCATGATGTAACTAGAGGCATGCTTATAGGATCCAATGGTATAAATACAGTTGTAACAGGACAATAAGGAGAGAACCTGGCTATGCTGATCAACTGAAAAAAAATAAGGGGGAGGGGCCTTGGAGAGCTCCCCTACCCTTTCTACCTCTGAAGACACAGAGAGATGGCCACCTGTGAACCAGAAAGCAGGCTCTCACTAGACCACGCGTGTCAGAGGTGACATGCAAACTCATTTTTTTGGTTGATTTTTCTTTGTCAAATGGCATTGAAATATATAAAATAAATATCAAAAATATAAATCTTTGTTTTACTATGGTTGCAAATATCAAAACATTTCTATATGTGACACAGCACCAGAGTTAAGTTAGGGTTTTTCAAAATGCTGACACGCCGAGCTCAAAAGGTTCACCATCACTGCACTAGACACTACTGTAAATCTGCTGACTCTTTGGTCTTAAATTTCCCAGTCACCAGAGCTGTGAAAATAAATTTCTGTTGTTTATAAGCCACCTGTCTATAGTGTTCTGATATAGCAGCCAGAGCTAAGATACTAGGTAACATCAAAAAGGATCATGTAGTGCTTGCTTTGGCAGCACATGTATTAAAATTGGAACTATACAGAGAAGATTAGCATGGTCCCTGCGCAAGGATGACACCCAAATTTGTGAAGTGTTCCATATATATTTTTTTTAATTTGGAAATATTGGGGGGCCAGGCGGGTAAGTCCAACTCAAGAGGAAGGACTTCCACTGGTGCTCAGGCCACACCAACCTTTTATTTGGTTTGGGATCCACCCATAGTATAGCTCTTAGGCAGGGAGATTCCAGTGACACACAGACTATTCTTATCAATAAGGATTTACATGACTAAAGGTGGGGAGGTTGCTTCAGCTACCATTATCTGGATTAACAGAGGTGGTGCACAGCTCTGACCTTTGCTAGGGCTTCAAAGGTCACCAGCCTTCCGGGTTCTCTGTCTACACCTCTCTGCTAGTGAAGACAATAGGCGGTTTCCCACACTCCTGCATACCCCACACTGGGGATCAAGCCCACAAGCCAGGCATGTGGCCTGACTGAGAATCGAACCGTGATCTCCTGGTTCATAGGTCGATGCTCAACCACTGAGCCACGCCAGCAGGGCTAATCTTTGCATTTTCCAATCCAATCCTCAACATTGCCACCAGAGTGATCTTTCAAAAATGTAATAGGTCATGTCACCTGTTTACAGCTCTTCATCTGTTTCCCTTGCATTAAAATCCAACGCCCTTGGGTTTTAGCCTGAACTTCTTAATACGTCTTGTAAAGAACTTCGTGGTTTAGCATCTGTCCCTTCTCCAACTTGTTACTATAGTCACCACCTCATTCTGTGTTCTAACCACACAGTCTGGGCCCTCTCTCTGGAGCACTTCCTTCAGGGCCTGGGTCAGGAACCGCTCCAGGTGCTTCCACAGTCAAGCGTTCCATATTTTTAATTAAAAAAAAAAAAGCATCATGTAGAAATGTCTTGATTGGAAATGGAAAATTTTCTGTGATGTAATATAAAGTGAAAATGGGAAGTTACCTTGTTGCTTAAGTCTCAAATACAGGGAAGTGCAAGCCCTATTTTGGCTCTGACCCTGGGCAAGAGATTTGACCGCATATAGTCTCAGTTTTCCCATCTGAATTGTGTTCCCCCTCCAAATTAATATACCAAAGAACTAACCCCTAGTACCTAAGAGTTTGACTGTATTTGGAGATAGGGCCTTTAAAGGAGTAATTAAGTTAAAATGAAGCCTTTAGTGGGGGCTCTAATCCAATATGACTATGTAGGGAAGGGAAAAAGATTTCCTCTATTCTCTTAGGTTTAACTAAGGCCTTTAATTCACCAGGTCCTGTGAGTTAAACTGACAAAAGACAAATTAACAGGAGAGAAGGCATACACTTTTATTAATATTTAAAGTTTTATGTGTATGGGCTTCACAAAAAAGAAGTGAAAAAGTCAAAGAGCAGACAGACTTGGGAGCTTACATACTATTTTAATAAAGGGTGATAAATTGTGGAGAAGTGAGTAGCAAAGGAAAGGGCATTTGGGCTTCTAGAGCTGGTAAACTATGAGAGTGACTAGGAAATACATGGGGGTGGGTTAAGATATCTTCTAATGCAGCGGTTCTCAACTTGTGGGTCGAGACCCCTTTGGGGGTCGAACGACCCTTTCACAGGGGTCGCCTAAGACCATCGGAAAACACATATAATTACATATTGTTTTTGTGATTAATCACTATGCTTTAATTATGTTCAATTTGTAACAATGAAATTGGGGGTCACCACAACATGAGGAACTGTATTAAAGGGTCGAGGCATTAGGAAGGTTGAGAACCACTGTGGAAGATAAGATTATTTTAGTAAGGTCTGTTCATGCAGACTCACCTCAGCATTGACTCCTCCAGAGATAGGAGTGCTCTCCTATCCTCTCTTCCTGGAATAGGGACTGTGCTTTTTTCATAGGAGATTTATGCCCAGCTTTCACGCAGATAGCAGAGAGCTCTTCCTGCGCCTGCTGTTCCTCAGTTGCCTTCAGCTCAAAACAATTGATTTGCCAAAGTGGCATATTTGAGGGTGTCATATTCTGATCTCCTTTGACTGATATCTTTCTGAAAAAAGATTTGAATACGGATGGGTAAAGAGGGAAGACCTTGTGGGCACAGCAAGAAGGAGGCATCTAGACGACAAGGAGAGGGGCCTTAGAAGAAACCAACCCGGCTGACACCTTGATCTCAGACTTCTCAGTCTCTAGGATGGAGTGAAAATAATATTTTGCTGTTTAAGCTACCCAGTTTATGGTACTTTGTTACAGCGGTCCTAGCAAAACAGTATACCATTTATCAGATGGAAAACAATCTTAAAAACATCTTCACTTAGCTCTCAAGGTTGCACTGAGTCAAAAAGATATAAATCCCTTTGTAAATTCTAAACTACTACAGAAATGAGAGTAATTGTTATTCATATCGTAGCTGAACAACCTGCAGGAATGCACTCCTCTCATTAAGACTGAGCTTTTTAACCCTTTAGTATGGCAGAGGCTCAGTTCTCATATAGGAGATGGGGAGAAACAGGAGACTTAAGGAGGACTGCAGTAAAGAACACAAACAACTTGCTAGAAAAAGGAGAGAGGCAAAATAAAGAGAATGGTTTCTTATATCCATGCTGCAAGCTGGTAAAAACAAAACAACAACCCACCTAGATGACATATAATAATAATAGCTAAGATGCATTGAGTATTTACTAACTACCACACATGGCCTCAAGTATTTTTTATATATGTTCTCTAATTAAATCTATCAACTCTATAGTAAAAGCACAGATGTATGTGTGTGTGTGTGTGTGTGTGTAGATATGTTTTTTTTGTCTGTCTGTGTCTGTATGTTATCTATTTTAGTCTCTTCTGTTACAACATATATCTCCAATATGAAATTTTTTTGCTATGTAGTAGATAAAAAGTGATAAAATTGCCAAAATGAGAAGTCATGATTTTTCAAGAAATGACTATATCCGCACTACCACAAAACATGTAGAAACACTACCTGATGGAACAGAGTGTCCTATAGTAAAATATACAACGCTCACTCACCACCCACCTCATCTTCTTACTCCTAACCCAGTGTATGACATGCATTGTCCTAAGAGTGAACGCACTGTTCTTTTGAATTTTTGTTTATTTCATGATGAGCCTATTGAGCATACTGTATTAAACCTGTATAAACACCCTGGTTATAAGAATCCTAGGTAGTAAATAAAAAGAAAAGCCTTCAGTTGAAATAATGAGATGTTTTGAAATAAATGAGAGAATTTACAGGCCCGAGGGAATCCACATTGTTCACATCCAGGAACAAGGCTGAGAAAATAAACTAAAGGAGTATTTGTGCACACCAGTTATCATCTGCGTCGAGTGGAATTGGGAAGCACTTTGAAGAGATTGCAGATAAGGACGCCCATGCCAAGTAATGCCAATCCAGTTGAATAGCACTTTGTTTCCAATAGTCTCTAGGCTCATTAGGAACCATACAAGCAACTTCTTTATGAAAAGAGGAGACTCTCAGAACAAAGTAGAATTTCTATTTTAGGCTGGTTTAGGAAACAGAAAAACAGAACAACACACCAGAGTAATCCAACTCTGGTATCACAATATTTTACCCTAAGGATGATGAGGTCCTTCTTTCCTTTTACCTCTTCTTAGTAATAGAAAAATTACAGCACGTTACCACACTGATTTCAAGCAAATGGTGTTTGGAGCGTGGCTATCCACTAAGGAAAATAATTAACCTATTACCTCCCATTTAAAGTAGGCATAGAAAATCTAAAACTTCTATATGGCGAAAGACATAATGACTAAAAGACAAATGACAAACATGTCATTGTAACATGTGACAATGGGTTAAAATTATTATAATAATGTGTAATAAGCTCTTACAAATCAGTAAGGTAAAAAAAAGAACATCTCAGTAAGAAATGATCAAATAAATGATGAAAAGATAACAGAAAGAAACACAAAGTCTAATCAACATGAACTAGAGCTCAATTTCTAATTTAAAATATGCAAATTAAAATTATGCATTAATTTAACCTAGTAGATTGGCAAAAACACACTAAAACGATTTTAAAAATAGGTTCAGCCCTAACCGGTTTGGCTCAGTGGATAGAGCGTTGGCCTGGGGACTGAAGGGTCCCAGGATCAATTCTGGTCAAGGGCATGTACCTTAGTTGCGGGCACATCTTCAGTGGGGGGTGTGCAGGAGGCGGCTGATCGATGTTTCTAACTCTCTATCCCTCTCCCTTCCTCTCTGTAAAAAATCAATAAAATATATTTTTTTTAAAAAATAGGTTCAGCCCAGCCAGTATGGTTCAGTGGTTGAATGTAGACCCATGCACCAAGAGATTGCTGGTTTGATTCCGGGTCAGGGCACATGCCGGGGTTTTGAGCTCCATCTTCAGTAGGGGGCATGCAGGGGGTAGCCTATGGTTGCTTTTATCTCTCTCCCTTCCTCTCTCTCTAAAAATCAATAAAAACATATTTAAAAAATAGGTTCAGCCTTGGCCGGGTGGCTCAGTTGGTTGTGTGGTAGGCAGTTAGACAGACATGAGTAGAACATGAACTATGGGCCAGGTACAGGAGGTTATCAGGGTGGAAAGCCCCAGGTACCTAGCAAAGAACAATTATAGGGGGGGGCTTCTCTCCCAGGGTGACTTTCTCTCCCCTAGCATGTCCCTGGCCCTGAGGTTTGGACCCCTTCACCCTTTCCTCCCTAGAGATAACATCTAGGCCTCAGTTGTGTTTCAGCTCCAGGCTCAGAAAAGCAGCAAAACCAGACAATCTACACCTGGCTGACCTCAGGACCAGCTGCATTGAATTATGACCCCCTGCCCTGTGCTGACCAATAAATCAGTGGTGACCACAACTCTGAAAGGACACACCTGGAAAACTGCTGAATCTTCTATTGAGATCTTCCCCTGGGACCTCCTCTAAAATCTTCACCCTTAAAACACTTAGGACACAAGACCCAGTGCACCTGGGAGCACACCTGTGCCGTTCTCTTCCCCTTCCCCCTCATCCTCCCTGCCCCAAGGCACCTTACTATTAGCTTCCTCACTCCCAAGCTCCAAGAGCCCTTCCTTTACCTCTATAACTTGTTTCCTAAGCCCATTTCTTCTAGGAATTACTTTTTCTACCTCTGTGATTTACCAAATAAACGTTCTCTTATAGTTTGGGTCTTGGCTCTGAATTCTGTCCTAACCAGAACCCAAGTACCAAGGTTGCTGAACCCAGGTTTGGTCTGACGGTAACAGTCAGACACCTGGTGCCCTTTTGTTGCCTACAACAGTTGGAGAGTTGTCGCTGGAGCGTTTGTCTAGTATATCAAAAAGATTGCGGTTAGCCCTAACCGGTTTGGCTCAGTGGATAGAGCATCGGCCTGCGGACTCAAGGGTCCCAGGTTCGATTCTGGTCAAGGGCATGTACCTTTGTTGCGGGCACATCCCCAGTGGGGGGTGTACAGAAGGCAGCTGATTGATGTTTCTCTCTCATCGATGTTTCTAACTCTCTATCCCTCTTCCTTCCTCTCTGTAAAAAAATCAATAACATATATATATAAGATTGCGGTTTGATCCCCTTCCAGGTACTTAGGGTGGCAACACATTGATATTTCCCTCTCATATCCTCTCTCTCTCTCTCTCTCTCTCTCTCTCAAGTCAATACATACTACTATATCCTCGGGTGAGAATAAAAAAAAAAGGGTTCAGTAATTTTACCTTTCCCTTCGAGAATGAGAATGAGAATGACTTTATTCAAAGGAAATGAGATGGGTTAAAAACTATATGTGCAAGTGTGTTCATTATAGAATTGTTTATAAGTTTAAAAAATTGAATTTCATCCAGCAATTGAGAATTGGTCAAATCAAAGTATATCAATTTTCATTTAGCAATTCTGCTGGAATCTACCCCTTGGAATAGTCATTAAAACCATGTTCTAAAGAAACAAAGATTTTTATTTCAGCAATTTGTAGAAGGGAAAAATGGCACAGTACACCCACATCAGGAAGGGAGAAAAGAAAAAAAAAACTGCACACTAATGATCACATTTATGCATCCATGTAAGATACTGTGTGTATATACACAAGGGAAATAAAAATGGATTGAATGGTAGGTTATAGAATACTATGCAGCTGTAAAGAAAGGATTTTATAGTTTTATATGAAATTGTGACCATATATTAAAATTTTTAAAAGTTCCATAACTGTACATATATTATGTCTCTTCTAATACAAATATATAATGTTGTTTGAAGACATTCTGGGACTCAAAGCACCTTGACCATGAACACCCCTCTAATAGTTGATTTGATGTTATTGGTTACTTAAACACTTAAATGAATAACTTTGATTTTGCCCTTGAAAAGCTCCTAATTTTAGTTTTTTTTTTCTATCTATGCATGAAAGGTTCAAGACCCGCTTGGAGCTACAAGAGGCAAAAACTGCAGAGCCAATCAGCAAGTCTGGTAAACAACCCTTTAATTACTAATGCTTCTGGGCTTGCACTTTTGCAAATGGTTGGCACTTTGTTGGGTTCAAAGCCCTTTCGGCTGGAGGCCGGGTCCCTGCAGGACCCTCACTACCTCCTTTCCAAGCCTCGGCTCCCACGCACTTCTCGGAAGAGGGAACGTGGAGAGTCCCGCTAGGACCGCCAGCCAATGACTACACGTCTACTCTCAGCCCTAGCAACGCCGGACCAATGGGCGGAAGGCTATCTTGGATCCGCCACTGTTCTTTTCTAGCCAATAGGAAACGTTCTTCAATGCCCCTCTCTAAAATGCGCAGGCTCCCCGCGAAGCTGGCTTCACTTCCGGACGGCTGCGGGGAGCGCTGGCGTTGCCATAGCGACCATTTTACGTTAAGTAGTTCGTCGCTATCATCCAGGTGACAGGGCCACTGCGGGGGCAGTTCTTCACCCATCTGCTCTCAGCTCCCTGCGGTCGAAGGGCCTCAGCTGGCGCCGGGGGTCTGGCCGAAGGTCCCGCGGCGCTCCGCCCGGCGGGATGGCTGCGGAGGAAGAGGACGAGGTAGAATGGGTGGTGGAGAGCATCGCGGGATTCCTGCGAGGCCCGGACTGGTCCATCCCCATCTTGGATTTTGTGGAGCAGAAATGTGAAGGTAAAACACTCGAGCCCGAACTGACCCTCCGTTCTTGCCGCTCTCGCACCAGCAGTCGACAGGGAGGTGGTCCCCACACACCATCTCCATCTCCCCGGTCTCCAAACTCTATCCGCCAGGGTGAGAGCTGGGCTTGTAGGCGGTTTCGCTGTCACTACGCCAGTGTTGTCTGTGACAGAACTGAAAACGGGACCGAGACTCTCCTCCCTCCGGGCCCAAGAACACGCATTAGACTTTAATCCCGGGTTTGGTCTCTCCCCGCATCCTGCACGTTTCTGGTCTGGGCAGGTGCACTGCTTGGGGGGGCTTCTTCCGCCACTTCCCCAGGGGTTTGGGGGGGTGGGGGAGAGGCGTCAGTTTGCCTCTGAGTTCCGTCTGATCCCCACAGTTGACCGCAAAGAGGGGCATGTGAATACTGCAGGCGCAGAACCGGTGATTCTGGTGGCCCGAATTCCCTTTACTGAATTGAGCTCTGGCTCGCGGCTATACCAAAAAGGGGTGGCGGTGGTGGGGGTTTCAAACCAATGAGGTACATAAACGTGGCATACCGTTCCCTGTGAGGGCAGGTCACCCCCAGGTTCTGATCAGTTCCCACTTGGAGTTCTGCGTTCAGTCCTTGGAGACGAATTGAAGCCCATTAGCAACCAGAAACCTGTCATACAGATGAATGCCCGACTGTTATCCTGGTTGTTGAGCTGGGCAAGACTTTGATGGTAGTAATCCATTAGTCATTTGAACTTTTGTCTTATGTTGGAGGGATGAGACTTGTTTTGTGAGGTTCAGTGGGTTAGAGCTAGGCTCAGTGGGTACAAGCTACAGGGAAACACATTTCTATGACGGAAGTGCTTCATAAGGCAATGCACCCCAGGTAAGTTAGCCTTCCTCGGAAGGTGATGAGCTCCCCAGGCACTAGTGTTTGAATGGATCTGACAGCAACTTGATGGAAAGGTTCTAGAGGGGGATTTCAACTACCAAATGGTTGGTTATCCTGGGTGCCCTTTGAAGAGTCCTTTCAAGCCTAAGATTCCATGAATGTGGTGGAGAGGAAGTTTAATTTGACCACTGAATCTTTTCATCACCATAATAAAAATTCAAATAGCATTTATTACATATTGTTTTTACAGGTAATTTTTTAAAGAAATGAAAAATAACTTGCATTTGTGCTCTTTTAAAGAATTTAAAATGCTGTTGAAACTGATAAAGCATGTGGAATTCTGACCTTGTTTAGGAGATAAAGGAAATTTTGTCACCTTTTGATTGCATTTACCCCACTGAGACTAAGTGCTGAAATGGAAAAAAAATTCCAGCATTGTTCTTCTTTTTATCTCCCAAAATCTAAAGTGGCTGCATCTCAGTAATAATGCACCCGATTGTGTGATCTTACAGGGAAACAGTAATCCTCAGTTTTATAAACAGGGAACGCAGTACAGTAATTTGGTTTCAGAATTAACATCCCAGTGACCCTTGAAATAATCATTATAGTTCACTGACTTTGGGTTGTCAGTGTGCTATTCTCCACATCAGATGTTTTAAAGATTAGTTTTGTACAACTTTGTGATATCAGCATTTATTTCGACGAACATTTATCGAGTGTCCTTGGGCCAGAAGCTGGGATAGAAAGATGAATAAGACACAATTATTATGCTTAAGAAGTGGGGAAGACAGGCAAGTAAATGGGATTTAAATACAAAACAACAGGCATTACAATAAAGGTAGGGACGTGGTGCTGTATTATAAGGGTTCAGAGGAAGGTATCTAACCAGCCTAAGAGCTGGGAGAGGGTAGCAGGACATGAAGTGTGTGCCACTTAGAATGACTTGAAGAAGTTGGGACCAGGGAGGCCAGGTAAAGGCAAAAAGATCTAGGACTGGCTTAAGTAAAGGCATTAGATTCGAAGCACTGTATTTGGTGGTATTCCAAGTACTTGTATTATTAAGAGTGCAAAGATTGGGTGTTGGAGTGGTAGGAGATGAGGCTTGGGATCCAATCTTGGAGGGGTTTGTCTGGCCGTCTAAGGATTTTGTACTTATTCTCTAGGCAAAGAGTAATCATTCAAGAGTCTTAAATAAAAAATTACAGAAGTTAGTTTTGTATTTTTGAAAGATGGGGTGTGTGTGTGTAAATAAGTTTGTTTACAATTCTTGAATTTGCCCTGGTTCCCTAATTAGATTGTTAGCTTTTTGAGGGAAAATATGTCTTTCTAATTTACATTGTTTCACACATATGATCATTCAGTTAAACAATTTGTTTTGGTTCTATTTAACTTCATTATTGATTTATAGATAACAAAAATGGTCTAGTAACTTTTCAGTAAAATTTTAATCAGCAAAGGTCCAGTACTATAAAATATGGAGCCCGTTGTGAAAGGAATTATTGTTTAAAAATTGTTAACAATAATATTCCATTAAAAATTTATAAAGAAATTGTTGCCTTATATTATTGATTGAAAAGTAGCAAATTAGTGTTTGTCTTACATATGAATTAGATTTTAAGTAAGAAAAATAACTTGTTTACAGTTAGCACTATCTATATATGTAATTTCTCTATATAAAAGACTAATATGCAAAGTGTCCCTGCGGGAGTTCGATTGCTCGCTATGACGTGTGCTGACCACCAGGGGAAAGTGGGGACCTTGGCGGGCGACCAGTGGGACCAGGGAGGCCAGGTAAAGGTAAAAAGATCTAGGACTGACAGATACATACAGGGGTGGGCAAACAAATGTAGGTTTACAGTTCATATGGAAAATAATACAATAATCCTATCTAATAAAAGAGAAACATGGTAATTAGCCGTACGGCCGCTACCCTTCCCATTGGCTAATCACTGAGATATGCAAATTAACTGCCAACCAAGATGGCGGCTGGCAGCCAGGCAGCTGACGTGAACAGGGAGGCTTGCTTGCTCCAGTGAAGGAGGAAGCCAGGTTCCCCGCCTGCCTTGCCGGCCTCTCAGCTGCTCTCTAAGAAACATTGTAACAAATATAGAAGCTAAATCAAACCCCAGAAACCTGCTTTAGTCAGCCAGGCTTCAGCCAGCCGGACCGCAACATTGTTTCAAATACAGAAGCTAAACAAAGGCCAGAAACCTGCTTTCAGCAGCGGAGGTCTCATAGCTGGAGCCGAGCCTCAGAGCTAAAGCTGGCCCAGAATAAAAAAAAAAAGAAAAAAAGGACAGGTTGGGAGCTTCAGTTACCCGCCAGCCTGAAAACAGCCCTCAGCCCCTCACCCAGACTGGCCAGGCACCCAGTGGGGACCCCCACCCTGAAGGGGGTGTGACCAGCGGCAAACAGCCATCATCCCCTCACCCAGGCTGGCCAGGCACCCAAGCGGGACCCCCACCCTGATCCAGGACACCTTCAGGGCAAACCAGCTGGCCCCCACCCGTGCACCAGGCCTCTATCTGATATAGTAAAAGGGTAATATGCCTCCCAGCACTGGGATCAGCGTGATAGGGGGCAGCGCCCAAACCCCCTGATCGCCCTGCGGCTCTGTGTGTGACAGGGGGCGGGGCCACAACCTCCCTATCCACCCTGCTCTGTTCGTGACAGGGGAAGGCGCCCCAACCCCTGATTGGCCCTGCTCTGTGCCTGATAGGGGGGAGCTCCCCAACCCCCTGATCGCCCTGTGGCTCTGTGTGTGACAGGGTGCGGCACCCCAACCCTCCCTCCCCCATGGGCCCTGCTCTGTGTGTGACGGGGTAGAGCCATAATCTCCCCATCGGCCCTGCCCTGAGTGTGACAGGGGGGAGTGCCCCAACCCCCTGATCGGCCCTGCTCTGTGTGTGACAGGGGGCGGTGCCCCAACTCCCCTATTGGCCCTACTCTGTGAGTGACAGAGGGGAGCTCCTCAACCCCCTGATCGGCCCTGCTCTGTGTGTGACAGGGTACGGAGCCCCAACCCCCATGATGGGCCCTGCTCTGTGCATGACACGGGGGCAGCGCCCCAACCCCCTGATCTCCCTGCTCTGTGTGTGACAGGGGGTAGCGCCGCAACCTCCCTATCGATCCTGCCTTGAGTGTGACAGAGGGCGGTGCCCCAACCCCCCAATCGGCCCTACCCTGAGCGTGACTAGTGGTGGCATCGCAACCTCCCGATCCGCCCTGCTCTGTGCATGACAGGGGGCGGTGCCCCAACTCCCCAATCGGCCCTGCTCTGAGCCCGACCAGGGGCTGCACCTAGGGATTGGACCTGCCCTCTGCCACCCGGGAGCAGGCCTAAGCCAGCAGGTCATTATCTCCTGAGGGGTCCCAGACTGCGAGAGGGCACAGGCCGGGCTGAGGGACCCCCCTCTCCCCGAGTGCACAAATTTTTGTGCACCGGGCCTCTAGTAAATAATAATATAGTAATAAACTCTGTTTCACATACTCACAACTGTAAACCTACTTTTGCCCACCCCTGTATGGTATCTATAATAATAAAAGCATAATGTGTTAATTAGACTGGACATCCTTCCTTCTGGACAAAGCTGCAGCAGGCGGGGGCTGAGGCAGAGGCAGCAGAGGCAGCAGAGGCCCCCGGCCACAGGGGCGGTGGGTGCCAAGGCCCTTGCACAAATTTCATGCTTAGGGCCTCTAGGATATATAATAAAAGCCTAAGCAATCTTTAAGGCGGATGACCAGTTGTTATGATGCACATTGACCACCAGGGGGAAGACGCTCAATGCAGGAGCTGCTGCTTGGTGGTCAGTAGGCTCCCACAGTGGGAGCGCCGCTCAGCCAGAAGCTGGGCTCACAGCTAGCGAGCACAGCAGCAGTGGTGGGAGCCTCTCCTGCTTCTACAACAGTGCTAAGGAGCAGCAAGCCGAGTGGTAAGGAACAGTGAGCAGGTGGGTGGTAAGGAGCAAGGGGTCCTGGACTGCGAGAGGGCACAGGCCGGACTGAGGGACCCCCCTTCCCCAGTTCACCAGGCCTCTAGTGTATGTATAAGTATATACTTGTAAGTACATATACAAGTATCTATTTGTAAGATATAAGGAGTAGACTTTTATAGTAGCATTAATGATATCATTTATTTTTTATGCAATATTTTATCTTCAATTTAGTTTTTGATGATGAAGAAGAAAGCAAATTGACCTATACAGAGATTCATCAGGAATACAAAGAACTAGTAAGTACTTTTATTTATATTTTTTACTGATTTTTAAAGGTAATTAGATTAATATTAATTTTAGCTCTTCTAAATTAAAAAATGGTGCCCTGGCTGGTTTGGCTCAGTGGATAGAGTGTCGGCTGTATGGTCTTGGGTTCGATTCTTGTCAAAGGCACGTTATCTCGGAGGCAACCAATCAATGTGTCTCTCTCACATAGATATTTTTCTCTCTGTCTCTCCCCCTCCTTTCTACTCACCCTAAAAATCAATGGAAAAATATCCTGAGGTGTGGATTGACAAAAATAAATACAAAATGAATAACTAAATAAACTTAAAAAATAAATTAAAATATGGAATTGTCCATCCTAATTCTTTAAAAAATTCAATCTATCCTAATAGTACTACTAGTTGCATCAGGCTCCAAGGGTTCTTTCAGCATCTCATCCTTATGACTTCATATCTCTTCTACTCTATAATCTAAGGGATGGTTTAGGATGACTATGTAAAGGAACCTTGCATCTAATCTTCAAATTTTATTCTTCTTTTGCTGATGCATCCTGGGAAGTGTTATTAACTTAGTCAGTTGTCTTGTGATTTTTAAAAATAACTCCTCTGGGTAGCAGAAGAGTTGTACCTCATCAAACTTCATAATCTTGACTTCAGTTATTTTCAGTAGAAGAAATAAGATTTCATTAGATACTTTGTGAAAATTTTTAATTTTTTGTTGTTTGTTTTTTCAATGAAAAACATTGCCACTCTCATGTAGTATAATTTTATGTAGATTAATAATTGCAAACAAACATTTGATTATACTCTTAAACTCATACTTAACATGAAAACTGTCATTTTGAATTTTTCTATGTAAATTACAAAAGTTAAACTTTCTCTTTTTAGGTTGAAAAGCTGTTAGAAGGTTATCTCAAAGAAATTGGAATTAATGAAGATCAATTTCAAGAAGCATGCACTTCTCCTCTTGCAAAGACCCGGACATCACAGGTTTTTGCTTTCATGTTATTCCATAACTTACAGTTTTGACAAAAATGACCCAAAAAAGGGTTTCACTTAAATTTGCTATGTTTGATTGTCAAAGATTATTCTTGACATTGTAGTAAGTCATCACATATGAGTTCTTTTTTATAAATACCTTGAGAAATGATAATTTGAGGCATTAATGAACTGATGCAATTAAAAAAGAACTTTCTGAATTTAGAATAAAATAGATCACTGATAGTTTCGTAGTTGCTCCTTTTTTAATCTAGTAAATCCACAGAACACAGTTCCTGGGGCTTCCTTCTTTTGGAACTACTTTTATTATCTTATTAGTTCTGCAGTGCTGGGCTGAAGTAGGTATCATGTGAATTTATAACTAATATTTATTGAGGGCTGATGTTTGTCGCTTGTTTTAGGCACTTGACATGTATTATTTTATTTAATTTTCCTGATATTCCTTAAGAAATATTTTACTTTCATTTAGAACTGAGAAAACGAATGCACAAATACATTAAACAACTAGTGCAAAGTCCACAGCTAAGTAGGTAGTTGAATCAGGATACCAGCCCAGGCCCCCACCTGAGAGCCTCTTGCTCAGAGGCTGAGGATCGGAATATATTACTATTACCAAATAGCCTTCTTCTGAAAGAGTTGCTTTAGCTTCCCAGCATCTACCAAATGATAATTCCTTAGTGAGATGGGAATTAGGATTCTCTATGATGTGACCCCAAATTATATTTTTAGTCGTCTTCTCCTGCTATAGTTCTCCAATACATTATGTACTACAGTCATTTCAGGCCACTTGTGCTTGTAAGTGACTTTGCTTATGCTATTCCTTTACTTTGGAATATTTGGCTCCCACCTCCCCACCCCACCATCCTTTCCTTACCCAGAAAAATCCTCATCATCAGGGCCTGGCTTAAATTTTCTTCTTTTAAGGCAGGTTTCCTGAACCTTCTAGTCTGACTAACACTCATTGTGCCTCACTGGGCACTTACATTGTTTGGTATTCTGTCTTTATTTATAGTTTCTTACAACTCTGTTTGCTTTACTAGATTGTAAGTCCTTTGAGCTGTTTTAAGTATCTTTGCATTCCCAGAATCTATCACAGAGATGAGAACTTAATTCCTAATAGGTAGTTCTTAATAAATTATTGTTAACTTAAATTATCTCTTTATTGTGGCTTAGAAGAGCTTGCTTTAACTACTGTTTAGCACGTCCTGCTTCAATTTTCTTTTGCACAACTTTTGCTCATTGAATGATCACCGCTGATTCTAGAGATAGAAAATCTTTAATATCACATGACATTTAAAGAAATATTAAATGCTATTGATATAACAACACTAATGTAAGCAAACATGATTTTGTTGATTAATAATTATAAAAAACAAAAGTTGTTTTACAGTTCAGCAGTAGCTTTTGTTCTATATCAGTAGCTTTTGTTCTAGATGCACTATAGTTTTAGTTTAAGGAATAATAATAGACACTATTTTCTTCTCCTTTTTGTGAATAGGAAGAATTTGAAACTTATTAAGTAGTATTTAAATTTATTTTTAAGACATTGGTATTTGTTTTTATTTTCCTTGTTTTTCTGGAATATTTCTTGAATAAAGATGTTCAAAGTAATATTAGACACATCCATCTTTTGTTTTTGTTATCAGGGTAAGTTTAAATTATTTGAATGAAGGTGTCCAGAATTTTAAAATATTGCTTTCAGATCAAGAGTAACACATCTTTCTCATTTGTTCTATTATACAACACCTTTTGATTTATCTGGATTTGATTGGTACAAGGACTCAAGCCTTTTGACACAGACAGAACTTGATTTGAGTCATAAATTTTTCATTTAGTAGCTCTAAGACCTCAGACAAAAGTTATTTTAGTTTTCCTTTCTTATCCAATCTGATTATAAATTTCCATACCCATAAAATATGGATAGTATCTACTTTGAAAGATTTTTGTGAAATTTCAGAGGCAATGTTCGTAAAGCATTTAGCACAATACCTGACATATATAAGGTGGTGTATATGGAAGCGCCTCTTAATTATCTGTGGCTATTTTGGTGGTTGATTAGCACTGTGTTAATCAGGCCAGGGTCAGGGGTTCAATCCCCATGTGGACTAGTTAGCTTTATTCTCTTTTGGGGCAAACTCTTAGCACCAGATACTGAATATCAACATGATTGAATCAGCTAAGTCTGTCACTGTTATCAGAAAAATAGCTCAAAGTATGTTACATATTGCTTTGCAGCAATCATATAATCTTTTAAAAAAATTTTATTTATTGTATAGAGAGAGAGGGAGGGAGAGAGAGAGAAAGAGAAACATGGATTTGTTGTTCTATTTGTGCAGTCATTGGTTGATTCTTGCCCTGATCTGATATCGAACCTGCAACCTTAATGTATTGGGAGGATGCTCTAATCAACTGAGCTACTCGGCCAGGGCAATCATATAATCTTCATACATAAGATAAGAAGGTAATTCCATTATGTTAATGGGGTGCCTAAGAATGAATTCAAGAAACCAATTGCTTGCCCTGGATAATTTTAGGAGGTAATTTTTATTTTGTTTTAGTTTGATTTTGATTTTTAAATCAGTTTCCAGTTCCCATTGTGTTGTATTGCTAAAGCCAACTTGAAAGATTCTTTTTACCTGGTTTGGTTATTATTTAGACCTAAACCACTGGTCCTGGAATATTCTGTGTATTAAAGTCAGCAGGAGTGGTAAGGGGTCTAATGACCCCAATGAAATGAAGAACTCTAGTTAAAAAAAAAAAAGACTTTTTAAGAGCATGTTTTTCTGTTATATATGTGTGGTTTCTTTAATAAAAATGCTTATGACTTAGATTATCTTTCTAAATAGTTTAGAAAATTATGGCAGTATAATAAATACAGAGATATTATTTCACTTGTCTTCAGTAATATTACTAATTATGTGCTATTTTCCAATTGAAATAGGCAAAAGTGGCTTCCTTCATTGCTTGTGATTTTTTTTGGTGAGAATTGATGTCAATGTATTGCCAAAACCAGGGACTTCTATATGGCAAGAGGCAAACTATTTTTTGCTTTCGTTTTTGTTTATTCACCTGATTTTCTTGACATTTATAAGAAAGACATTAATGCTATATTATATTATTATTAATATACTATTATTACATTAATATATTAATATACTATTATTACATTAATATTTATAATACTAGTAATTTGGGAAAATTATACTTCCCCCTCAATAACTTGGATCATTGAAAAGATAACATATGTGGTGTAACTTTCATTTCCTAAAAATACACACAGGGTAATTAACAATATTTTGTGTAAGACTTTAAAAAATTAATAGACTTTCTTAGAGCAGTTTTAAGTTTACCTAAAATTGAGCTGATAGTAGAGGCTTTTGATGTCAAGGCCTCATTTTTTCACCAATGTACCAGTAGCTCTCAGACTTTAATATTATAAGAATTATCTGGGGAGATACATGGGCACTCATCCTTCAGAAATTTAGATTCATTATGTTTAGGGTAGGGTTTAGGAATATGCACTTAACCCCTCCTTCCTGTATTCTTAAAACACACTTTGAGAAGCCATGCATTATGCTTTTAAGTATCAACTTAAACTGACTTGCTAAAAGAAGCTCTAGTTGACACATTGCCCTCAATAGCAGTGCCCTGCAAGTGTTTGTTAGTGATGAGGTTAAAGTATTTGATACTACTAATAAGAAGTCTAGGAAGCCCCAGAACAAAGTTATGCAGTGCCATAATGCCATAAAGAGGCCCTGGTAGACATCACTAATCTATCAGAGGCTGCCCACAATTACTGAGCTCTGGGCTGCAACTTTCAAACACAGATGAAGCCTATTTGCCATCTCTGCCCTGGGCCTTTCGAATAGTGTTATTTAATTTAAGGGAAAAGAAACATTTTTCCTATAGTTGACTCTATAATTGTCACAGAGAGCTACGTTTGCACTTTATTTTGCTACTAGAGGCCCGGTGCACAAAAATTTGTGCACTTGGGGCGGGGGGGGGTCCCTCAGCCCGGCCTGTGCCCTCTCGAAGTCTGGGACCCCTCGGGGGATGACCACTTGCTGGCTTATGCCTGCTCCCCGGGGGATTGGGCCTAAGATGGCAATCAGACATCCCTCTGGCAGCCCGGCAGCCCTCGGGGGATGTCCACTTGCCAGCGGGGAGCAGGCCTAAACTGCAGTCGGACATCCTTAGCGCTGCTGAGGAGTCAGGAGAGGCTCCCACCACCACCGCTGTACTGGCAGCCGTCAGCCTGGCTTGTGGCTGAGCAGAGCTCCCCATGTGAGAGTGCCCTGACCACCAGAGGTCAGCTCCTGCATTGAGCGTCTGCCCCCTGGTGGTCAGTGTGTGTCATAGTGACCAGTCATTCCCAGTCGTTCTGCTGTTAGGGTCAGTTTGCATATTACCCTTTTACTATATAGGATAGAGGCCTGGTGCAGGGGTGGGGGCCGGCTGGTTTGCCCTGAAGGGTGTCCTGGATCAGGGTGGGGGTCCCGCTTGGGTGCCTGGCCAGCCTGGATGAGGGGATGATGGCTGTTTGCATCTGGTCACACCCCCTTCAGGGTGGGGTGCCTGGCCAGTCTGGGTGAGGGGCTAAGGGCCGTTTTCAGGCTGGTGGGCGACTGAAGCTCCCAACCTCTCCTTTTTTTATTTTTTTAATTTATTCTGGGATTTATTTACTTTCTATGGCTGTCACTGGAGCTGAGAGCTGGCTCCAGCTTTGAGGCCCCATTCCAGCTTAGGCCTCGGCTGCTGAAAGCAGGTATCTGGGGTTTGTTTGGCTTCTATAATGAAACACTGTTGCTGTCCTGCTCGCTCCAGCTCTGAGGCCTTGGCTGCTGAAAGCAGGTATCTGGGGTTTGTTTGGCTTCTATAATTGAAACACTGTTGCCGTCCTGCTCGCTCCAGCTCTGAGGCCCGGGCTGGCTGAAAGCAGGTATCTGGGGTTTGTTTAGCTTCTATAATTGAAACATAGTTGCTTTCGGAGCTGTTGCTTTCAGGCTCAGAGCCGGGCCGCGGCAGGCGGGGAACCTTGGCTTCCTCCATCACTGGAGCAAGCAAGCCTCCTGTTCGCTTCAGCTGTGTGGCTGCTGGCCGCCATCTTGGTTGGCAGTTAATTTGCATATTGCCCTGATTAGCCAATGGGAAGTGTATCGGAGGTACGGTTAATTACCCTATTTGTCTTTTATTAGATAGGATACTGGGGGAGTCTAGGATGTGAGCTGATTGTTCTGGGAAGGGCTCCTTCCTCTTAGCTTAAGAGCTCTTTGATGGCGCTTTTGTTAAGGTGTCTGACCTTGCTGCCACCTACCTGGTGAACAATAATAGCACACCCTTCATTGCCTCTCCACAATTTTGTATGATTAGCTTTTCCACAATATCATATAGAACTTGAAATAAGATTTTAGTAACATGGATCACATCTGAGTGTTTTCGTTCGGGTTTTTACGCATTTCAAATTTTATTCTACTTCTTATTGGTTAGCTTGGGAATTGTTTTGTTCTTTGATATAACGGTAGTTTTCTGTAGTTAAGGAAATGTTAATTTGGGTATTGTGGGGTAGACACCTTTATTTATTTTCTTCTGATTTGTTATACTTCAGTTTTAGCCAGAAAAGGATTTTACATCTTAATTTCTAATTCTACCTCTTTCATGAAACTTTCTACATATAGGACAGTTACAATTGCATTCTCACATTACTAATAACATATTACACTTACTTGTCATATTCCATTTTTTGGGATTTACTTTTATTTAAATGAGTATTTTTATTAATTAAGGGATTATATTGTAGTTAATGATTTATCATTAAACAGTACATTTCAAGTGACAGAATATAACCAAATAGATTATTTAGGCAGAAAAACAAATTCAGATGCTGTTTTTATGTGTAAAAAAACAATGTACATACTTTAATTAATAAATACTTTATTGCTAAAAAATGCTAACATCATATGAGCCTTTAGCAAGTTGTAATTTTTGTGTTGGTAGGTCTTGCCTCAATGTTGATGAAAATGCATTGTCTAAGAAGTGCAATAAATAAATGCATGTAGTTTTAAAATGTGAATTTAACTTACAGATTTCTTTCCACAGGCCATTTTGCAACCTGTGTTGGCCGCAGAAGATTTTACTATCTTTAAAGCAATGATGGTCCAGAAAAACATTGAAATGCAGCTGCAAGCCATTCGAATAATTCAAGAGAGAAATGGTAAAATGTTGACTTTAGAAATCTAAGTGCTAAATGCACTTTTTTTTTTGCAATTTTGACTATGCTGATTCTAACATGTAGCTGCCTTTATATTTATTCCAAGTCTTAAATGTAGCTGCCTTTATATTTATATTTATTCCAAGTTTGAAAGTCTATGGCCGACTTAAGAGATTCAAGAGTGTAGACTTCCTGATCAGTGCATATTTTACATTTCAAACGCAGACCAGAATTTGATGGAAGGATGATTTAGGTTTCAGAGAGCTGGATTTTTCTGTCCAGCCAAAGAGTTTATGAAATTCAGTATTTTTGAGTGATCACAGTTGTAGTTACAGATGAGAGAATGTGACTACCCTTCCTCTGGTTTATCATTGTTAGGACATTAGGAAACCAATGTAGAAACTGGTTTCTAACCCTAGCATTTAAACAACAAGGGGATTAGAATAATAAAGCTACTTTAATTTAGATTAGATCCAAAAGCCCATTGTCATATGTGGACAGAAAAATAGAAGGTAAAAATTTGAGACATGCTGCTAATGTTATGAGAATGTAATTATAGATATGAACAGAACACTTATTACCAGCCTACCTGCTTATTAAGAAGATATAGGTAATAAAGTAAATTAAATCAATACTTAAAATTACTTGCTATAAATTATTTTTTGCCTTGGGCTGCAGTTGGTACTGCCCTGGTTTATAGTTATTAGCCCAATATTTGCATAGAAGCTTCAAGGGCAGAGATTGTTTTATTCATCTTTATATTACCCCTAAGTGCTTAGCACCAGGATTTTTTGCATGTAGTAAGCAGGGCCCCTTTCAGTAGCATTTGTTGTAATATGATTGAAGAGTATTAACATGCTATTTTAATTAACAAAGTACTTTATAGTTTATTTGTAAACTCTTTCCCCTTTTGAGGGATACTTTTGAGAGCATAGTTTCATTAGTAGGAACCTACTGAGTTCAATGCTATACCCTCTGCTAGTTGTGATTATGGAAGAAAATAGCTTAAATTAATTTTTACTACCATATATAATAATTGTTACTTTTAATAAGCAATACAAATAAGAGACATTTCTAGGTAAAATTGTGTGGGGTTTTTTTTTTTTTGGGGGGGGGGGGCTGGTGGTTGGGAACTGCTGATTACCTGAAAGGAGAAAAAGTAAAAAAGACCATAGTTAAAAAGATAATAATTTAGAACCTTTTTTAAAGTGACAGATATTAATAAATTATTTGTACTTCTTGATGAACTAGGATAGTGAGAAATAAATGTTTTCAGTTGAATTGATGTTCTTCCATGTGGTCTGGTTTTGAACAGGTGTATTACCTGACTGCTTAACAGATGGTTCTGATGTGGTCAGTGATCTTGAACAGGAAGAGATGAAAATCCTGAGGGAAGTTCTTAGGTATCCTTCTTTGATTATTTTTTGAGTGAATCACTAGAATTTTGTAATATGACTTGTATATATGCTTTTCACCCCCAAAATATTATGAACTAGTAAAATATCTAAATTTTCTACTGAAGACCATGAAAATGACTTGTCATTTTATTTTGTTTATAACTATGTATATATTACATATCTTAATGAACAGAAAAAATTATTTTCAGATGATTCATACCAAATCAACACAAATGGGAGTGTCTTCTACTTCCATGGTGGGAATAGGAGGCTAAATTGGAACAAGATGCGGTAGATCCATGCCTGGAAAGGGGTGTAGTGGCCTGAGCTGACCAGGAAACTCCATGGCTTTTGGATCTTAGTATCAGAGGTGGCTCAAGCCATGTATCTCACAGTAGGAGGCTGGGCATCCAGACTCCAGAGACCAAATAGCTGAATGAGTGGCCGGTAACTTGCAAGGGGAAGAGGACAGTGGGAGGTGCCTATCCAGATGACTGTCTTTCCCCTCTCTTCCTTGCCCCAGTTACATGATTCTCAACCAAATGCCGGACACAGAGTGTGCAGTTCACTAAAGGGGCATTCCCCTGCCCCGCCTTGGGCCTGTTGTCCCCGACCCCATGGGAAGTTTGGAGCGGCAATTTCAGCACCTAATTTTTAAATCCGTGAGAAATATATAGCAAAAGCCTGCATCCACTGTGTCACCTGTAGAGAGGAAGGGCTCTAACCACAAATCTTCTAGCATCCTGTTGTACCCCCACCTACTCACCTTGTCCCCAACTCTAAAGCAGAAGGGAGGAGAGGCTGGTTGATGGTAAGGAGCTCTAGGACTCACTGCTTAATTTCAGGGGATTTGAGTGGTTGTGGGGAGGGAGGCAGGTGTGTCAGTGAACCCAGCCTTTTCCTGCCAGAGCCTACATTCCACGGCAGGGGCAAAGGGGAGCCCGAGATAACACAGAATGCTTTGAGTTTACAGTGTTGAAGAGATAAGGATGTTTGGTGTTAGGTTTAGAAGACTGGTAAAGTTTTGACTTACCCTGGTTGCCTCTGTTGGTTGATTGGCGGTCTGAAAACTGATCAACACTGTACTTTTAAATGTTATTTTCTAAGGGTTTTTGAGGGGTGTGTACTACTGTATAAGTAGTAGAGCTTAGTTATGAACACGTAAGAGAGTTGATGGCTATTTTCCTAAATCAGACTGGCCCAGCAGTTTATAAAAGCTGTAAAGGCTTTGGCATAATGGTATTAGGAAAGCTTTGTGATAGCTCAGGTGCCACTGGGAAGAGTAGAATGAGGGGAGAAGTGGATTTTATCAAGAGGGCTATAACTAAAGAGAGAGTCTATATTAATGGGATTTTCCATTCAAATTTGGGTTTAGAGTTTTAAACTTGTTGATCTTTCTTTATCAAGAGGTCACTGACATTTCCAGAAGCAATGGGCATGCCTGTATTTTATATTACTAACTCTATGCTGTATAAGCGTACGTATATCTTTCTCAGTTGATGTAAACTGATTTAAGCAAAGCTTAATTATTTTCATTTTTTTTTTTTACAAGCAGTAAGAAACACTTTATTATAACTTTACAACATACAAATAGCTTGGGTCAAATCTGTGCTTTCTGGCAGCTGGGCATGTCTCCGCCCTTGCAGGCACCTGCCTTCCTTCACATTGCACTGTTCCTTGGGTGGCTCTGGCCCTGGGGCGCGGTGGTTAGAAATTGGAGAGAGAGGGCCAGGCAGCCCAGTTCCACCTCCTCATGTAGTGGCCTGTGCCTGTCATCTGCTGGGGGTGCGGCTGGTGAGGAAGGACCGCTCCTCAGCCGTGAGGCCAGCAAAGAAGGGGTGTAGCAGGGCCTGCGCCAGGGTGAAATTATTTTCATTTTTGTTTCCAAAATTCCTTGCACATATTTAAGCTTAGGTTAGCATGTTGCTTGTTGAATATTTTTTCTTTGACAAAAAAAGAAAATTTACTTTTCTACCTTATTTTATATATCTCAGAAAGTCAAAAGAAGAATATGACCAGGAGGAAGAAAGGAAGAGAAAAAAGCAGGTGCCTACAGAATATATTAATATAATAGAAGTATTTTATTATTGTTAACCTAGTTTTTGTTGTTAAAATTTAAGCTTATGTGGAACTACACATTCCTAAAAGTATTCATATTATCTTGGCAATTCTAAGCATTTATACTTAACTTTATAATTTTATAATTAATCCAACAATCTACCTTTAAATTTCCAAGAAAGACTACATTATTAACTCCAAAACACTGTAATGCCATTTATATTTTGGGGGATTCTTTTTTAAAATTCCCCTTAACTTTATGAATAAAAGAAGATTAAGAAAAATATTTTACTTCCCCACTCTCCTTGATTTCTTCAGTTTTGAAACATCATTGATGTTTCTATCTCTTCCTCTCTCTGAAATAAATAAAAACTTATTTTAAAAAAGTGGAGGATATACATTACTGGAAAAATCTTAGAAACTTTGGAAAAACAGAACAGTAATTTTTTTAAAAAAACTAATGTCTTTGGATTTTTTAAGTAGTGAATTAATAAAAATTAATCTAAAATGTTTTTTTTAATTGTATAATGAATTCCTGAAGTTATCAGAGGCTAAAACAGAAGAATCCACGGCGAATGCTGATGAAACTGCAAAAATGAGTAATTCCCAGGGGGATGGTGAACGTGATGCACACCCACCCTTAGGTAAGCTTGATGTGTCACTAAACTTTCTCTAATAATATGAATACATAAAATTGTAAAGAGAGTGCAACTTCCTTTGACATACTTAACCTTCTAAAACCCTGGGACGGAGTGTTGAATGGCCATTGGTATTTAAAGTTCTTTGTGAATTTAGCTAAAGAGATTGCTGGTAGGAAATACCCAGCTGACAGAAACGGTATAGTTCCCAAATTTCTAAGTGAAACCTGGAACCCAGAGCAGTAAGCCTGCCACCGGCCTTTGGTACCACAGCTGTAGCAAAATGTATTCACATAACATTTGGTATTCTCACCCTTGACCACAATTATGTGGTAAGTAAGAAGCTAAACTTGGAATGATAATATTATTTTCCAATTGAATTAAAGCACATCTTGAAAATAAGAGGTAGCTAATTTATCCAGATGTTTAGTCAGAAACTGTTGTTGAAAGCAAAATCACTGAGATTCTGTGTGGGAAATATTAGCAGATGAAATTGTTGAACATGTAGTAAATCCACTTTCAATATGCTCTGATTTCCTTTATATGAAAACAAGTAATTCTGAAATAGAAATTGAATAATGATCATGAATTCAGTTTATTTTATCATGGATTTCTGTTTTAAAGAAACATCCTTTTCTCAATTAAAAAATAAAAACATAACTCTGTCAGGTAGATATTATGATATTGCCTTCTTTTTTTTTTAAAATATATTTTTATTGATTTTTTACAGAGAGGAAGGGAGAGGGATAGAGAGTTAGAAACATCGATGAGAGAGAAACATCGACCAGCTGCCTCCTGCACATCTCCTACTGGGGATGTGCCTGCAACCCAGGTACATGCCCTTGACCGGAATCGAACCTGGGACCCTTCAGTCCGCAGGCCGACGCTCTATCCACCGAGCCAAACCAGTTTTGGCTGCCTTCTTTTTTTAACAAGAAATTTAAGGAAATTAGGTGACTTGTCCAAAATCACTAAACTATTAAATGGTTAAGCTGTGGTTTACCCTGCTTGGTCTTCTGACTTCAAATCTTGTGTTCTTTTACACTTCAGTTTAAAAGAGCTTTTGTAATTGAGATAATACAGGTTTGATATTTACCCGTGCAGTTTCCCTCTGACCCTCTGGGCTCGGAGGTCTTGCAGTTCTCTCCAGCCCAGATCCCTGATTTTACCATTCTCCAGGCGTCCTCTGTCCTTCCCGGCTTCGAATTGTCTCACCAGCTGTGTCTACTTTGCCAGTTTGGGGTGGATGTTATTCGCTTTAGTTGCTCGTTCTATCTACTCTGGGACAAGGCTCGGGACACATCCGTCTATTCCGCCGCCATATTGTCTCTCTTAAAATCTTTACATTTTCTTAATGTGTTGGTAGGTTTATAGTTATCTTCAATATGTATTACAAACAAAATTTATTGATATTATTGGTATTTACTCTTCTGCTACAAAAAATTATAGCTTTACATTAACAGTTCTGAAAATATAGGTTCACTTACTGTTTTTATCCACGAGCAAAAGTTTGGAATTTTAGTACTGTTTATTTGGCTTATGTGGCAATCTTGTATTACATTATAGTGGAGTTCTAATTTTTAGATGAGAATTTTATCTTTTTGTAGCTGTAGTATCAAACAGCAGGAATTTGGTATTAAAATGTCATTGTTTGTAAGAAACTGGTTTTTGAGGACAGAGACCATGTTTATTGTTCTTACCCAGTGCCTGGTACAGTATAGGCACTGAATCAATGCGTGTTGATTGAGTGTGAGAAAAAAACAAGTGTTATTAACACTAGCTCATTTTGCGGAACCTAGTCTAATACTTAATATTCTGCTTGGTCTCTATCTACTGCCAGAAGCGAAAGTGCATTTTGCTAATTCATCAGTGGAACCTTTGGCAGGAAAGCTGGAAATGTTGCCTGAAACATCTTCCCTCCCACAAAAAGGCCTGAAGATTCCTGGCTTTGAATATGCAAGCACTGAAGGGCCAATAGCAGTAAGTAACATTACTTTTTAAGAACTATGAACAGCCGAAACTGGTTTGGCTCAGTGGATAGAGCGTCGGCCTGTGGACTAAGGGGTCCCGGGTTTGATTCCGGTCAAGGGCATGTACCTTGGTTGCGGGCATATCCCCAGTAGGAGATGTGCAGGAGGCAGCTGATCGATGTTTCTCTCTCATCGATGTTTCTAACTCTCTATTTCTCTCCCTTCCTCTCTGTAAAAAATCAATAAAATACATTTAAAAAAAAAAAGAACTATGAACAAAATGACAAAGTACTAGGAGCAAGCAATGTAAACAGTCATATACTTTTGTTATCTTGAACTCAAACTTCTATTTGAATCAATCAGACATCTTTGCCATTTACTATATGAACTTAAATTTAAAATAGTTCCTTTTTTTGGCCCAGAATTTATCAACACTTGGAACAGAAGAGCTGCGGCAACGGGAGCACTATCTCAAGCAGAAGAGAGATAAGTTGATGTCCATGAGAAAGGATATGAAGACTAAGCAGATGCAAAATACAGAACAGAAGGGAAAACCTGCTGGGGAGGTAGAGGTATGGCTGATCTTAGTATGTCAAAACTAGTACATCTAGAGGTGGAATTCTCAATATCAGAAAATGTGGAAGAAAGCCTTACTAATCAACATTGCTTGTAGATCCATTTATATTAACCTCCCTGCTAGTGTAGAGCCTTCTGTCTTTTCTAGGAAGTAGGATGGTTATGTAATGAGGATTTTGTGAGGTAGAAATGATAGCAGTTTCATTATACAGTCCTTATTTCTTTACTTGCCCTATTCTGAGTGCGTAAGGGTCAGCAGTCTATTTCACCTGAGCCTTTTGACATATTTTACCACAGAGCAGCGTCAGTATCCTAGCCACCACCTTTAAGAGGCTTCCCCAAGAAGAGATTTTATAAGGAAGAGATTTATGGAATTCAGTCCATGTGTGACTTTTAAAAAAATTTTATTGATTTTTTACAGAGAGGAAGGGAGAGAGATAGAGAGCTAGAAACATCGATGAGAGAGAAACATCGATCAGCTGCTTCCCGCACATCTCCCACGGGGGATGTGCCCGCAACCCAGGTACATGCCCTTGACCGGAATCGAACCTGGGACCCTTCAGTCCGCAGGCCGACGCTCTATCCACTGAGCCAAACCGGTTTCGGCGCATGTGTGACTTTTAAAAAAATTTCACTAACAATGCTCTTTGTTCAAGGCAGTATGTTGGGAATTTTCGACAAATGAACCCATCTTATACTGTAGCCAACTTTTTTCTTTTTCTTTTCTTTTCATTTAAGGAAATGACAGAGAAACCAGAAATGACAGCAGAGGAGATGCAAACATTACTAAAGAGGAGATTGCTTGCAGAGAAACTTAAAGAAGAAGTTATTAATAAGTAAATTTAAAACCAATTTAGCAAAACAGAAATTGAAATTTTCTTAAAAATAAATTATTTAATCCTTACACTGAACCTGTTAGTTTCAAATACTTATGTTTATAAACACAGATTCAAACTCATTATTACTGTTTTATTGAACAGTTAAGGTAAAGGGCGGTTGGAGAAGACAGCTACTTATGCTGAGCAGTTTAATATAAATTTTTGAATAATATTTCTTGGAGAGAAGGTATAGAAAACTAGTTAATAGTGTGTTCATTCACTCAAACTTGGTTACCTATTGTTTCTGCTAAGCACTGTGCAAAGCACTAAGGATACAGTAGTTAACTAGATTCATAGAGTCTCTGCCTTTATGGGGCTAGTGAAGGCCTAGAGAGCAGTGTTAGAAGGAAAAAGTGCAGTGGTATAAGCAGGGCTTGCCATGCCTTTTTGAGAAAGCAATGTTTAAGATGATTGGAAGGCTAATTGCAGGGAGAAAGTGGGGGGGGGGAAACCCACTCAGGTCCTGCAGCAGGAAGTAATAAAGCACACACTAAGGAGCTGTCGGAATGGTTGGAGTACACATAGAATGGAGAGGGTTAACATGAAATTGGAGATAGGTGGGACACTGATTTGCAGGTCCTTGTAGACGTGAGGATTTTAATCTTAGGGCACTGGGAGGCCACTGAAAAGTTTTAAAGCAGAGAAGTTACGTGATCATAATGTTCATTTTAAAAAAGATGTGTGGCTGCTGTGTGGATACTATTGGGTGAGTCTGGTGTTAGTGTAGCTGTGGGTATACCAGGTTTAAGGTAATTCAGTGATAAGAGTAGTTATCTTGTACAGTGTTAAGATAGAGTTTAGCATCTTGCATTTGAGGCAGGAGCAAACAGGACTTGAAAAATAGATGAGGTGGTGTGTGTGTGTCTTAAAAATACTCACTCTTTCTAGAAAAGCTACTATTAAAACAGATAACAGGAACAATCAACTGAGCCCATGAAGGGGAATGCTGTCATGAGTGTAGATCTTTTGTATGTGAAGGGATCCTTGATGGTTTTCAGTAGTCTTTTAGCTTAAAGATAACCAGAGTACAGGTGCTCCTTTACTTCAATGGAGTTACATCCTGATACCCTGATTGAAAATATGGTAAGTTGAAAATGTGTTTACTATATTTAACCTACTGAACATCATAGCCTAGCCCTGCTTACATGTGTTCAGAACACTTATACTACAGTTGGGCAATTATCTTAAGTTTCATGTTAAGAGTATTGCTTTCCTCTGCTTCTCACCAGAAGCATGAGACACAGATGGGCATTTTATTTTTTATACAGTGGAAGAGAGATTGAAAGACAGAAACATCAATGAGAGAAACACATTGATTGGTTGCCTCCTGCACGCACCTGACCAGGGCCCTGGCCAGGGAGGAGCCTGCAACCAAGGTATGTGCCCTTGACCAGAATCGAATCCCAGACCCTTTGGTCGGCAGGCTGATACTCTATCCACTGAGCCAAACCGGCTAGGGCCAGATGGGTGTTTTATAGACATTATGGGATGTGAAAACATAAAATACAGTACCCAAAAAACACTTGCAACACAGTACAGTGTAGTATTGTTTATCTTCGTGATCTCATGGCTTGCTGTGCAACATCATGGGACTACATGCCTGTCACTAGCCCGGGAAAAGATAGAAATTCAAAATTTGAGGTATGGTTTGTACTGAATGCTTATCACTTCTGCACCATCATAAAGTAAAAGTCGAACCACCATATGTTGGGGACCACCATAAGTTGGGGACTGTGTAGAAGAGAGATTTTTCTTTCAGAAACTTCTGTGTTGTGTCATCCCACAAACGGCCCCTTTTGCTACTTATGGGCCACTTCTGAGGTTTGACTTATAATACTTTTAAAAAGGGATACCAAAATAAGTTTAGTTACAAACCTTCAACCTGCAGAGAAAACCAGTATTAAATTATATTTGTTACATTTTTATTAGTGGACAAGAGGAAAAACTAGTGATTAAAACACAGAAATCTGTTTCATGTTATTTTTTTATTAAAAATAGTTTTTTATTTGATACATATTTACAGATATAATTTTAAGAGAACCTCAGGCTGTGCATACAAAAGTGGGCTCTGGCTTGCTTCACTGAGTGACAGTAATGGTAGACAAACCCTGCTCTGCCTGAGGGTAGTCATTTAAGAGCAGCTAACATGTATCTAAACAATTATTCTTTTAAGGGCTGTTTTAAGTCTTGTTCTCATATCATTGTGGATGAGCATATGAACTAAGGAAAGTGTTAACCTGTAATTAAAAAAATTCACATTTGTGCTATAAGGAAAGGTTTTTATGACGATGATGATTTAAATGTTCAGGACTCATGACAGTTCTTCAGAAAGGAAAATTAAACTCTTCATAAGCTATAAATACTTCCTATTGGAACTTAAAACTACTTAATCAGGAAAAGTGTAAACTTGTTTGAAAGAAAATGCATTCATATGGTAATGTAAGTCACTTGCCTTATGAGGTGGAAGGTCTTTTTCATTATGTGTACCTATAATCAAAAAAGGGTATTGTAATAACCCCATGTTGTGATGCTTTGGTGCTGGGACTTTGTTTGCCTGAGGCACACCTTATATAAGTAGAGTTGGTGATATTTAAAGTGCAGCTGACCCTTGTTTGTTTAGAATTCTTTCATTCAGACTGGTGTGTGACCTACTAGTTTATAATAAATATGGATAATTTATTGCCTTTCAAAAGTTAATTGTAAAATGGACATATCTCAAATGGAGTTAACTTATATTTACAACAAATCAAACAAAAACAACAATCATAGAATTACAGGGTCACATTTTAATTCCTGAATTGTACAGTTCAGCATTAATATCACCACATGTATACAAATGGTGTAAAACAAGTACAGTGGTATTTTTAATACAAAATAAACATCTGTTTTATGGAAAAACTATACTTCATATCTACACAGACAGCCCATCTTTTCCAAACAATAGCCAAAATTAAAATTAACTACAAAATCTCCAAAACAGGGAAAACTGCTTTAGTTTAAACTATTCCAAGAAAAATGGACCCATAACACATTACAGAGGTGACCTGAAGATAGTAGCTGGAATTACTATTTTTAATTTTCCCCCCAATGCATTAAGTTGTAGTTAGGGGGATGTTTTTCCTCAGCATTATCTCAGATCATAAATGAGCAAACTAACATTAAAATATTTACAGTTAACTTGCTTGTTCTAAAAATAAAAACCTCTTAACTGTTTGCCTCAACTTATTTTAAAATCATTTACGTACATGGAATGTGCTTTTACTCTTTTAAAAAAAGCAGCTTTCATATTACACCCTTGTTTGTTTATGGAAAAGCTTCATGTGCTGCATACTGACTCTGACAATGAAGTAACTTCTTGGATGAACATGGTCTCTAGATATTAAGTTCTGCTTAATTCAGCACTGTTCTTTGTATGTCAGTCTTTATAAATTACACTTAAAAAATGGCCTGCAGCTCTGGAGAGACCATTTACTAAAAAAGCAGAAAGTAACTTCAAAATGTCTTCCACAAAAGACTGTACTGGTAGGCAGTAGAAAACATTCTGTTCAATCTACTTCCATTTCCGGAGAAAATCATTCTGGAATACTATTGTACTGATTCTTGGCATCTGTTATCTCCGAAAGTGCTGATTTTCAAGTTACATTAACAAAACTGTCCATTTTGAATCCAGCTTGTTTTCATCAAAATACATACGAAAATTCCTGGTGTAGAAAACTCAACATGTGCTGTAATACAGGGTGTACTTCCCTCCACCTACATGGAAAGGCTGAATTTCTGTTAAATCTTCAAAGAATGGTCTCAACAGCTTCATTTTTTTAAATGATAGTTGAATCTGTTTTCCATAAAAATTTCTTTTAAAAAGAGGCAACTGATTAAAAGAACATGGCCAGCACCATTATATAAGTTGGGTTTTCAACTGAAGTTTTATAATTGTTTCTACATTGATACCTCCCTGGAGCAACCCTGTATTAATATTATTTTATCAACCTTGTCCCTCCCCTAAAACCATCCCCAAACCTGAGAGCTTCCTTGCTGAGAAGCTATCTCCCAGGTTCTGGCTATTAACCTTTTTTTTTTTTGGCCAGCCTATAAGGCAAACCCCTTAATTACTAGCAAGCGATCAAATTTCTGGGAAGCCTGTTTTTTGTTTTTTTACAGAAGTAAACTCTCCTTGCTGATATACCGAATGTCTGTTGCTACTCCTTGTATATTTGTAAGTTCAAGTGAGAAAGCTTTCTGATTCAGATTTTCAGCTCATTGAACAGTTGCAGCATTTTAGTGAGACCACATGTAGGAGGTCCCCAGTAAGTATTTTATGAGCCAAGGCGAGGTCTTTTCCTGGGAGATGTTTCTTCTTCGTCATCTTCCTCTTCATCATCTGGATAATCCACTAAACCAACCAAACTTCCCTATTGGAGAATAAAAATTTTTTTTTAAAACATGTAACTTAAATAGATATACTGAATTTGATAAAGGAACTGCCTGAAATGATGAACACTTAGTTATAAAAGGTGGCACTCTCAATTATCCTCAACCTTTCTATTTCTTTTGGATTTTTAATGATACCTCACAATTCAATTCAGCAAAGTTTTACTGTGGAAAAGTATTTCTAAACAGTAGGGCTGGACAAAGAATCATGACATTTGGAGCTGGAAGGACTTTGGAGAGGAACTAGTTAATTTTTCTAATTTTAAACTAGAGAGAATAGCCTGTCAGTGACAAGAAATCTCTTCTGACTCTCTGTTCCTCATTATATATTTTATCACTAAGTATAGTGATTTCAAATGGCAGACAATAGTAAACACATGAAATGGGTCCTAAACACTAATGAATAAAAATGTTAGGGCTACCTCTTTCTAACCAAAAGAAAAGTAAGAATGAGGTAATTCAGGTGTTCGGCCTTTTATGAGTAATGAACCCCTTTGAAAATCCTATTAAAGGTCTGGACACTTTACCCAGAAAATTGTATGTCGTCTGTTTTGCTTTCATTTTAAACGGGTCACATGAAACTTATACACTTGTCCTACAGGTTAAAGGGGCAACTGTAAGCACTGTACTTATTTCAAACACTTAAAGAATCTAGGTATCTGGAATTAACACTTTACCAGAATATAACTAAAACACTGTAATATTAATCAACAAAGGCCTGGGAGCAGCTGGAAATGGTTAGCTGAAAGTCTGTGAACTAAATAAAACATATGTGAGAATCATTCTGCTTCATTTTCAGCTTAACACACAAGTCTTAAGTTTGATAAGCAAGAAGTAGTATTGCTAAATTGTTAAGAATATATTGATTGTAGTCTGACTGCCTGACTTCAAATTCCAATGCCACCACTTTTTAGGTACATGAACTTGGGGGCAAGTGATTTTTATGCTTCAGATTCCTTATTTATAAAATTAGTATAATAGTAGCACTTAGACCTTATTGAACTATTTTGAAAACAAAACATGTAATGTCCTTGGCACAGTGCTTGTTGTATAGTCAGTTCAATAACTGATATTAGGTGCTATTACTGACATCATTATTATTTGTTTATTTGGTTTCTAAGTCAAACAAGTTGGACGGGAGGAAGTAGAAAACAAAATTTCAGCATAAGAAAAGACGAACAGTCAATTATTCACAAAAATGATAGCAACTTATCAAGGCAACTTTTAATTATGCTTAGGATTATGTATCATAATGTACAAACTTTTCAGTTCCAAATGGTTGACATTTAAAATGTTCCCCCCCAACCCTGGCTGAGTAGCTCAGCTGGTTAGAGGGTCATCCTCGATATGCCAAGGTTGCTTGCGGGTTCGATCCCTGGTCAGGGCACATACACGAAGCATAAATAAATGCATAAATAGTGGAACAACAAATCGATATTTCTCTCTCTTCCTCTCTCTCTCTAAAACTCAATAAAATTTTTAAAAAATAAAATTTATTTAAGATTAATATTCTATCTAAAACACAGCTACAAAATTTAATTTTCAGTTGTATCTCTTATCTACACACACACACCATAAAAAAATTCATATACATTTTTTAAAAATCTCATTTTACTATAAAAAAGAATAAAAATACAAAATGTGAAATATTGGAAGTAAAAAGCCTATAATCCAAAATGCATACTCTGGCCCTGCCTGGCTTGGCTCAGTGGATAGAGCACCAGCCTGCGGATTAAAGAGTCCCAGGTTCGATTCTGGCCAAGGGCACATGCCTGGGTTGCAGGCTTGATCCCCAGTGGGGGGCATGCAGGAGGCAGCCAATCAATGATTCTCTCTCATCATTGATGTTTCTCTCTCTCCTCCCTTCCTCTCTGAAATCAATAACGAAATATATTTTTTAAAAAAAGGGGGGGGGGCCCCACATGCTAACCTGACCCACTCCGGGGAGGCCTGTGTGGAGGCCTGGCCTGGCCTTGCAAATTCAGACACCTAAAGTGACCACCCTGGATGTTCTGAAATTAAAAATAAAAATAAAATAAAAACTTAAAAAAAAAAGCATACTCTGGAGAATTGAATGGATTCCAGATTTTTAATATACAGCTATAAATGTGCTGTTTTTAAACAAATATCAGACAGCATTGATTGAGAATCATCTTTGTATATGGAATATCATGTGGATATGTTAAATTGTTAAGGATTTTTGCATCTGTATTCATAAATAAAATTCATCTACTTTTTTCTTTTTAGTGCTTTTAAAAAGTATTACATTTGTATAATTAGAGGAGAGGTCAAGCTAACTTGCTGGAAGACTGATTTTAGTGAGATTTCAGGAAACAATGGAAGTAAATGCATTTATCAAAGAAATTAAAAAAGGAAACAACAACAAAATATCACCACACACAAATACAAAAGAAATTTGAAAAAGTATATTTTAACAAAGATGATACAGGAAAGGAGAAAACAGAAAAAAGCTATCAAGGCATTTTTGGGAAAGAGAAATCAGAGGCAAGAGTTAGTAACTTATTTTTAACAGAGGAAAATGTCAAGAAAGATCTGATTTGACTTAACCCAAGAAAGAAATAGGAAGTAAAGGCACCAAAACACGGGGGAAAGCAGGGAAGACAGTTAAGTTATGTCAGTAAAACAGACAGCTGAGTCCTCAATTCTACAATCCATTCATTCCCTCACCTGCATCCCCCCTTCTCCAGGAGACTTCTGCTCTCCCATCACCACCAACTACAAAGAGAATGAACCAGAAAGGCTCTGCACTTCAGGCACAGGAAAGGGCAAGGGTTAAGCACCAGGTTGAAAATGGAAGAACTGAAATTTTGTATACTGAGCAGAGACATCCCACCCTCACTCTAAGCTCTCTTTCCTCTCTAGGCTCTCAGAACACCAACAGGTAAGTTTCTACTTGCCAGGTATAGTAGACTGTTAAGCCAGGAAAAAAAACAACCAAACTACACATAACACTCCCTGAAAAAAGCAGAGCACTTGCTGTAGTTCCTTATATGAAGCCCGTATCAATAAGTTCTTCTCATTGGCCCAGGGAGATTAAATAACTTATTTAAGATCAAACAGTTAGTAAAAGGCAGAGCCAAGATTTGAACCTAAACAATATAACTCCACAGTAAATATCTTTAATACAGTGTCACAATATTATACTAAATTGTCCTATCAAAAAGTGAAAATTAATTTTAAAATTTCTAGTAAAAAAAATCATAAAATGTGTTTTAAAAGCAGTAGAATCCCATTGAAAATGCTACTTCTGTAAATAAAATTTAAGAGCACACCTCGCTCTATCACTGAATAAGGATTCTACAGTTTGTACTTTGAACACAAAGTACAAAAACCTGAGACTTGTACTTTGTGCTCAAAACAAAAAGCATCACTTCAGTTAGGTTTTCTACTATGGCATTTCCCACATCTTGTCCTTTTACCCTTTCACTAACAGTTGCTCTATGTTTATGTCTTTTTATTTTAAGCTACTCCATTTTGGAGAAAAGGATGGTTACATATAATAAAAATGTAAATGAAAGAAAAAAGTTTCATATAAAATTTAAACTTGTTCATAAAAAAAGTAACCAATGGGAAATACATTTGCTATGCTAATGGCAAAAGGTAATATCCTTAACTAAAGATTCATTCATATCAAGAAAACATAGGGCGGTGCGGGTGAGCAGGCGGAGCCGGGGGGTGGGGGGGAGAAAACATAAGCTAACTTTTAAAAGGCAAGACTATGAACAGATATCTGAAATATTACTGGAGGGAGGGGGTGCTTACAAACATTATGATACAGATAAGTAAAATGAAATTCTACAGTCATCAACAATGTTTAATAACATAAGTTATTACAGTAAAGACATAAAAGCAGGATAGAAAACTGTTTATAGAAAGACCTCAATTAGCCCTGGCTGGTTTGGCTCAGTGGACAGAGCGTCGGCCTGCGGACTGAAGGGTCCCGGGTTCGATTCCGGTCAAGGGCACATGCCCAGGTTGTGGGCTCATGCAGGAGGCAGCCAATCAGTGATTCTCTCTCATCCTTGATGTTTCTACCGGTATCTCTCTCTCCCTCTCCCTTCCTCTCCTTTCCTCTCTGAAATCAATAATATATTTAAAAAAAAAAAAGAAAGACTTCAATTATATGTCAGATAAAGAAACCCACATACTAAAGAAAAATCAATCACATGTTAGCAGTCATATTATCTGATGACTTGTGCAACTTTTTCTTCTTTGGGATTATTTTTATTATCCAAATTTTCTTCAGTAAACATAATTTTTACAGATGAAAACAAGAAAAGTTTATTTATGTGCAGAGAAGGTTCACATACCTTGGTGGCTGTTACCGATGAAGCCAAGGTTGCCGTTTTGGAAGAGGATCCATTGGAACTTGCTGGTGGTGTCTGTGCCATTACAGATTTACTGTTTGTACTGTTGGCTCCATTAGCAGCACTGGCTGAGTGGGAGAAAGTAAATTTGAAGCCACCAGAAGATGTCCTTTTTGGAAGGTTTTCCTTGTCTTCACTTTCTTTTGCTAAAACAAAAGTAAAATTTTGAACCTGTATCAGTAAATATTGCTAAGTCAAAGCATTCGAAAAGAACAGTAATTTAAAAACTTAGAAAACATTGTCTTTGCTTTATAAGAGTTAAAGGAGTAGAAGAGTATGATATGTATAGTGATGTCTTTATTAGTTGGAATCTTAGAAATCTCAGGATTAGAAAGGACCTTAAGAATCATATAACAAATCAGCCATCCTATGAAAGAATTCTACACAGCTGGATCCAAGACACTTCCAAGGACTCATTAATTGCCTGACTCTTTGTCTCCCTGCAGCTTCCACTCTCTGACTCTATACTCTGACTCTATACTTCTATTGTAAATACCTAATAATCTTTCCCACAAGTTAGTATTTCAAATGCCTAAAGAAAATGATATGATCATGTCTATTAGCCTTTTATTTCCTGACTATACCAGGTTCCTGTGTGGGTTTCTTTTATGAGATAGGTGTCTACCATCCTTTAGCACCTAGTTGCTACTATTTTTTTAATATATGACTAGAGGCCTGGTGCATGAATTCATGCATGGGTGGGGTCTGGCCAGCTGGCCCCAATTGGGCCAATCGGGCCGGGCCGGCTGGGGGTAGGGGCCATAGGCAGTTGGCTGGCCAGCCCCGCCCTCGATAAGGGTGTGTGTGAGGGCAATCGGGGGTGGGGCTAGCTGGGGGAGGGGCCAAAGATGGCTGGCTGACTGGCCCCACCCACTGGTTGGACTCCCGGTTGAGGGGACAATTTGCATATTAGCCTTTTATTATATAAGATTAACTGGACATAGTACTTCAAGTTTTGCCTCATTGCCTCTTTCAGCACAGTGCCTATAATGAGTAAAAGTAGAAGAATCTGGCTATTAAAAGGTGCCTATTCCTTAGGACATTTTAATAGGCTATTTGCCCCTGAAGCCTAAAATAAATGGAACTTATTGTATTAATGATTGGAAAATGAATGAGGCTGAGAACAAATTTCAGGGAAAAATGTAATAACTCAATGAAACCTAACAAATAAGAAATACCTTTAGAAATCTCACATTCAAAATCACAAATTTATATAAAGTTTAGAAAATGCTTTTTTCCTTTTCAAGAGATAAATTTTTATTAAACATTTAGATGATATATGCAGGACAGTACTCCAATAATGGTAATTTCTCAGGACATAGAATTATAGTGATTAATTCTCTGGAAAGATGGGAAATTTTACTTTTATTTCTCTTGATATTGTATCTTTATTAAACTTTTGTGTGGGGGGAGGTAGAAGAGAGTATAGAGGTGATAAATGGTGATGAAAGGAGACTTGACTTGGGGTGGTGAACACATAATACAACATACAGGTGATGTATTATAGAATTGTACACCTGAAACCTATATAATTTTATTAACCAATGTCACCCCAATAAAAAAATAAATAAAAAGTAACGTTTATAATGATTTTAAAATTTCAAAGAGCAAAGTGACTTCAAGCTTAGTTTCCTTGGCAGCAAAAGGTGGAGAGCTCTGGAAAGTTTCTATGGATCTGTATGGTGTTTGTTATTATTGTAGATTCAGAATAGAAAAGAAGCCAAGACTATTCACAGAAGGAAAAGCATAAGTAGGCAATGCAATTTCTAAATAGCAAATGAAGACTATCGTAAAATGGCAAGCTTCAAAAAAACCATGAAAAGAAATCCCAAACAAATTTAGAAAAAGTGCATAATTTGAAAATTATGATTCAGCATAAACTTTATGTCTTTTATGCTGTATAAACATGGACAGACCTTTACAAGCAAATTAATAATTTCTGTATTAGTTATAAGAGGGTGCACTATTTAAAAATTCAAAATTTTAATACCTTTCTTAGTCTCCATAAATTTTTCATAACTATCTGGAAAATCATCTTCTGGCTTAGATTTTTCCACTGGTGCCACAACTGTTTTTCCTTCCTCCTCTTCATCTTCATTAAACCACATTTCTTCATCCTCTTCCAAGGCTTTTGCATCTCTGCGAAATCTGTTACTACGCAATATAGATGGTACACTGTAAGAAACATACCATACATATTGAGTAATGACTTAAAATTCATATGATTAAATTGATAATAATTATGTATGACCTAGAGGAGCTGAAATAATTTTAGTTGGATAATATTTATTAATTAAAATTTATCTTGAGTTACAATATGGAGCAGTAATTTTTCATATAAAAAATTTGGAATAGGGAGAATATCCTACCCTCCTACATATAATCCTGTCCTATCTAATGATGGTAAGAAAATTCCTGGGTAAATTTCAAATCCAACTATATGTGATTTTGGACATAAATTTATATGCTATAAATGCAATATACTTAAACAATACCTGTTCAGTTTCTGATTTTGTCTGTCTTTTTCTTGCTCATATTTAGTCTTCAATCCTTTGAATGTCTGAACATATTCAATCGATTCAAGTGCTTTATAAAAGTTTTCAACTATATGTGCAGTAAGAGACTTGATATCTTCCTGTATAAGCACAAAATTTAGATTTCAAATATAATACAATGCTTGTTAGGAGAAAGACTTAAAAATTTTAAAAATAATTCCAAAACTGATCAAAAAAGGTGTTTCAAAATCACCTTCCAAAAATAAATGTTCTAGTTTCTTTATACATGAGCCAGGACTCCACAGAAAACTTGGAAAAAAGAAGAAGCAATTCACTGGAGCCCTTTTGGGGGATTATAAAGAACATTTCAAAAGTAAATGGATTTAATTTATGCCTTCTGTTCATTTTTCACACTTATGTAGCACTTTACAATTTAAAAAGCACTTTCATGTAATAAGCTTTATTAGATCGATTTTATAGAAAAGAAAGTTGAGGCACTAAGAGAAGTTGAATGGCCTGGTCAAGAGCACAAAACTAATTAGAAAGCAGATTTTGAAATTATATTTTCAATAAACGTTAGGTATTACTTAAGGACTTCTCATTTAACATGACATCCTATCAAAATGGGATAAGCCTTGCCTAAAATATACACATAGATTCCTCAAACTACATTACCTATACAGATCCGATAAAGTATTAACTCGAATAATAGTTTATTCCCCGTCTTCCTTCCAATGGTATAATATTTGTGAAATAAACTGGTAGTAACAACTTCTAAATTCCAAATGAACCATTTTAAATGATCATTGCAATGAATGGATACAAAGCAGGCTCATTATTAAAAATAATTAAAGTTGTGATTCAGGACTTTAATACTATAGTAAGAAATACACAGGCCACTTCTTTAAATGATCCACCATAATCTGACTGCATAAAGGATTTTAAGTCTTTAAATGAGTTTTCCTGGACATCTCAAAAAAAAAAAAAAAAAAAAAAAAAAAAAAAAAAAGCCAAGAAGAAAAATTAGAAATCTATGTAAAATGGTCTGTGTTGTACACTCAACAAAAAGATAAATTTTAGGATTCAATGTACATTTATCAACCATTTGTATTTTCAGAAAGACAAAAATCAACCACAGGGATAAAAATGGGTTTGTCAACCCTATGATTTATTAGTATCTCATTAAAAATTTTAAAGAAAAAAATGTAAAAATAAATCTCAGATTCATTAGAACAGTGTACTGTGAAGCTGGGTTCAGATACTTGGTGACCTTGAGCTAGTTAACAATATTTTTAGAAAAACAAAAACAACAAACAAAACAAAAAACCCCACATTTCCTCTTTTCTAAAGGCTAAAGATAGCAGTTCTATCCTCTTCATCCTTTTGAGTATCATACTCTTGGCAAGTGACCAATATTAGAAAAACAATCCAGTTGCTCAAATAATCTTCATGTGAAAATAGCATGTCATCACTAGAAATCTGATTCGTCAGAAACAAAACTAGAAAATGAATTTCTAGCTTTGACTTGCTTTTTTCAAGTTCTTTCTAACCATGTGGCCACTTTCCCTGGTGGTATCACAAATCTTTTGTTTTCTGAAATTGAGTTGTAACATAACTTCAAACCCTGACTGTGCTCCTAACCAAATGGATGCTCTTGAATAGGTCACTTAATTACTTTGGGCATCTCAAGTCCCTCATCGGTAAAATAAGGCAATTGGAGTAATCCATCTAACTCTCTGATTTCTTCAACTTAAAATTCCATAATAACCTATTTTTATGCATCTCATATGAGTGTCTAACAAAGAAATTATTTTCAATCTTCCTATTCATTTTTATCACTACCCCTACAATTGATCAAAGAGATCACATGAATGGCATGCTTGACTGAAATGTCCACATATGCCAAATTTCATCCTGATACACTTGGCAAATAAATGGAACTAAGAAGATTATAGAATAAATATGGGTCCAAAGACTATGCTAAATTTCTCAATTTAAAATATTAACATCACTAAATATATAATTATTCTACTTTACTAAGAATCATTTAATATAAACTTACCACTCTTATAAATTCAAATAACTCAATAACAGCTGAATTTAACAAATTGTACCGAGTTCCATTATCCAGAAGAGCATTTATAACTGGCTCAAAAAGATTTCCCTTCGTGATGTAACGATTATAAAATTCATCTTTAAGGCCAATTATCCGCCGCATAAAACGAAGAGCACCTGATTAAAAATAAGACGGAATAAGTCAATGGTCTTACTAATATTAATCATTATATAAGTATTTTTACATAAAATGATGTATATAGTCTTTTAGAATGAAAAGCAAAATTGTGCACTAAAAATTATTGGGCTTTGAAAAAAATAGGGAAAGACCACTCAAAACCTGTACAAATTAGTAGCCAGAGCTAATAAAAAAAATCCCCAATAATTGGCTATTGGAAGATAAATAAACTACCTAGGCAGGTAGCTCCATAGTAAAGAGATTAAAAAATACACTAAAACCTCAAAACACAAATGTTGGTAATACTCAGAACAGTGTGGGTATAACAGATAAAATACAAAAGCACTAAAAAATAAAAAAATGTTGTCAAGAAAAATATGTTTATGTAAATTAATACACAAAGGGAATACCACATTTTCCATCATTAGTTTGATAACATTTAAAAAAAAACAGTAACAAACATCAAGTGCTAGAAGAATGTCAAGTGTTTTAATCTTTGGGAAAGAAATCTGGAAGCTGTATGTCTAATTAAAATTTAAAAGGATATATTAAAATACATAAACATTTTGTCCTGGCAATCCCATTATTGGAAAAAATCAACTAGTATATAAAAGATTTACATATTAGACTATTTACTACAGTGTTGTTTGGAGTGGCAAAATACTCAAACAATTTTGCAATCCATGTATTAGAGAATGGTAAAATAAATGTGGAAGAGCCACTCTAAGAAATATTACTCAAGTGTGTTTAGGAAACAAAAATTGGTTCACACCATATCCACTAACCTACAGTAATATTAAGGGACTTGTAAGTATGTTAGTATAAGCCTGTTTTTGTAAAAAAACAACAACAAAAAACCCCATGTGAATATGTTTATGTAAATCTTGACAAGTATGGAAAAAGGAATGGAAAAGAAACAGTATAGGTAGTTAACAGTACAGGTAGAGGCGACTTTAAGGCCTTAAAAATAAAAGAAGTATTAGGGAGATTAACCTTTTCTCTATACATTAAGTTAATGCTTACATTTAAATTATAATTTTTATGCTCAGAAAAAACCCATACAACTCTTTTTACTTGAAAGGAAAAGAAAGCTTATTTATTTCTATTTGCAAGTGAAATTATGAAGAGGAAAGAAAAAATTTCCAAAAATCAACATTGTTGCAAATATTTTACAAGTTCAATAAATAACCTGAGTTACACAACAAAAATATATCAAGGCCCATATCTCAAAAATATAGTCACTACTAAATAACAATTTTATGAAGCAGATGTAAAAGATAGTAAGACTAGTTCTATTAGTAAAATACTATCTTTGCACAGGGATCCCAATTAAGCTAATTGAATCTAAATGTGAACAAATATATGTGGGTGGGGAAGCACTAGGACCTATTCCTCTTATCCATTAAATAAAAGATCAGTATTTCTCATAATCATCTTTTTAATAGCAAATATACTGCTAAAAAATAAATTCACATGGGTAACTTTGGCTTTTATCTCTATTAAAAATGTTGTTCCTTAAAATGATTTACTAGACTGTTCACTTAAATTGTTACTTACACAATGCCAGGAAAGTATGCTTTGAATTCATCAAGACCAAGACTCTTCTTAGCAAGTCCTTGTTCATAATATAGTTTTTTATGTGATATGTGTGATGTTCCACACAAAATGTGAGTAGCTCTAAAATTAGAGCAAGTAGCTGTGCTGTTTGATAATTATCTACAAAGAAAGTCATCACATGAAAGTCAAATACTGCAATACATCTCAGTAAAAAAGAATAAAGCTCATATCCTATATTTTAGAACAAAAGTAAAATTATATTTCCTTCTCATTTTTATATCAATTAAAGAAGCTATAGATTTTTACTTTTTCATTAGGCAGACTCTCCAGAAGCATTGTAAATTTTACCTAGTTACTAGATACTTTTCTAAAGCTCCTGTATATTTAATAATGTTAAGAGGGAGAAAACCCTCAATAAAAGTTTACAAACATGATAATAAAACCCTCAATACACTGAGATTTTCTTGGTAATGTTTCTTTAATACATACTATTGTAGTGGTTAATATTAATAAATCTATAAAAGGGTCCACAGTAAAGGAGAATGTACCTCAAACTTTTTGCCTAAAATGTTGCAAATTTCCCAAGAAAAATTAATATGCTTTCTTTAAAAATATTTTTAAGAAAATAACATTTTTGGCTATTTGAATATCAAGTGAAAATGTTCCATCAAGTTTTTTTTTTTTTTTTTTTAACACTGATCTTTTTAACATCAAACTATAATACCCATGAGAGGTCTACTGAAATATACTAGCTTTATTTTCAAGAGGCTTTGGTTTATACATTCATGGAATGATTTCAAACTGCTTCCAGAGCTCAAAATTGAATATAATTGAAGGGCTTATATAGGTAATTATCTACACCTATTATGAAAATTTTAGATAAGAAAATATTAAACTGTGAGCAATTTATGGAATCACAGTCTTGTAAAATAGAAAAAAAATAACTGACATCACCTGGTACAACTATTTTATTTTTCAGGAATAAATTAACATTCTTTTAAATAACAGGATGACCATTAAATATACAAAATACAATTCTGGTATTTCAAAGATCTTTTCTACTTTAAATCAAGTAAAGAGTCTTACTTGCTCTGGACCAATTTGTATAATAACCAACATTTGAACTAGCACCTTACAATTAAACTATTTTAATTTCTCAATTCCCAAATTTTACTTATAAAAGATTTTGTGGCAATGATCTACCGTGTTAATTAAAATTACTCATCCAATATCTGAACTGTCTCCTTTGAAACTGGCTTTTCTACAGCTTTGATAAACCAGGTAAAACAGACAGGATGCTGGGTACACAGGCATATTTTCTGTACTACCAAGCCCATACCTGGTATGCATGTTACAAGTAAAAGCAAGTGTTTCCACTCAGATTTATAAATAAATTTTAAACACAAGGCTGTTATAAACACTAATTCCTAACTAATTGGTCTTAGTTTACTAGATTTCAAAAATAAGCATAAACTAAATCACCAATGTCCAGATGTCTTCTCAAAAAATATCAAAAAACAAGTTCTAAATCTACAGAAACAAACCAAATTCCAAATGGTTTTCCATTTTTTTTATATGGGAGAAAGAGGAATATTTTTTTTGTAATAAAGAAAAAAAGAGTATTTTTGGATTCTGTTTTTGGTGAAAATATGCTTTTCTTATTAGCTTTGTACAGGTATATTATACTCTGAGGAGGAAAAAGTTTACTATTTGCATTAGTTAATAAAATAAAAACATATACTTACCAGGACAAATCATGCTGTTTTTGTTAGATCCAACTATATTATCTAATAAAAAAATTTAAAATCAGTTACTTCAGTAATAATATCTCATACTTCCCTGGCACTACAATATAGAAAGCACATAATCTCCTTTTATCTACATAATAAACACTAAGAATTAGTTGTTATTATATTCAGTTCAATATTATACCTTTATCTGCAGTCTTTTATAGAACTGGTTATAGACAAGAAGTTATTAAAAGAAAATTATAAATGTTCTGATAAAAAATGAGATTACAACCAGAGATAAGACTGATATGTCAACTTTTATCTTCTCTCAGCCATCCTCCAACAATCTGAATATGTCTATCCATATAGATATTTCTTAAGTTCTATAATAACACAAATGTTAATAATAGATGATTTATGCTTTGATTTTAAAAAAAAAATGTTTTTACTGATTTCAGAGAGAAGAAGGGAAAGGGAGAGAGATATAGAAACATCAATGATTAAAGAGAATCGATCGGGCCCAGCCAGCAAGGTTCAGTGGTAGAGTGTCGACCTATGAACCAGGAGGTCATGGTTCGATTCCCAGTCAGGGCACATGCCCGGGTTGTGGGCTTGATTCCTGTGGGGCATGCAGGGGGCAGCTGATCAATGATTCTTTCTCATCATCAATATTTCTATCTCTCTCTCCCTCTCCTTTCCTCTCTGAAATAAATAAAAATTATATATATGTGTGTGTATGTATGTGTGTGTGTATATATATCCTATATAATAAAAGGGTAATATGCAAATTGACCCTAACAGCAGAACGACTGGGAATGACTGGTCACTATGACACACACTGACCACCAAGGGGCAGATGCTCAATGCAGGAGCTGCCCCCTGGTGGTCAGTGCGCTCCCACAGGGGAGCTCTGCTCAGCCACAAGCCAGGCTGATGGCTGCCAGTACAGCGGTGGTGGTGGGAGCCTCTCCCGCCTTCTCAGCAGCAGTAAGGATGTCCGACTGCAGCTTAGGCCTGCTTCCCGCTGGCAAGTGGACATCCCACGAGGGCTCTTGGGCTGCCAGAGGGATGTCTGACTGCCAGCTTAGGCCCAATCCCCTGGGGAGCGGGCCTAAGCCAGCAGGTGGTCATCCCCCAAGGGGTCCCAGACTGTGAGAGGGCACAGGCCGGGCTGAGGGACCCTCCCGAATGCACAAATTTTTGTGCCCCGGGCCTCTAGTATGTATATATATATATATATATATATATATATATATATATATATTTATATGAATTGATTGCATACAGAGGCAATCAATTGATGTTTCTCTCTCCTCCTTCCTTCCAAAAATATACTCCAGTAAGGATTAAAAAACAAAAAGCAGTGGGCAAAAAAAAAAAAAATTGCAGAATATACAGAATTGAAATCAATGCATATCAAGTTTGAAAACATGAAAAGTAATGCATTATACATGTCATAATAACATAAACGAGCATAGGGGTGATAAACTCCAAATTCAGCATTCCTTGAGGGATATTGGTAGGTGGGGTGGAATGAGAATGGAGAGCCAATAGGAGGTATATGGATGTCTGTCAAGCTATTATCTAAATATTTCTATATGCTGGAAGTGTTTTATTTTAAACTGAATGTTTAAAGCGTATTTATTTTAATTTATGTAAATGGAACCATTCTGCAATAAATTTTTTACCCATTCAACTTTACATTTTTGAGAACTAGTCAGATGACAGATCAATATATATTCAATTATTTTAACTGCCAATATATACATACACCACACTTTAATTTTCCTACCATGAACAAAGCAACAACACTCTTGTAACTGTCATGCATATGCATAAATGTTCCCTAGAATATATACTCAGAAATAGAATTGATGATATTATGTGGGTATGCCTCTTCTACAACTTTATTAGTTTAGTACACATTCTCTTAACTGACTCAAATTAACCAACAGTCTAAGAGAATATGTCCTTCACATATCTCATTTCATAAGTTGAGTGATATTCTGATAAGTCAATGATTTGTTTATGATACTTATATTTGGTAGTATGATTACATTATTTAAATATTGCAAACTGCCCTAACCGGTTTGGCTCAGTGGATGGAGCGTCAGCCTGCGGACTCAAGGGTCCCAGGTTCGATTCCGGTCAAGGGCATGTACCTTGGTTGTGGGCACATCCCCAGTGGGGAGTGTGCAGGAGGCAGCTGATCAATGTTTCTAACTTTCTATCCCTCTCCCTTCCTCTCTGTAAAAAATCAATAAAATATATTTAAAAAAAAAAAGAAAAGAAATATTGCAAACTGATGAAATACAGATTTACAGAATACAGAAATACAGTAGAAATCAATTAATACTGTTGCCAAATGAGATGTACACAACTATGAATACTTAATGGGAAGTACATAAAACCATAGTAGGATTTGCACTTTGCACTCAGACTGCTTAAAAAAAACTTTAGACGGGGTGGGGGAAAAAGGGGGACATGTGTAATACTTTCAACAATAAAGATTTATTAAAAAAAATTTTTTAGGTTATCATTCCACTTCAATAAACTGAAGCCAGAAATTGTAGCTGATGATTTGTGAATATATAAACTACACCAAATAAAGAACTAAGTAAATAGCTTGTCACTTATAATACTTATTTTACTCTTTAAAAACAGAAATCATAAACAGATAAGTAAGAAACCCTACCCTTTTCATATCTGTCTTCTGAAGTATTGGTTAAAAGTGGTGCTGTGAGGACATGCATACAATGGTTGTAGAAGAAATTTAGAAATTCACTTTTTTCAGTTTTCTGAAACAAAGAATTTAAAAAATACTTTATTACCTTTATAATTAATAACATGTCTTCAAGAATTAGCAGTGTGAAAAAAAAATTAGCGGGTCATACACAAACAACAGACACTTTAAGATACTGTGAAAGAACCAAAAAACTAGTTATATTCACCTTAATCTTACTTCTGCAGAATTAAAAAATCAAATCTATTTCATATTACAAATAAAAATGAAAGCAAGAAAAAGATCAGATAGTATTAAAAACATTTGTTTTTAGGTAATTAGTCAGAACAATTTTTTTCAAATATGCTATGATCTGAAATGCAATGAAGAATCTATCAAGCAATATAAGAGCAACTTAACTATTTAAAATTTGATACTCCATATTTCACAATATATCCAAATTTGGAAATTCACCAAATCAATTTATCAAGCCACTAGAAACAGAACAGAATAGAATTTAGATCTACTTTTAAAATGTTTTTGGAAATTTGGAAGATAATGCTTTTTTATTTTCTGGGCTACTAATTTTTTATACAACTGGCCCAATATATTTGTATATAATTTAAAAGTAATACATGTTTTCTAAATATGAGGACATTTTATAAAGAAAAAATATCCCATTAGTTTGAGACAATTACTATTAATATTTTGGGATAGTTTCTTAAGTCTTTCTATTTTCATTGACTTTTTTTTACTATGCAGTTGAGACCATTCAATACACAGTTTTCCATTTTAAAAAAAATTATGAAGGAATGATTTAATAAACAATTCATGTTATAGCTTATATCAATTGTAAGTACTTTTATAAGTATAAATTTATTTAGATAATAAAGAGGATATATTTTTAATGTTTTATTTATGCACTACATAATGACAGTTTGGTCAATGACAAAAAACATACAAGATGGTGATATTCCAAATAGCCTAGGTGTAGTAGGCTATACTATTTAGGTTTGTGTACATGCACTATATGATGTTGCATAATTTTTCCTTTCTTATTATAATAAAAAACCAACAAAACTTACCATTTAACCACCTTTACATTTATAGTTCACTACTGTTAAATATATTCACATTGTTGTATATTAATTTTTAAGAAGTTAACATACTTCTTAAAGGCCAAGGGTCAAAACAGAAGTGCTAACGTTTCACTAAGATTTTATACATTACATGATTGTATTCTGCCAAGCGAACTGTTATAGGAATACCATTGCTACTTGAATACCAAGTATACAAATACGTAACTATTTATTGTTTTTCAATATTGTACACATTTTCAAAATTTCTATATACAATTTACAATTACATTACATTTACAATTACATTAAAAAAAACACCCACAGCTGATTAGATCAAAACTTAAAAAAAAAAAAAGAATCTCACAATAATTTCTTACATTAGTTGTAGCCAGCATGTTCTCTGGATCAATCAGAGTACGAAGAAGTCCCATTAACTGAACAGCACCTCCTAGCTCAGGATCAGTATCACAGATCATTTGTTCAATTACTACATTAATGAGAAGGATATCCTGAAAGAAAATGTTTCCATTAGACCTGGTTTGGAAATATGACAAATATACCAGCTGAAAGAACAAAATTAGAATCACATAGGAAATACCCCACAAAGAATATATGAACTTATTTAAGCTCTTTTCTTCCTAATAATGTTTTCTACAGTTCTATTTAAGCACACTAGAGAGAAAAAACCCACTTATATTAAAAAAAAAAAAAGCAGAGCATGCTACACCTTACGATACCATTAATATAAAGAAGTGGAAAATAAAGCCATTTATCAGTGATTCTAGTTCACTGGAGGTTCTAACATTCTTATTCTAAGTTTCAGTGTCAGGTATGAATTTAGAAGTTGACTAAACAAGCAAGATTACACAGTGATACCCTCTCCACTCCCAAACACAGCTTATCTCAGCTTCTAACTAGAAAATCCTGTCTAGTAAAAAAAAAAAAAAAGAGAGAGCGAGAGAAAATAACCCAGTACACAATTCTCCACATGTGAATGGATGCACATGTTATATAATGACCTAATACCAAATAAATTTATTGTTATATTAGCAACATGCTCTTGGGTCTTAATATACAGAGCTACAAAGCAGCTTGCAGCTACAAAGCAGCTTCTGCTTGTATTTTAAAAGCAGAAATCTTAAGCATTAAATTAGGATACAAACTGATTGTTCATGTCAAAAAGTTTTGACATCAACTCCGTGGATTTGAAAGTATGTTTATTATTGGGGGAAGAAAGGTAGTAACTGAAGGAGATGAAATAAGGGAACTGCATGGAATGAAGATAAATGTCTTAAATTGGGAGAATTCTGGAAAGTAATAAATAGAAAGCTTCAGAATAAAGCAGTCTATGTTATTATTTTGTTTTGCTAGCCCTGTCCAAACTTAATATACTTTTATCCAAAAATAACATATCCCTGTGAATTGTTTATTTATGAACTTAAAGCAATAAAGAACCAACAAAACCATGTCATAGCAACTTAACTGCTTAAAATTAGAACCCTAGCCTGACCGGTGTGGCCCAGTGGTTGAGCATCCACTCATGAACCAGGAGTCACTGGTTCAATTCCTGGTCATGGCACATGCAGGGGTTGCGAGCTTGATCCCTAATAGGGGGTATACAGGAGGCAGTCAATCAATGATTCTCTCTCATCACTGATGTTTCTATCTCTCTCTCTTCTTTTCCCTCCCTCCTTCTAAAATCAGTAAAAATATACTTAAAAAAATATTAGAACCCTACCCTCTAACATGTTTCCAAATTTGAACACTAATAAATAAATTCTATCATGGCAATAGAGACAGAATGAAATTTTTTCAGAGGAAATAAATTTTTTAAATTGTATTATAATTTACTAGAGGCCCGGCGCACAAAATTCGTGCACTGGGGCGTGGGGGTTCCCTCAGCCCAGCCTGCCCCTCTCACAGTCCAGGAGCCCTCAGTGGATGTCCTACTGACGGCCACAGTCTGGCAGCAGAGGCTCGGAGCAGGTGCTGTGTGTGTGAGTGTTTGTGTCTGCTGGGGGCCTGCCCCCAGCCACACTGTGGAGGCTTGGAGCAGGCGCCCCTCTGTGTTGATCTCTCAGGCTCCTGGCCTCCACTGCGTGTTTTTTTCTCCCTTGAGCTGTGGCCAGGGTGGGGTGCTGCCATGGCGATCCCAGGAGCAGGCCCACCTGGGGGCCAGCGGCCCTCTTCACTTGCCTGCTCTGGGATCACCATGGCGATCCCAGGAGCAAGCCCACCTGGGGGCTGGTAGTCCTCCACACTTGCCTGCTCCAGGATCGCCATGGCAGGCCCACCTGGGGGCCGGCCGCCCTCCGTACTTGCCTGGAGCAGGCCCAGCTGGCAGCGGGGCTTAGGCGGCACACGGGGGTCCCAGCTGGGGGCGGGGCTTAGGCTTCGGGGGCTTAGGTGGCACAGGGGGGTTCCGGCTGGGGTGGGGCTTAGGTGACGCGATCGCGCCGCCTAAGCCCGGCCACCCAGGGCCGCACACAGGGCCCAAATGGCGTCTGGTGCTGGCCAGCCCTGCCTGCAGTATGCAAATTAGCCAATGGGAAGCGTAGTGAAGGTACGGTCAATTACCTTTTTTGTCTTTTATTAGATAGGATTCGTATTACAACTATAAACCTACTTTTGCCCATCCTGTATTGTTTTACTTTGCAGTGTTCCATTAATTCATGTATGCTTTCTTCATTTTTTTTCATTCTCATGTTCTCTGATTTTTTTTTCTATTGCTTGATCGATTCTGCTGTAGAAGCTATTTATTGATCTTTTTCAGTTCAGTCATTTTATTTTTCAGCTCCAGGATTTCCTTTGGTTCTTTTCTATGGTTTCTATCTCTTTGTTGAATTCATTTTGTTTATGTATTGTTTTCTTGATTTCATTTAGTTATCTAATTGTCTTCTTGTAGCTCACTGAGCTTCTTCTTTAAGATAATTATTTTGAATTCTTTGTTAGGCAGTTCAAAGTTCTCCATTTCCCCCCAAATTTACTTATGTATTTATCTTTAATTCTTTAAATGTTATTTTTCAATTATAGTTAACATTTAATATTATTTTATATGAGTTTCAGGTGCACAGCATAGTGATTAGACAATCATATAATTTACCAAGTGATGCCCCCATTAATTCTAGTACACATCTGGCACCATACATAGATAGTTATTACAATATTATCAACTATATTCCCTATGCTATAGTTCTCCATTTTTTTAGGGTCAGCTACTGGAGCTTTATTTTGTTTCTTTGGTGGTGTCAAATTTCCCTGATTCTTCATGAACTCTATAGTTTTGTGTTGGTGTCTGCACATCTTAAGAAGCAGTTATCTTGCCCAGTCTTTACAGACCAGAGGATCTTTCTCAGCATAGTTCTGTATTGGCTTGGGGAAGGAAGGACGTGGGTAAAGTGAAACTGTTATTACCCCTTCAATGCATCTTTTCTCATTTCTGTGCTCCACCAAGGTGCTATAACCTCTCACCTGGATTCTGTAAGGCATGCTTCATTTCTTAATTAACACAATAGAGTAAGCCTGGTGAACTGAATAAATAGCTAAATCAAAAGACCCAGCCTCTAAATGCAGTACTGCCATAACCAGCTATCTAAGTGGCCCTATTAAATCCTCCAGGCCTATTTCTCTAATGGCATAACAAGGGAACTGGAACAGAAGATGACCAAAATTGGGACCACTCTGTCAAAATTCAAGCTAGCATTGCTAATCGTCTGCTAGAGTTCTTTACTGACAGTAAAACACAAGCACAAATCCAATTTTCCTTAATCTGCTTATCCAACAATGTCATTACTTAGGCTAGAAAACTCATGCTCAAGCAATTGCAGCAAAATAACAAATATGTTAAGACAAACTACCAGAAAATTCCTTCAGATGTCAAATGATAACTTGATCTAAAAATTTACAGCCGTGTTTGGGGGGTTCAGTTAGTTGGAGCTTGTCCTGTACACCGAAAGACTGTGGGTTCAATTTCCGTTCAAGGTATATATCAAGGTTGTGGGTTCAATCCCCAGTGGGTATGTGTAATAGGAGGCAGCCGATCAATGTTTCTCTCTCACATCGATGTTTTTCTCTCATATCAATGTTTCTCTCTTTCTCCAAAAATAAAAAAATATATATCCTCAGGTAAGGAAAATACATACATACATACATGTCATTACAGAGTAAGTGCAATGAATTTATTGCAATGCTGGGGCATCAATAAATATTTTAGAGAACACTCTTTTAAATGTATAGTCTTAAAATAATTCCCAAACTTCCTTCCCATTAATGCTTGCTTATCCCTATGGTCTCTTTTTGTTTTATTTCTTTTTATATATACAGTACCACCATAGTAGCTCCTGCAATTATAACCCTCAAATGAGAACCAGCCTGTAAATGGCAGCATCATTTACCTGAAATGTTCTGACATAGGTTCAAAATCCATGGTCAGCAAACTACAAAACTACCTGGCTAATTGCCTATTTTGTACATATACTGGAACATAGCCAAGCCTACTCATTTTCAAACTGTCTATGGACAGTTCTTACTATAGTGGCAGGGTTAAGTAGTTTTGACAGACCATACAACCCAGCAAGTCTTATTTACCTTAAGGATATTGCAGAAAAGTTTGCGCATTCCTTACCTAAATAACATTTCAGTGAGTAACTATAGTTTCTAGGAGATATTTCAATGTTTTAGTTATTTCTAAATCAAAGTTTTAGAGAAATGATACTCCCATTTCATTATACTCGAAACTCATACTATTCTTAGAAGCAAACACTTAAAAAAAAAGTCTATGTAAGTGGATTTAAGAATTTTGCTATACTGTGAAAAATATCCAGATTAAGAGCTGACATCTCTATTTTCTGATTGGGAAAGCTAGAGAATAAACTTTATTTCATTGCTTCTAAGGAAAAATAATTTAACTTCTTAATATTGAGATATATTTTATAATCTATGGAATTAGACAGTTACTGTCAGCACAGTGGCAATCATGACAAAGTTATATGAAAATTTTCCACTGACACTTTGAGTGGGGGGATGGGGGGATAATGGGGCAAAAAGGACACATATGTAATACCTGAATCAATAAAGAAAAAAGAAAACATTAGCTATATATAGTAAATAAGAGAAGGAAGAATGGCAAGGGCAGGAAGAATATTCTGAAGTAGAATAAATAACCGATGGATGTTGTGAAAACATTTCCATTTAAAAAAAATATATAAATATAATAATTTTAAAAAAAGTCATGCACATGAAATTTACTCTGCAGCAACTTGAATGAAGGCTACAAATATAGAACCAATAGTTCTTTCAATTCATTCTCACATGTTAGAAAAAAGAAACAATAGCTCCTCACATCAGACAGAAGAACTTAATGGTTCAACTCCTCACATTTGTGGAATGGCAAAACAGCCTAGACAAACAGAGCCAAAACTCTTTGTAAAGTTGGGGGATTTTCTTGATATGACACACTGAATGAAATGTTAGTTCTGTACTATTCCTGAGACAAAGACATAACCTAAAGTGAATCAGGAGGAAACATTAGACAAATATAAATTGTTGGATACTAGACCAGAAACTTTCCGTTTTTGTCTAGGGCCCTAGACTCTAGTCTAGGCTAAAAGGGTATTACTGGGACAAGTGACAAAATCTGAAATTAGGGCTGTAGTTAAATAAAGTAAAAATGTTAAATGCCTGATTTTTATAATTATAGTGTGGTTATGTATGCAGAGATTTTAGTAGATAGACACTGAAGTAAATAGGGATAAAGGGATATCATGCCATCATTTCTGTACTTTATTCTTCAATGGTTCAGAACAAAAATAATTTTATGTATATGTAAATGTGTATATACAAATATGAGGAAAGAAAAAATGATAAAGTAAATAGGAGACAAAATGTTAATAACTAGGGAATCTGGGGGAAGTGTATATGGGAGTTTTTTGTACTATTATCACTTTTGTATAAATTTAAAATTACTTCAAAATAAAAGATTAAAAAAAACTGATGCAATTTTAGGAAATAAAATTTGATATGTTCAATACAAAATACTGAACAGTCAACCAACCCATGGAGATTAATTTATGTATTTTTAAAAACTTTTTATTATGGCAAATTTCACCCTCCAAAATTATTTTGAAGCAAATTCCAGATATATAATTCTATAAATAATTCAGCATAAAATATTTAAAAGTGTTTTAAGAGTCCTTTAAAAAATGAAAATAAGGAATCCTAAAAAATAAACCCAACAACTATATTTAAATAAAAATAAAAAATCCCAATGCTATTGTCATATCTAAAAAAATTAACATGAATTTATTCCTAAGTGAGAAATACACTGAAAATACTTGCCAAAATAAGCAGTTCAGTAATAGCTGTATTACTTATTCAGTCAGATTCTAAAATAAGTTTTACTGGATGTTTCAAAGGCCATTAGCATAAAAATGTGAAATCTGTGGCATAACAAAAAAAAGACAGCAGTTACTGCTAAATCCACCCAAACAGCTTGGACAGAAATGACTACAATAAAAAATGTTAATATTTCCTAGTGTCTCAAACACATATGTTAATATTCATATCAGGAAGAACTTGAGTTTGAATGCTGTGCATTTAAAAGAACATCAAAATATCAACAGTCCACTGAATACACATGTAAGTTATTTTTTTTTCTTTTTAAAAGTTGCAGCCAACCCAATATAGAATTCAGCATGCAGGATCCTTTATTTTGAAATTTAAAAAAATATATAATTTATATTCTTTTGTGGGCTAAGAATTATTTTGAGGCAACAAGATTTTTAAATTATAAAATTGTTAGATATCAGAAAATTCAGGGAAATGAAAGGCCTTGAAGACTATGATTGCAAGAAAAAAAATTGAGAAAGGGACTTTTTATAGTTAAAAATCAATAACTGCTTCTCTAAGTCTCATGCATCAATTAAATGTAAAAAAGAAAATAGTTCTACAAAATAAATGAATAAACCAGCGGTTCTCAACCTTTGGGGGTCGAACGACCCTTTCACAGGGGTCGCCTAAGACCATCGGAAAACACATATATAATTACATATTGTTTTTGTGATTAAAATCACTATGCTTTAATTATGTTCAATTTGTAACAATGAAAATACATCCTGCATATCAGATATTTACATTACGATTCATAACAGTAGCAACATTACAGTTATGAAGTAGCAACGAAAATAATTTTATGGTTGGGGGTCACCACAACATGAGGAACTGTATTAAAGGGTCGCAGCATTAGGAAGGTTGAGAACCACTGGAATAAACGAAATGTAAACAGACTCATAGATAGAGAAAATAGACTGGCAGAGGGGAGTTGGGGGACTGGGTGAAAAAGGTGAAGGGATTAACAAGTGCAAATTGGTAGTTACAAAATAGTCACAGGGATGTAAAGTACAGCATAGGGAATATAGTCGATAATAATATCGTCCAGCTGGTATGGCTCAGTGGATTGAGAATCGTCCCATGGACCAAGAAGTCTTAGGTTCGATTCCCGGTCAGGACACATGCTGAGGTTGCTGCTCGATCCCCAGTAGGAGGTATATAGGAGGCAGCCAATAGATGTGTCTCTCTCATAGATGTTTCTATCTCTCCTTCTCCCTCTCCCTCCCTCTCTATCTAAAAATCAATAAAAACATATTAAAAAATAATATTGTAATAACTATGCTAAGTGACTACTGAAAATATTGGGGGAACACTTTGGGAAGTACATAATTGTCTAGCCACTATACTGCACACCTGAAACTAATACAAAATAACACTGTATGCAAACTTTAATTGAAAAATTATAAAAAAACCAAAAAACTGTAATTGAAAAATTACAAAAAAACCCTTTCTGTTTCTAATAAAAACAGAAAGAATTCTTAGAATTAGTTGCTTATTCTTCTCATGGCCTGATTTTATAATGAATACCTTTAATCATACTCATCACTAAGGATGTAGTACTGAGCACTAACTTCAAAATTACCTTTTGTGAAGGATGGCACTAAGATAATAATATCAACAGTGAGATAAACTAGATATTTATTTCTTTAAAGTCAGATTAGCATTAGTTGGGTTTTTAAAAAATACCTTAAAATACTTAACACAAAATATGTCTTTTATTTCTTTTCTACTGCCTAAACTATGCCATTAGCCCAAACCATTTCTAAATAAAATTGCTTTAAAAAAAACACTGGCAATATCTATGAAAGACAGACATAAAAATCTAAGTTAAGAGATTAAGCACAAAACATATGAAACAACTATAGTTTAATTCAATAATATAAGGATCAAATTAACACTGGGATTCAAAACCATTAAGAAGGAAATAATTAGCCTGACCCACATGGCTAAGTGGCTGAGTGTCAACCCATGAACCAGGAGGTCAAGGTTCAATTCCGGGTCAGGGCACATGCCCAGGTTGTGGGCTCAATCCCCAGTGGGGGGAGTACAGGAGGTAGCAGATCAATGATTCTCTCTCATCATTGATATTTCTATCTCTCTATCTTCCTATCTCTCTCTTCCTCTCTGAAATCAATAAAAAAATATTTAAAAAATGAAGGGACATAATATTTGTTATTTTCTACTTAACACTAAAATAAGAAAGAGTATTTAAAATTACAGCTATATGTTTATATTGTCTTAAAAACAGTTTAAGGGAAAAGTGTAAATATTTCTGTAGTGGGAAAACACAATATTGGTCTTATTATTAAACATTCATCCACACTAAAAAGAAAATACATATTTGAACATAGTGAAAGTAACTTATTAGTTATACTTGGTAAGTGCCTGACCTATGAGGCTTGAAATTATATTTCATTAGCACCTGAAAAGTTTTTTAAGACTAGTATGTAAGAATTTAATTCTATGATAATCATTTATTTCAATCTCAATACTAATTTGAATATGCTTTTTTTTTTAAACAGTCAATCCAATTGCCAACTGAATACTATGCAAATCAATTGGCACATATTCTGGGCTTGCCATAGTCACAAATGATTAGAAATTTATTATTTTGCTTCATAAAAGATTAAAATAATGGCCATAATTTTCTCTCAAAAGTTTGCAAACACTATTCTACAGGTAATTCACATAGAACCAAAGCATTATTACTTACATCGTCACTCTGCTGGGCTTCTTGCATTACGAACTCTCGGACCATGGATGGACTAAACTCTACTAGATAAGAAAATATATCTGTAGCAGCTGATCTGACTTGCAAATCATCCATGCCCTGATGAAAGGAAAATAGATTACTTAGAGATTGTTAACAAATGTTATGCTGTATTTTCTTTTTTCCCAAATCTATGTACACCTCCAACTTTTTGGATTTAATTGTACTGGAATCAAAATACATAACCTCTCTATCATTTTACAAATATTAAAAAGTTTTAGATAGCTCAATGATTAGTTTCCACCAGATTTTATCACCACAAAAATAAATACTCAGAGAATTTAAATTTAAGCATCAGCTTAGGATTATAAAGCAACACTGTAACAAAAGGTTGGTTTGTTGTTTTTTTTTTTTGGGGGGGGGAGAATTATTGATTTAAATATATGAAAAAATGTGAATGATGTCTCCTACTTAAGTCTTTAAAACCTTACAGAATCTGTCTTTGATCCTGGATTTGCCAGTTACTTTACACCTTAGTAATTGATTTCTCAATTATGATTCTCCTATTAGAGGATGCTTCTGAAAACACTTTGGGTATTTTTACTCTTTTCCACAACTTAACTTTTTAAGGTAGTGATTCTGAATGTTTGTCCTCTTTCAACATGTGAAGAATACATGATTCATAAGTTACAAAATTTTCAGGAGATTCTGAAAACATTCTATGACTCAGCAGTTCTCAAAATGTGGTGCAGGGAATCCCTACAAGGAGTCTAAGACTCTTTTCAGGAAGTGTATGAGATTAAAATTATTTTCATAATAATAAATAATACTAGGGCATTAATGGCCTCTTCACTCTCAGTCTATCACAAGTATAGTTGGGTTTTTAAGAGGCTACACAACCCGTGGTATCACAACAAATTAAATGCTGAAGCTACTATGAGACCCTATTTTCTACTAAGCCAGACATTAAAGGTATTGGTAAAAAATATGAAACAGGCCACGACCAGGTAGCTCGTCTGGATATGCCAAGATTGTGGGTTTGATCACTGGGCAAGGCACATATAAGAATCAATCAATGACTACATAAATAAGTGGACCAACAAATCGATGTTTCTCTCATTCCCTCTGCCCCGCCCCCCCCCCCCAAATCAGTAAGTAAATTTTTGAAAAATGTTTAAAAAATATGAAACAATGCCATTCTTTTCACTTAAATATATTTTGTTTTGGAAAAATTATTTTTTCATGAAAGTTATATTATTTATGTTAACATATAATTGGGTGGTTATTATTTTAAAATAAATTAATACTTAAAATACTCTCAGTTTTAATTTTTCATGTAATAAATATCAATGGATAAAACTAATAAAAGTATGAGAACCACTGCCCTAATCCCATACTGCAACATGAGCACCTTTGATTCAGTCTGCCCTCACTCCACTCACTGGTCTAGAAAGGAAAGACATTTTTATTTTGTTTCTATGAAACATACTTAATATGGTTACAGAAGAGAAAGTCTTATATGGGATTTTTATTCACCTGAAGCCATATTATATGCAAGTGATTATATAGTAATATTATAAATTTAAGTTAATAAAAATCTGAAGATTGAATACACTTGTATAATTCACTATCAAGAGAAGCATAACTTAAATTATAAAATTCAATATGCATTGCTATAATAAATACTTTCAATCCATAATATAAATCGATTACAAATTCTCAATTTCAAAAACACGAAGAAAAGCTGTATGATTACCATTACAATTTCAAGAGCAGGAAGAATGCCCAACTTTGCCAAAGTTTTGAAAAATGCATCTCTGTTTTGAGGTTGTAATGTCTGAGAAAATGCACAAAACTCCTTGAAAAAATTAACCTGTAATGTTAGAAAGTATAGTGAGACATTGATAGAAATAAATGTAAACTTAAGGCACACTGTAATGAGATAAACAACACCCTTCTCAAGGATTTTAAGTCAGCAATCTTTCATTACTTCTTAAAACCCAAGTACCTGAATATAATGTTTGAAAAATTAACAAAATGCTGGTAAACAGCAATTACTATTCTCTTCCCTCAAAGCATAGATTTTATCTCAAGAAAGTTATTATAAACACATTCATAAGAAAAAAATTTCCAAGAAGCAATTATTTATCATTCATCTATTTAAGAAGCAGTTCCCTTGCAACTTGTTTAAAAAGAAAAGCATCTCTATACTGTATCTACAACCAAGAAAATGCATGAGTTTGTAGTTCTGTCCTAACATAACCCACATATCTGATTTTGGAATTTGTAAGACACACAGTTTCCCTCATGGAGAGGGGAACCCACATCAAAATATCTTAAGAAATTTTAAAATATATAAAACAATAAGTTTGAGAATAACTATTTATAGCATAATTTAAGTACATATATTTTATCTCATACTCTAATTATAAAAAATTTTCTCTTAACAAATTCAAAATCAAAAGCCTGTATGCCAAAAGAGCAAGTGCTCTTTAAGGGTTTGAATTTCAAGAATAAATAAATTACCAATTCACGCCGTTTATCATCATCTGTAGCCTCATCTGTTAGTTGTGCAAACACTTCAGACAAAAACTTCTCATCTTCCTACATGAGAAAAAATGTTAATTTTAAAATTAACATTAATTACTATGAAATATTAAAAGTATGAATTATACTCATTTATATGATATATACAAATTATGTTTTAATTTTCAAAACTTGACTATACCATTCATTATTAGTTATACATACATTAATATTTCATGTAACTAGAAACGTCAACTATAAAGAACTCTTGGAAAACAAAAATAAATATTCTAGAAGTCATGCATAAACACTCATTTACTTTGACTTAGAGCCTCTTTAGCTCCCTTTTGGGGTCTATTTACTCTCAATTTAAACATAATTCAAACAAGTTTGAAGATCTTTAACCCACAGCAGATAAAAACTTTTTTGTGTGTGTGTGCCGCATAATTTTAGTAATTAGCTTACATGTAACATGAGATGAAAGAGGTTGAAAATCATTGGTACTGTAGAGTCTTACATGTTCTGTGGTCTCCAAGGAAACCACTGAACAAGAAAACACTACAATAACTGCCTTTCATACTGTTGAGATGAAAAAGGTTGAAAATCGCTGGTGTAGAGTCTTACATGTAAGGGCACAGCTAAATGACAATACTACCATAACTGTTTTTCATACTGAACACATATACCATTTTTAGAATTAGATCAGGCTTTAAGAGATTACCTAGTCCAATTTTAAATTTCGTAAGACTAAGTTACAAAGAGTGGATTTACCTGTGAATAGCTAGTGACAGACATAGATTTAGAATCCAAGTCTCTTGCATAATGAGATTTTTGTCATTCCCACCCAATAAAATGAACTACAGGATAGGACCCTAAATACTACAAAGTTATGAAACAAATCAAAGTCCCCCCCGCCCCACACACACACACACTAGAATGGGACAAATCTATTAAGTAACATTTAATATGCTGAGGCCCAAAACATCTAAAACAAAATGAAGGGCCATATGTTTATCATCAGTTGTTTTCAAAAAGGTATTGGAAGATTTTACATATTTAATTAGTAACTGGAATGAAAAGTTAAAAATTTCTCTTTCAGTGCTGAAATCTTGACATAGGCAAAAATATGTCAAAAAGAACAAAATCCTTGATTTTACTGGATTTGTTTTTAGCTCAACTCTCATCTATGTAATAGTGGAATTACATGTAACATGTTAAAATGTCAACATTTGAGAGAGCTGTCCTAAAACTTACTCTAAACAGGTTCTTAATCTGTAGCTGTGTGGAAATTACTTCACTTTTTTGGCTTTTAGGAATTTAATTTGCAAACATTTTACAGTATATTTCTGAATTCTGGGCACAAGGGGTTTTGAACAACTAGAAAAATTCAGGTCAACTAAAATATTATGCTTCTATCATGCTAAAGAGAATCTCAACATGTATTACAGTACATACTAGGAGCCAATGACTACACTAAATAATTTCACAGTTAAATAACTTGTTAGTCTAGGAGTTATGTGCCTTTACACTACCTCATTTTGGTCCAGTTAGCTAAAATTCTTATGTTCACTTGCCTTATATAACTTATGTAACAGCAGGTTAATACACATTTAAGAAGCTACAGATATGTACATCACAAGAAGGGTTATTTGGAAATACCTACTACCAAGCCACAAAATTTTTACATGGAAATCAGAGTTTGGCTGTAAGAAATGAGCCGTTAAGAGGCCAATGGCCATAAGCTTAATTACTTTCTTCTCACACACTGTTGAAAATAGAATTCTGCATCATGGCTGGCACATAAGAGATAATCAAGTGGTAAGCCCTAAACAATAAGTAGTTTCTAGTATCTGGCTATTTTATCAAATACATCTCATGGACCAGAAATGAATAACTTTCCTTTTTAAAGCTACACTTGATTTATATAATTATAGCCTTCACAAATAAGCCTATGATAAAATATATAAAATGACATACAAAATGTTATAAATATTTATAAATTAGTTTGCATAATTTATTTTTTCCCAAAACACTGATTTTGGTAATCAATGCTCTGAAGTCAAAAGCAGTCATTTGAAAGATACACTTCAGCTTTTGTCACTGGGTCCTTTACAACAGCTATATTGACTGTGGGTCTACTTTCTGACTTTTTTCTATCAGGAAGTGAAATGGCATCCTGAATTGTACAGTATGATTTTTAAAAATGACTTCCCATAGCCCTTGCTGGTTTGGTTCAGTGGATGGAACGTCAGCTTGCGGACTAAAGGGTTTCGGGTTCGATTCCCATCAAGGGCACATGTCCGGGTTGCGGGCTCGAACCCCAGTAGAGGGCATGCAGGACACAGCCGATCAATGATTCTCTCTCATCATTGATGTTTTTATCTCTCTCTCTCTCTCCCTTCCTTTCTGAAATTAAAAAAAAAAAAGCAGGTCCCATGCATTGTAAATGAAACATAATGTGTAAGTCTAACTTCCCTCACATTTATTACTGTGGATAACAAAAAACTGCTCAGTGAAAAATTGATCTGGAGAAGTAAACGCTACATGAAAGGTAAAGTAATAATAATAGGAAGGTGAATAATGGTTGGAAGTATCATAAAATGGAATCTCATTACTAAATACTAAGCCAGAGATTCTCAACTCTTTGGTCTCAAGAGACCTCTAAACTCTTAAAAATTACTGAGGGGCCCAAAGAGCTTTTACTATGTGGGTTATGTTTATCAATATTTACCATACTTAAAACTGATACATTTAAAAAGTTATTAATTCATTTAAAAGCAAGCTATTATGTTTATATAAATATTATTTTTATGAGAACTATATGACTCTAAAATTTAAAAATTTAGAAAGAATGGCTGTTTTACATTTTTTCAAATTTCTCTAAGGTTTGCCTTAACAGAGGACAGCTAGATTCACATATCTTCTTCAGCATTCAGTCTGCTGTGATGTGTTGTTTTGGTTGAAATATAATGAAGAAAATAGAGCCTGACACTGACATGAAGCTGGAAAAATGAAAACCTCATAGACCTGTCTAAAAGGGCTCCAGGGATCCTGAGTCGTCCACGGGCCATACTTGAGAACCAGTACACTAAGTATATAGTTGCTGCTCAATAAACTTAGTGACTCATGGAAATAACAGCGACAGTTATATAGGAAACTGTGCATACAGCATACTATCACAAGTGAAGAAAACTCTTCAAAATCATGTTTACTACATTGTTAGAGTATAAAAGATAAACATGATAAATGTGGTATAAAACTCCTATTTTACAACTCAAGGAGACAGAATAAAATTAACCTCACATAGCAAATAATCTAATTATTATTTGCTGAAAATGAACGAATATTTTTCAATCCTGGCTGCACATTGTAATTACTTGGGCAGTTTTAAGCACTCATACTTATACATATCCCAATAATAACTAAGTCTAACAAAATGGAATAAAAGATGATTTAAAAATAGCTGCTCCTGTTTGGGATTATGGGAAAGTTCTGAAAATGGACAGAGGTGAATGTACTTAATGTTGAGAATCGTACACTTAATGGTTAAAATGGTGAATTTCATGTCATGTGTATTCTACCACAATTTTTAAAAAGGAAAAAAAAAGTTAAATAAAACCCAGCTACATCATAGGACACTTAAAAATATGAAAGGTCACATTAAGATTCTCCTTCAGAAAGCCATGAGGTAAAACCAAAGAAATCTTTCAAAAAGAAGGAATGACCAGCAGCTTGAACAATTAATGAAACTAAACATCTGAAAACAAAATTATAAAGAACACCTTACTTACCTGCAACATGCTGACTATCTCAACTTTGTTGAAGAAAATAAAAGATGTAAGAGTAGAAAGAAAATTCTCTTCAAAAACGGATGGCGTCGGCAAAATGATGTCCTGAATGTACTGTACCCTGTAAGTCTGATGTATTTTTTGCCTTAGTTCAGAGTCTGTTATTGGTATAACTTCCTTAAACTTTGCAGTTTTGGTCAGGAATTCTCTGTGCCTTTTTGGCTGAGCCAAAGCAGGGTCATATTCAAGGCATCCCACAACATCCATGATACACTCATCAGAAAACATTACCTCAAACAGAGTTGCCTTATTTAGGAATAAGATCCCTCTAATAATTTCATACAAATGGTGTAAGCCTTCAGTGTTTTCTAGGTTCTCACAAGCTTGGAAGAGCTGCAGTAGTTTTTTAATATAGCCTTCATTTTCCAAGGCCAGAGCCAGCTTTTCCCTACGGATAGGTGAGGAGAGAACTGAGGTAACTAAGTCAGCAATCTCTTCAAGTTTATTGAGTTCACATGTGGGCAGGTCAATCAGATGACTAGTTTCAGGCATTTCTTCAAATCGTTCTTCTTCTGATTCATCAATGAGGTCCTGTGTGACTTCCACTGATGGATCCTTACCTTGAACCTGAAAATATCCAAGTATAGCTGGTTACCTTAAAATATAAATACACTCAAATTTTTGGAAATCATATTACTGACCATTGAGCTTAAGTAAAAATAAAGAAACTATCTACTCCCAGTTAAGAAAAGTCTAATGATTTAGAGCCATACGTCAAATAAGCGAATCAGAAGATTCACACTACAATTTCTTTGGCCACTTTATTACACTATGTGGCACTATTACTGGAAAGATCTAGGGGGAAAAAATGACTGCAGTCAGATGCATAAAACTACTAAGAACCTTCAGTGAGAAGAATCACTAGAGGGAAAAGCTGATGTCAATGAAAATGACAACAGTCAAAATCCTATATAATAAAAGGCTAATATGCAAATTGTCCCCTCGTCCAGGAGTTCAACCAGGGGGCGGGGCCGGCTGGCCAACTGCCCATGGCCTCCCCCCTCGCCCCCAATCACCCTCCAACCCTGATTGGGGGCGAAGCCAGCCAGACCCCACCCATGCACGAATTCATGCACCGGGCCACCAGTAGACTATAATAGGATATCACAGTAGGCAACCACTTTATAGAAAACTAGAGGCCCAGTGCACAAAACTCCTGCACGTGGCGGGGGGGGTGGTGTTGTCCCTTCAGCCTGGCCTGCCCTCTCAGGGAATGTCCAACTGATGGCTTAGGCCCACTCCCTGCAGGAGGCCTAAGCCATCAGTAGGACATCCTTAGTGCTGCTGCAGAGGTGGGAGAGGCTCCCGCCACTGCTGCTGCGCTTGCCAGCCGTAAGTCCGGCTTCTGGTTGAACGGTGCTTCCCCCTGTGGGAGCGCACAGACCATCAGGGGGCAGCGACTGCATTGATTGTCTGCCCCCTAGTGGTCAGTGTGTGTCATAGCGACAGGTTGTTCCACCGTTGGGCCGAAACCAGCTCTCCGACATCCCCCGAGGGGTCCCAGATTGCGAGAGGGCGCAGGCCAGGCTGAGAGACCCCATCAGTGCACAATCGGGGCCAGGGACGGATGCTGGAGGTTGGCCAGCTGGTGGGGGCCACAGGAGGGCTCCAGGGCGTGTCTGGCCTGTCTTGCTCATTCCTAATCAGCTAGAACCTAGCAGCATGCTAACCTACTTGTTGGAGTGTCTGCCCCCTGATGGTCAGTGCACATGATAGCAAGTGGTTGAGCAGCCTTAGCATATCATTAGATATTATGCTTTGATTGGTTGAACAGGCAACCGGACGACCAGACACTTAGCATATTAGGCTTTTATTATAGAGGATGGCAGCTAAAATGAATGTTATGATTAATTTAAAATTCCAGTGACTGTTCACAGCAAAGATTTACCTAAGGAGACATAATTATTAAATGTAATGTGGGTGCAGCCACTGTGGAAAGCATATGGAGTTACCTCAAAATATTAAAAATGGAACTGCTTTATGACCTAGCGATTCTACTTCTGGGATTATATCAGAAGAAAACTGAACACTAATTTGAAAGAATATATGCATCCCTATGTTCATTGCAGCATTATTTACTATAGTCAAGATTTGGAAGCAGCCCAAGTGTCCACCAGTGGATGAGTGGATTAAAAAGCTGTGGTACATTTATGCAATGGCATACTAATTGGCCATATAAAAGAAGGGAATCTTACCCCTTTTGACAGCATGAATGGACCTGGAGAGGATTATGCTAAGTGAAATGAGCCCATTAGAGAAAGATAAGTAACATATGATTTCATTTATATGCAGAATCTAATTGAACAAAAATAAACTAACAAACAAAATAGAAACAGACTCATAGATAGAGAACAGACTAACAGCTGTCAGAAGGGAGAGGTGTTGCTGAGCTAGGTGAAAAAGGTGAAGGATCAAGCAAAAAACAACAACAAAAAAAACCAACAAAAAACTCATAGACAATAGTATGGTGACCAGAAGGAAAGAGGAATGGGGGGAAGTAGAAAGGGGTTAAATGGTAATGGAAGGAACTTGACTTGGGGTGGTAGACACACAATATAATATATCAATGATGTATTATACAATTGTACACCTAAAACCTACATAATTTTAGTAACAGATGTCACCCTAAATAAATTCAATAAAAAATGAAAAAGAAATAAATGTAATGTGGAATTCTTAATGGGATCCTGGAACAGAAAAAGGATACTGGATTTTAAACTGAGGATATCTGATTAGAGAATGGGCTTTAGCTAATAATAGTATATGAATAATAATAATAAATGTTTAGTTCATTAATTGTAACAAGTTTATCATATTAATATAAGATACTAATAACAGGAGAACTAGGGGTGGTGATGTCAGGGAGGGGAGTATACAGAAACTCTACTTTCTGCTCATATTTTCTGTAAATCTGAATCTTTTAAAATAAAAACTTTATTTAAAAAAATTCCAGTTATCTGAGAGTTACCATTTATCCTATATCATGTAAGTTCTTCACAAGTTGAAGCTGTGAGCACTTTCGATCATTAGTCTCTGGTACACAGTATTCATGAACATTAGGCAAATGGGTGATGAAATATATAAAATCTTAAAGCTTTAGAACATAAATATTTAACTTTTTGTTTGTTGTTGAAAGATCTTGACATTTTACCGGGTATTAAAATCTGAAGTGATAAACAAAATTATGATAACTAAAAAAAATTTTAAGTAAAAAATTTTGCTGTAAAATATAGAAGAAATTTCTAGATTAGGTTACCAAAATCTCACATGAAGACATTACCTCTCCACATATACATCTTCTAGGTAAAAAGAAAAAAAAATTCAAGAAAGCATATAAATGTTAAGTTAAATATTATTCAAAGACCCTTACCTGACAAATTTTTTCCCAGATCTCATCACAGCCAGCTTTTTCCTGAAAACTTAGAGCCAGATCATAGTTTTCAGCTTCTGACCAAACGATTAATGTATCCTGTTTAAAAACAAAGACTTCTAAATCATCACACTTGAAAAGAAACAAAATATAAAAAAGACAGAAAACAGCACAGCAATGAAAAATGCCCTCTCATAAGTGCAATTAATGGACACTTGATTGACATCATATAACTATTTTGTTACCCATTGAAACTTTAGTAATATACTGGCAATGACATAGTAGCTTTGTCACTAAAACTGACATTGAGCAATATTGTAAAACAAAAAAGTCTAAAACAGGTTAGCAGGCTCTGGCTCATGTTACCAAGAAATGTTTAATGGAAAGTCTAGCCATTCTTGGCTAAACTGTAAGTAGATATTCTAATCATCTACTTTCTATTGTTTCCAGAAAGTCAGCTGTTCCACTCACCAACCACCTACAAGTTTATTTTTTCCTTAAGCCAGTTGTCAACTGGTTGTAAATAGGCTAATAGCTAAAAATATCTTAAGGTTTAACCCTTTCTATTTTTGTTTTTTAAAAACATCTGGAAAAGCCTTCAGAATATTAAGAAATATAAAATGAAGGTGAAATGAAGAAAACTTGCTTTATCTGTACTACCAATAGCACCTAGTTCAGCAGCTTAGGTTGTAGAAAAATTAAGAACCACCGGTTCAGGTAAGTACTTTCCCAGAATGCCCTTAATTATATCCCCACCAAAAGGTTAGTTATGCATTTAGGAAAAAGTTGTCAACCCCTTTATTAAAAACTAAGGTCTGGGTTTAAACTAAAACGCACATACATGTTTAAACACTAAAATCACTGCAACACTCAAATAAAATGAAAATTCTTTTAGGATACATAATGAAAGTTTAATATGGCTAAAACTGTAATTTTCAAAATATGAATATTTGAATTTATACCCTAATTAGCAAAAATATAATCTACAAAAACACCGTATTTAATAGTTGTTCATCTGACCTTGTACTAAAAAATATAAAATCGAAAGTGAGTCCCAGATTAATAAAGACAAAGTCTTCAAAATAAAAATTTTTCAATATTCTGGTAGTTCTAACCAGTAAATAAAAAAAAAAATGCTTTAATTAATCCAGGCCTCAGATGACTATCCATTTTGCTGTGTGATCAGGTAAAAAGAACAGGTGGAAATCAGTTTTCTAGCTTCTGCCTAGCTATGCTTCTTGGAAGGGAAATTTGCCACCAGATTATAAAATTTTATCAGGTCACACTTTTATTTAAAAACTCTCAGTGGCTCCCCCCATCTACAGGAGAGGTTTTGAAACCTTTTTTTTTTTTTTAAACAAACCCAGCAAAACTCTTTTAACAAACAAAATTTACTAAAAATCTCCATGTTAAAAAAATAAAAGACAAAAACAGTGTTAGTTAGGTTAAAGCACTAAGACACCTGCTCAGGGTCTATGTACTTTCCTCAGTCCCTGAGTTGTCTTAGATCCCTCTTCAAAACAGCTTCCTGAACAGTGGTCTCCAAAACATCTTTACCTGTGCTCAAATTACTTATATTATATACAGGAACATAATATTAGTATAGCAATACTTTTAAAAACATACACTAAAATAGAAATAGAAAGGTTTACATAAAGATAAAATAAATAATACTTTTAAATGTCTGAATTATAATTTCTCTCTACCATTATTAACATTTTAAGATGCAGTATACATTTAGGGCACAGTATACTCACAAATGACAGTAGACACAAATTCATATTTAACATCACTGTTTTAATAATTCTGAATTTTTGGAATGGGTAACTTCTTGTAAGATCTATGTTATCATTGTTTCTTTTTGACTGAACAATTACACTAGGAGTATAAATGTCAGTTTAATTATTACCTTGTTCACTTGCACTTACATTATTGTTACCAACCATTTTTAAGGCACTTGTTTCTTTTGTTAGGATTACAGGTTAGTTTAAATTGAAAAATACCTGTAAACAGTTATCTGCACAGATAGGCTACAATAATTCACAATAGGTGAAGAACTCTTTTCATGGAAATGTTACTCTTCTTTCAGAATACCGTATCTGTTTTTGACTCTTGACCATGTGACCTTATATTAAATATTTAGCAAAACAATTTCTGAAAACGGGTTTCTTCTCAAATTCTAGTGCTTCAATCTATGCATTCCACTTTGGAGAGAACGAAATCCAAAACCTTTATTCCAGGCACCAAAGCCTTTTCAATTTTGGTTCCAATCTACCTTCTAAGAGGAAGTCCAGGTAAGCAGCAAAGTCTGAATTAAGGTTACCCAAATCCTCCTCTTAATCATTTTCTTTTGTTCTTTCCTTCCCATTCCTAATGGAAACTTTTCCCCCTAAGCCAGTCAAAATCCCTAAAACTAAATGGGATTTATATTGAGAATCCTTTTTTCAATGCAGAAAGGATTGACTTTGGGAAATGCCTCTTCTTAGGGGGCAGATCTGGAGCGAAGCCCAAGAACCCTTATTTTTAACTAGGGTCCGAGGTAATTCTTTGGATAGGTCAAATTTGAGAACCTGACCTTAGTGTATCTCTAGTTGATAAACCGAGGATAGGGAAGTGCCATCGGAGTAGGCACCTTTCAGTTCTAGTATCTACTCCAAATGGGTGACAAAACTCTATTCTTCCTTCTGTCCCTTCTCTACACTGTTGTTGCAGTTGAAAAAATTACTGGGAAGAAGCACTTCTTAGAATTGTTTATTCCATCGGTTAGTGTAAAAGCTCCTATGTGAGTACAGAGTTGGCACAAGAATATATAAAACAGAATGAGAAGTGTCAGCCTATCCAAAAAGTCTAGATAGAGCCAAGTACAATTTTTCATAGTAAGGTCTGCTTTTTACCATTGTGCTTTGTGATATATTTTTTGCTCATTTGTGTGGTACTCATATCTTTGGGACATTATTAATGCCTCTGTTTAAACCAAGAGAAGCTTAGAGTTTTTCCTCCTCTATTAACTAAAACATTTAATCACCACTATATCCCTGTGGAAATCAGATTTAAAATAAGCTTTCAGGGAGAATAGAAAAGTTATATTTGGTCTCATCCTTTAAAAAAAAATAAGGTGATTATTTTCCATGTTTTATTCCCACCCAAGCCCAGGATATGTACTATAATAAGACATGAGCTAGAGAAACTTGACAATTTAATCTTTACCAAATCAGGTTTTTACAATGTAGTACTATTATAAGAAAATGTCATTTTCAATCTTATATATTAATACACATTATTGACCATATATTGTTGAAATCAGAGGTTCTTAATCCAGAGTCTAAATGATACTTTAAAACTGTATCACATCTCTTTTGGGTAGAGTCTCCAGTTTTTAATATCATATTCACAAAGACACATTTAAAAGGATCTTACAAACCAATGGATTGTCTGTTTAAGTTTACTTCTCCAGTACTGATCCACTTCATTAACATGAATAAATCCAGAGTCATGAAATGTCTGAAACACCACAGTTGCTAGACCAACCCTATTAATTCTGACAAAATTCAATATAGAGAGAGCTGAAGTTTTCCAAAAGGAATTTTTAAAAAGGGAAATATAAATATCAGGTTTACAGAATTTAATTTGTAGATTCAAAATCAATTTAAAAGTATGAAAACGAGTTTATCCAGATAATGTAGCATCTAACTCTCTAGTAGTTCCTAATAGTTAACCTAGTTCCTCTAGGATGCATTTTTAAAATATAGTATGGTAAAACATATAGGCCAAGACAGACATGATGACACTACTTATAAACAGTAGTAATAGCTTATCTTTCCCAAATCAGTGATATATATGAATACAAGTAGAATAATCCTCAACTAGAATTAGGACCCAACTCCAAGTTTCACGGTCCACTATTTCTGTGACTTTCATTGAAGTATTTCACCTCTGATCTTATTTCCACTGAAGAGAGGAAAATGCTGCCTACATTGGGCTTACTATATTATTATGAATATAGTTCTCTCACTGAACTTATGTGTCAGGTACTGTGCTAAAGCGTTTTTCATACATTAATTCATAGCTATTCTACAATGTAGGTAGTATCTCTAAAAGATGAGATTCAGAGAAAATTTGCTCAAAATCACACAACTAGAAATAAAATTAAACCCACATTCCTATTACTATGCCACATGATAAATATGATCAAATTCTAAAAAACCCCATAAAATTCTTAACAACTTTGCTTCCCAAGCTTCTCCCCTGTGGCATTGTTTATCTAGGCATCTCCCTAAACACATAAATAAGAAAAATCTGTCTCCATCTGATTCCGATTCCTCCTTGGCCCCACTCCAAACCAACACCCAGAACACAACTCTACGTATCACCTTACTCAATCCTCCAAAGCTAATTATTCACATCCTCTACTCATGCAACTGATGTATAATTCGAAGTACAGAGTGGATTCTACTCATTACAAATTCATGCTGTCATTTAAAGCATCATTCAAAATTATAGAAATCTCATTCTCCCTTGTATACTCATTAGTTCATTCCCCATAATGACTCTCAGGCTAAACCCTAATACCCTTAATTTTGTTTTATTTTTTTTTCCAATTAAGAGCTAGGTACAATAAATATATGATCATTTTCATCCATACCTTCATCTCAACGGACATTCTACTAACCAAAACCTAGAATATTTGCAATCTTTCTTTTGCAGGATATGGAACAGCCATTTGCTGAATGAATGATTGTCCTTTCCTTACCAAAATTCTGTTCTTCTTTGGTTTGAAGACATTTTCCTGATTCTCTACTTTTTCCAATTGCTTAATCTTCTTTTACTGAATCTTCCTTCTTCCTGATGATCAAACACCGAAACCAGCAGTATGCCCTGTCAATTCTACCTCCAATACATGTTTCAAATCCATCCATCTCTTTCCATCTCCACTGCCATCACCGCTAACCTGACTCAACATTATCTTTTGCTTTGACTATGCTGCGATCTCTCAACTAATATCCAATCCCAGTTATTGGCCCTCTTCCATTCCACAGATTAATGTTACTATTTTGGATCATGTCATTCCTCGAATGAAAACTGTCAGAAATGTTTAAATGGACTTTAAAAAAACCAAACTAAAGATAGTGACCAACCCATAAACATCACTCACCCAAGTATTACTGGATGAATAAATTAATGTGGACAATTCAGCAAAGCTCAGTCTTAAGCTTTATTCTATTCTATGCTCTTGCAAAGGTGGTCCCCTCTTGCAGCTAAAAATATCATTTAATGATTCTCAAATTAGAATCTCCTACAACAAACTCTTACTGTATTTCTAGTCCTGGGTGTTCTTTATAAGACCTTTCCATTTATTCTACAATCATTTTAAAGCTTAAATTAAAATAAAAAAGCAAGGCACTGAACAGTTTATGGCATGCTACATGTATGTCAATAAAAGAAGTATCTGTGACTATACATATTTTTTTACATATGTATAAAACCTCTAGGAAGATATACAAGAAAATGGTAACACTGGTAGCTTCTAGCAAGGGAAACTGTATGGATGGAGTCCAGGATGGGAGGTTTTACCAAATACTGTCCTAATCTATAATAATAAAAGTATAATATGCTAATTAGACCTTATGTCCTTCCGGACAAAGCCGGGGCTGTGAGGGGAGCCTGGATCCTGGGTGCCAGAGGAAGCTGGTGCCCGGCAGCCGGGGAAGGCCTACTCTTGCATGAATTTCATGCATTGGGCCTCTAGTTTTTAACACAATAAGCGCCCAGCCTGTTTTGTCTTCCGGACGTTAAGTATAGTGTCAGTCACCGGTGACTGATTGGACACTTAATGTGTTATAATGTGAATATATTATCCATTTAAAATAAGCCTCTAACCAAATGATTAAACCTGCTTTCTTCTCAACTTCCCAGTTTTTGGGGGGAACCATCATTTTCCTGGTTCCAAGATTCAAAAACACTACCAGTAACTTTTGATTCCTTTTCTTTCATATATAACCATTCACCAAATCTTCCAGCACTTTCTTGAAAATATAGTGGAATTCTCCTCCTTTCCCATTCCATTTACTACACTGAAACAGACTTTCATTTTTTTAAATCTGAATTATTGTAAAAGGTCTTGCTACCTAAAGCTGTTTCCCTCCACATCCCAATTCATTATTCATGACTTTGCCATACCCCTTCCGAAACACAGTATCACTTTCTTCATGTTGGGTCCCTACTCAAGAACCTATAATGGGTCCCTTTTGTTTAGCAAACCAAGCTCTCAAATAAGAAACCTAGGCTGCAAATAGCCTTAATACCTTTTGTATTAGGTGTACTATTTCCTTCTCTATCACAGTTCCTGTAGCAGATACTGTACCACCAACCAGAGTGAAGTTTTTCTTAATAATTCTGGCCGAAGTCAATCTCTTCCTTCTAATTTTCTACTGCCCAATACTGTGGAATACAAGTTGCTTTTCATAATATTTTGTGTTGGCATATACCTACTGTATAGTCATTAAACTTAGCTTTTCTGTGCCTTAGTTGCTGTATCTGTGAAATTCTTTCATCATCTTTCAACGGAGTTAAAACACTTTATCAGCTATTTTATTATCATTCTGTAATTGTTTCACCTGTTAGGTCTTGTCTCCCAATAAAACCAAGGATAAGAACTTCCTTATACTTCTTTCCTAAACCCAATGAACACAAATTGTGCTATATAGAAGAGGTACATATCTCAATGACACTTTCAAGACGAGCAGGGCTGAGTCTACATAACTTAAAAAAAATTGTTCGCATATGCATCAGGCACTTTATTACCCATTTAAAATAAGCTGTATGGTAATTCTCTTCCCTTTCCAATGTGTGTATTGGCTCCTTTCAGGTAAGTGTATCTTCTTCCCATTTACTACTTCAGTATTGTCCACAGTATGGAAGAAAAATGTGAATCATGATAGCCTACTGATATTGAGTATCTGACATTCAACTAAACTCTAACTTATTTTGAACACACAATTAATTACTTAGCTCATTTTAGAACTATGTTAAAAAAAGAATATTCCTCTCTGAATTTATTCAATGTATTTTAAATATTGTAAAATATCCTATAAACTATGGATGTCTCATTCATTCAGTAGTTTTTTAAAATTAAAATCCACCAATGATCAATATACTTCATATAAACATTTGGAAATAAATAATTTCTAGACTAATTTACTGAATAACTTAAATGACATTCTACAAAAGGTAGAACTTAGAAAAATAGCAATGTGTTCAGAAATCCCAATTTGTGTAACTTGGTAAAAAGTGCAAATGGAACAAGATTTTGATGAAAATATGAAAAATCGTTCAAAGTTTAACATAACCCCTAAATGGCTCTTGGATTTATATTAGAAAAGTGCATTCAATTTAAACAAAAATAAAGTAAAACAAGTGACCCCATTTACACAGGTTTATCATTCTTACATTCAAGCTTTTCCATATTATTATTGCCAAAGAGTTTTCTTAAACTTTAATGTTTTTAGTAAAAGTACCTCAATTAGAAAAAAAATATATAGTCCAGTAGTGTATTATTTGAATGTTGATTAATTACAGAAAACATTTTCCTAATAGCACAATTTTTTTTTAATTAAGATTTTTTTCCCTCCAACACTTTAATTTTCTAGTGGCGTAACATTACAAACAAAACCATGTCCCAAAGTTTCTAAATACCACTGTGTATTTTTGGACTAATGCTGGGGGGACTATTTTATATACCAACCTCTGCCATAATGTGTTCTTTCCAATAGTTAACAATAGCCAAAAGATCTTGAAAACAATCTGAGAAGAATCCATATTATAACTAGTTTGTAGGGAGTCACATGTAAAACCACAGTTCCTGAGAATTTTATATTCATACAGATAGGGAAAAAAAATTCACAAAATTTTAGTATTTCTTTCCCCACAAACAAGCAAGCAAACAAAAAATCTCGTAAGTGGCTATCTGGCAAAATTCAGGGCAAAGGGAGAGAAACCATCTGTCTTGCTGACTTAGAAATTAAATTTAATTTAATGTGCTATACCTTAAAATGTCTAAGGTATAGGAAACATCTTCAAGTGTTCAAAACAGGACAAATGTTTAATTTGATTCTCCATTAGGAAGGACACATAATATTTTCTAAGTAGAGGAAAAAAACCCCCTAAATCATTTAGTTTAAATAAATATTGAAAACTAAAAAATATTTCAAAGAACTGATGAAGAATATATTGCATACACAAAACAATTGTTTAACAGTAAGACTTTTACTAATTATGCATTATGCAACAGACATAGTTTCATTCTTCCAACAGGAAGTATTTGTTTCTGGGTATTGAAATTTTCATTGGCCTTAAAGAAAGTAGGCATCGATGATGTAAATATGTTAACATAATTTATCTTTTCCTTCAAAAATCTCTGCCATATTCACTTTACATACCACACACACAAAAATAAAACTGAAAATAATCCAAATGTCTAACAATAGGTATATACATCAGAATACTGTACAGTGGCTTTTCATTTTTAAAAAACACACAACTAGATCTACATTATTAACATGAACAAATCTCCAAAATAACGTTGAGTGAAAAATGAAAGTTGCAGAATACATGTAAGAGTACGAGGTCAATTGTATCAGTTTAAAAACACACAAAAGACTACATATTATTCATGGATACATACATATGCAGAAAAGGTATAAAAGCATGTACAGAAATAATACACATCAACTTCAGAATAGTGGTTACCTACAGGGAAGATAGAGAATGGATAGAATGAGATGGGTACAAAGGGGGCTTTAACTCTACCCACAAAGTTGAAAATTACAAAAAGATTTGAAACAAATATGGTATGTTAACATTGTTCAATCTGGTGGTGTTACACAGAAACTCATTGTATTATTCTCTATACTTTTCAATTTTGAAATCTTTCATAATGAAAATAAAAACATTCACAGAATAAAGAAAAAGTTGAATCACCGCTGCCATTTCCAGAATAAATAATTTGGTATGCTAAAACACAACACAGGCTTTCTTTTCCCAAATAAGACAATAAATATTAACAGAAAACATTATATAATTGACAATGTACACTTTTGTAAAGAATCACTGATTATTATATTAAAAAATACAATTAAAGAACAGGATTTCAATGCTTCTACTTCAAAACTCTACCTTTGCTTGAGTTAGAGGATCTAATTTCACACCACAAACAGGCTTTCCTTGCTTTAGAGAGTACCCCTTCGAATTTTCTTGTATGCCACTTCCTTTAAATGTGGTTGAGAATAAAAGGCTTAGTGTACAACAGGGTATAGCAGAGACCTAGCTACCTGTAAGTTAAATAAGACTAATGAATACATTGTATTCTCATATAAACTAACAGTGGCTCAATTCAAAGATAATAAGTTATTTCCAGTACATAAACTTTCACTTTTCAGTTTGAAACTTTTAACCTGTAAGGGAAATATATATGGTCTGTTACTTTGTTTACCAAACATTTTTTTTCTTGTCAGGAAAGCTTTCCCATCTTTGTCAGATTAATACTTCCTTGATCACAGATGAAGTCTTTCAAATTAAAGATAAACAACTACTTGCCTGTTGTTTCTGATATGCAGTGTTTGGATTTATCTTTGATTCCAAGAGTAGTGATCCTGAAAGATAAAAAAAAATAATAACATGTATAAGTTTCAATTTATAAAACCTGAATAAAAAATCAGAGTCCACATTAAAAAAAAAAATCATTGCATGTTCCCTTCACTCAGCTAGATATCTGAAGTATTCACATTTTTCTCTCCAGATCCGAACTTCATATTTAATTTAGAACATATCATCCTATTCCAAGAAACCCTTAAATGGGGGGGGGGATCCACCTAAGATAAACATTCAGACCAAGAATATAAGGATGTAATACTTTAAAACAATAACGAATTTAAATAAACAAATAAATAAAAGACTATAAGGAGACTTGATGACTATTAAAGTTTTATTGAAATGAAATTTTAAGGTCTAAATGACCACTTGAAGCCAAACTCTTTTTTAACAGTTATTTTATTGCATTTCCAGTTTAACAAAATAAAACAAATTACAAAGGACCACAACAAATACACAAATTACAGAACTGCTTTTCTCCTTTTCTCCTTAAGAACAAAAAGGACACTGCATGTAGACATAAACGCCCATGACTATTTTTAAAGGAAACGTACAAGCGTACAAAATACATCACGAAGCAATCTAAGGTAGTTTATGCTCCCACTGTCTGCACATAGTTCCAGATTACAACGAGAAAGGCGTTTTAACTACGACCGTACATTTCATGATTTAGGAACCCTTGCCCCAGGACTCGTATACAATAAATAAATAAGTCCACGAATAACGTGTGCACTGTCTGCTTTGGCGCCCCGACTGGTTGAGGGGGGGGGGCAAGAATCCACAGACACCCCCCCGAGGCCGCCCGCAGGGACCCCGCCGGGAGGCGTCTGTGCTCGCGCGCGTGCACCGTGGCCACAGCCGGCCGTGACCCCGGCTTTCACAGGTGCCTTCAGGTTTCCCCCAGCACCTGCCGACTGTGGCAACGGGGGGCTCGGTGGGAACATCCGCTCAAGAACAAAGACTCGGAAAGGAAAGTTCCGCTGAACCTTTGGTATCAGACACAGACTAGATAACAACGGAGACAGGAGGGAGCAGGGGCTCCCCAACGAGGAGCGATCAACACCCCGTGAGCTTCCTGCCCTCTCCTCTCTCCAAAAGCAGAGACCGGAGAGGAAGGGGTCAAGTCCTTAACCGGGACAGGAGGCGGGGGAACAGCGCACAGGCGTCGGACTGAGGGTGAATCCGGACAAAGTCGTTTGTTTTTACCGGACAGAAGTGCGGAAACAAAACCCAGGCTCTGTGTCCCAGGCGGCAGTCCCAGCACCCCGCCTCCGGCCTCCCCCGCAGGCGTGTGCCTAACCGGAGAGCACCCCCCCCCCCCCAGCCTACCGTCCCAAAAACCTTACCGTCGGACTCCGCCCGAACCAGCAGCGACATCCCCTTGAGCTCCTCCACGTAAGTGGACGAGACGTGCCCGGTGCCTCGGTCGTCCCATTGCCGGTCTTCATTCAGGGTATAGACCTTCACTCGCCGCCGCGTGTCCGACATCGTGGCCGCTGTCCCCACCGGTCCAGACGCCGCCTCCACGTCCCCCTCGTCCTCGCCCCTCACTCTTGAGAAACGGTAGCGGCGGCGGCGGCGGCTCCGGAGAGGCCCAAGTTCACCATGGCTCTCAAGGTTCAGCCGCGGAAAGGGGCAACAAGAGCCACCGGGACCTCTCGGCCGGAGCCCCGGTACCTCTCACTGCACCCACACACACACCCACCCTCCCCTCCCTTTGCCCCCCAGAGCTCGCTCGCTCTCCCGCCGCCGCCGCGGTAAGCACTACACATCCGCCATCTTGTAACCCGATTCTCTGCCTTTCTCTTCCTCCTCCAGCAGGCTCGCACGGGCTGTCCTAGCAGGGGCTACGGCGGCCGACGAGGCCAACGCACCGCCGCTCAGCTTCTGCTCGCGCTTCCAGGGCCAGCAGCACTCGGCGTTCTCGCGAGGCGGGGTGCTGAACCGAGGTGGGCGGGCCTGAGTGCGCGTTCTTCCTTTCTTGGCCACGCCTGCTGGCGCGCGATCTCGGCCGAGGTAGTGGTTCTCGCGATATCCTCGCCCCCTGCTGGTGACGCGAGACTTTCTGAGTAGGCGGGGAGGACTGAGTCTTGGTCTCGCTTCGCCTGTTTTGCACCCGGCGTGTGACGAGTCGTGCGACCCATCTCCGAGGAAAAGCAAAACAAACATGGGAGGTACGCATCCTTGGACGGGACTAACCCTGAGCAAAAAGGAAGGAGATGTGCTCGCACTCCGTAGTGGAAGCTCCCTCTGTCAGCTCTGGGAGGAAAATAGTTGAAACTTCTTTCTGTGAAAATGTAGGAACGCGGAGTATTTTCAGGCAATCTGAAAACCAGATTGGAGTCTGTTACAATTAAGCATCTCCTCAGGAAGTGTTTGTTCTCTGCATCTCCTGAGGATTATAACATCGTACCGAAAAAAGAAAAAAGTGTTGACATTTTCCTATTTCCCGCCAAAGCGTTTCGCCGTTAACTTTGGTAGCTGGCCATTGGGAAGCATACTTTCCGCTTCATGAAAATACAGACCCCTTATGGTGGTGTAACCTCAGAAAATGAGCCTTACTAGTAAGATAAGTTTAAGGAACTGGTTGAGAGCCCCCTTTCTAACACATCCAAGAGCATTGTTTTGGCGTTTTAAAAAAGTGTCTCTTGTGGGCATTTCTTGCGCTACGTATCGGGGTGTCTTGTGCACTGAATAAGCGGAGGAGGAATTCCCGGGGCAATTCACGTTAGTTGTCAAACATTGGTGGCGACAAGACGTGCACTGCGCAGTTGTTTATTTTAATCCCAGTTCGTTCTTGGTAGAATCCTTTTATTCCTTCTTTAAGACAGTTTCGGCTTGTTCCGCCGTCAGTTCTCTGCAATCCATTAGTTTGAAAGGTGAAAATCAGGCAGGCGAGATGCACGTGTTGACCCTGCAGGGCATTCTGGGAATTGTAGTCATTACTTAATGGTCTTGTCAAAACGTGCTTTTGTTTTGACTAGCTCCTCTGTGTGGACACCCTTCCGCGGTACTTTAAAACGAGAGACAGTGTTTTACACAGAGCAGGCGCCTGATAAAAAATAAATCCTACTATCAAAATCTGAATACACAGGGTTGTTTTTTAAATTTAAAGAGGACCTCGGAACCCATTCATTGCTATGATTGATATGGAAAAAAGGCATTTTGAACTCCGAGAAAACATTTCTGTCGTGGGTCAGAGCAAGCTTCACATAGATAACTTTGAGCCTGATGTTGGAGGATCCCTGAGTGGGAGTTTAGTTTGCAAAGGTGTTCAAGGCTGAGGGGATAGGGCAAACAAAGTGATAATGTGTTACTGGCCTAAAATAACATATAAACTTATATATGTCAAAGGAATGAGAACTATACAGAAGTCACTTTATGTGTTAAGAGGTTAATAGCCTCTGGGCAAAATTGGGAAATAATATGAATCATTTTCTGAATTTATTCAGTCATTCAATAAATATTTGTTGAGCATATGCTATACAGTAGACATTGGTGAATAAAATAGAAAAAGCTCTTTTCTTGGAGCTTATATTCTAGTATAAGAAGACAAACAAATATATGCCAGGTACTGATAAACATTATGACCAAAAATAGAGTAACAAAAAGGTTAGAGAGTGAATTTGGGACTTCTTGTTTATTCAGGAAGTCCTCTGAGGAAGGGGCAATTGGGCCAAACTTTCCCCCAGGGCAAGAGAGAGAGATCCAGGAACCTGGAAGCAAGTACAAAGGCCTTATGGCTGTTGCATGTTGAAGAAGTGAGTGGGATAGCAAGGAAACCAGTGTGACTGAAGTGGTGCAGAAAAGGGGGAAAATGGTGAAAAATAAGGTTGGAATTGGGACAGGGGATATTTTGAAGGGCCTTGGATTTTACTTTGAATGAGTTGCAAATCTATTGGAGAGTTTTGAAGTTATGTTTCAAAGCAACTCTCCCATCTTCTCTTCAGAATTTCTTTTCTGCTATAGCCCCTGAGATCTGGTGACTGAGAAATAAAGGAGCAGATTAAACCCCTAGGACTCATCCCTATGCCTTACTAGATCCTCAAGTACAAGTACTGCAGTGGGTCAGAGGGATTCACTCTCACCTACTGCAGTAGGCCCACCTAACATTTGTAGAGATGGACATTTGCAAGGCCAGGGCAAGTATACAAATGGAAGACCGTATACCATAAGTCTAAATATTTGTAAGTTTTAAATCAAGCTAACTGTTGAAATATATTTTCTCCAACCTTTGGTATACTTTGACAAATATATTTTCATAATGACCTGGAAGCCAGAGTCAAATCTAGAATTCTTGATTTCCTTAAGTTCCAGAGTCTCCCTCTGGGCCCGTATAGTCTGCCTTCCTTCTCTTCTCACACCTCAGCTCTGTCCTGCAGTTTGACAGTCCTTAGTTGCACACAGAGGATACACCAGCCTATTGCCCAAGCTCTGTCTACACTTCCTGAATATAGTCAATCTCCCCCTTGGCTACTCTTCAGGAAGATAGAACTTGGGAAGAGGACTGTGTAGACCTTGGAAGCAGGCTTGGCCTTTGGGGTGGACACATCCCTTGGTTCCATGGACTTAATCACCCCAGGGGGAGAAGCATGGATAGAGAGCCAGAACAGGGCCCAGTGGTTACGTGGGTCTGAGGGTAATATTGCACTGAAACAATGTGTTTTTCCCAGCAAAGGTTCTTTTCTTCAGTCATCAAAGTTCCACTCCAAGGACAGATATATTTATATAATTTATATATAATCTTATACAATAAAAGCCTGATATGCTAAGTGTCCGGTCGTCCGTTCAACCAATCTAAGCGTAATATGTTAGTGATATGCTAAGGCCGCTCAATCACTCGCTATGACATGCACTGACCACCAGGGGGCAGACAGTCGACCGGTCGACCTGTCGCTATGATGTGCACTGACCACCAGGGGGCAGACACTCTGACTGGTAGCTTAGCTTGCTGTTGGGGTCTGGCCTATCGTGACTGAGCGAGAAGGGCCAGACACGCCCTGGAGCCCTCCTGGCTGGCCAACCTCCCGTGGCCCTCCCTAGGCCCGATCGTGCACCGGTGGGGTCCCTCATCCTGGCCTGTACCCTCTTGCAATCCTGGACCTCTTGGGGGATGTTGGAGAGCCAGTTTTGGGCCCCCACTGGTGCACAAATCCGTGCATGGGGTCTCTAGTGTTTATATATTTACTATAGTACATCTACCACTTTTTAAAAAACACGATTAATGGAATATAACATGCACTGTTGCACAAATTAACCTTAGTGTATTTAAACCATCTGTTTATGTATATGTGTGTCATTTCAATAGTTTGTATTTCAAACAGAAATGACTGTACGGAAGTTATTTCATGTGTGCCAATACATTTGTAAATTAAATTCCTAGAGCAGGTTTTTTAAACCTTGGCACCACTGATATTTTGGGCTGGATAATTCTTTGTTGTGAGAGGTCATCCTGTGCATTACAGGATATTTAACTGCATCCCTGACTTCTACTCACCAGATGACAGTAGTACTGTACCCCCTCCTCCAGCTGTGAGTACCAAAATGATCTCCCATCATTACCAAATGTCCCTTGAGGACACATTACACTTTAAAAAAAAATTCTTGAGGATTTAAAAAATATATATTGTTAATCTCTACAGGATAAACTGGATTCTCAATCTCATTGACTCATGTCCTTGAAATGTGAAGCTTTCTTTTTTTTTTAATGAAATAACGTTTATGAAAGTTTTTTGCTATATATTCACTCATTTTTTCCTGAAGGTGATCAATCTAAAAAAAATAGCCGACCTCCAGACCACATTGCATCCTGCTTACTCATGAACTTTCTGGACCATTGCCCACAACCAATCCATAAAGCAACAAGTAGTTCTTCCTTAGGGACTATTCACCTATCCAAGAACTTTCCCCATTTCGCCTTTTCCCACCCGGTCTTATCTATAGGCAGTGTAAATTCATTCAAAACAACTTACATCTTCCCCAAACTCTTTATATAAGACTTGTCTACTCCATCGAGCCCTGCTGCTGGAGGTTTAGACTGCACACCCTAGGCCAGTGATGGTGAACCTTTTGAGCTTGGCGTGTCAGCATTTTGAAAAACCCTAACTTAACTCTGGTGCCATGTCACATAGAAATTTTTTGATATTTGCAACCATAGTAAAAGACTTATACTTTTGATATTTATTTTATATATTTAAATGCCATTTAACAAAGAAAAATCAACCAAAAAAATGAGTTCTTGTGTCAGCTCTGACACGCATGTCATAGGTTCGCCATCACTGCCCTAGGCCCTGGTCCTTTCTCTGGCTAACATGGCTCAATAAACTCTTTCAGGATTACTTTCGGTTTTGAAGAGTTTTAACAACCGGAAGCCTTATCAATAATAATCAGTCGATTAATGGATTTTGTATGTTATGTTTTATTTACTATCTACACTAATAAAAGAGAAACATGCAAATTGGTGTCACACTGCTATGCCCACCAACCAATCAGAGCGACTATGCAAATTAACCCAACAAAGATGGCAGTTAATTTGCATACGCAGGCCAAAGCGAAGACTGAAGGCTCCGGCCGGAGTGAAGACTGAAGACTGAAGAGGCTTGGCTTCTCCGCTGCGGCTGGACCAAAGGCCTGGGTCCTGGGTGCCGGAGGAAAACCGGTGCCAGCAGCCAGGGGAAGGAAGGCCTATTGCACGAATCTTTGTGCAACGGGCTTCTAGTATTCTTATAATAAAGTAAGCTAAAGAAAATATTCTGAAAATACATTCACAGTATTTATTGAAAAATGCCTGTATTAAGTGGACCTGTGCAGTTTAAAACTTGTAACCAATTCTAGACTTAACCACTGAGTGGTCTCTGTGAAGAAATTTGATATTAATGTCTTTTAATCTTTTTATTTCTTGTAGGATAAAGTTCTTTAGGATGGCATGCAAAGCTCTTCAGGATTTGGCCCCTACTAAACCCTGATTCTACTGTCAGGAGCAAGGCTATAGAGTGTTGGCCTTCTCTGGGGTGATTTTCTTGTTCAATCATAGCTCTCTTTCACTCCTTTCCAAATGTTTTTAGAAGTCTTTTCTCTGAGAGAATGTAGTTTCCAGATATCCCTCCATATCCAGCCTGGGTAAAGGCAGAAGAAGGAGGTTAGAGATCCAACTCTTTGGTATTCAGGCTTTCACTTAATCCCCACTTACAACCCTCTACTGTGACAGTGTCCCCAAGTCAAAGGTCTCTCCTATTTCAGAAAATAAATCTGACTCCTGAGGTGGTAGTGGCAGTGTTACAAGGGGGTGAATGAGTGTATGTCTTGTCTGTGTGGGCATTTAGCTCCTCTCCATAAGACTTTCACCATGCCCTCAAATTCTCAGCCCTGATCCTTTCTGATTTTTTGTGGATATAATTTTTTCTCTTTTCTTCTCTGTTTATTTAGGTTCTAACTGCTAAGTTCACTACTGCCCTTCCATCTGTTGTTACTAATAATTATATCAACAGCCTCTGTATCTGTTTGAAGCATTAACTGAAAATCATGATTCCTCCATCTCTTATACCAAGAACATCCATGCATACACAATCAAAATATGACCTCTATTTGATGAGTAAATGCTTTTCTATATTTCCTAAATTTGAAAAATGTACTGCCTCATTCTAGTTAGATTCCCATTTATAATATTTACTCCACTGTTTATGGTTTTGCAGCCAATTAGAAGGGCAGTATATCATTAAAAACAGCTCAAAGTAACTCCCTCAATTCCTCATTATATTTGGTAACTGTACAAAGGAAATAGGTATGAGCTTTGACTATGGCAAGTTCTAGTTTGTAAAATAATTGTAGGCAAGTCAAGTTGGGCAAGGAGGTGAGCCACAAGATGACCAAGAGTAAATATGTAGGAAGAGATCCATGATAGTAGCAAATATAATCTATTATTTATAAGTTTTTCAGATATTTCAGAATTACAGGAAAGGTTAGTAATCTTTTCTAAGATATATGTGCCGGGATTCTTGTCCCAGCATCAAGAAGGGTTCAGGAATCTGGAGAAGGCTGTGCGTAGATTAAATAGGAATCCAGAGACTAATAAAGAGTCCAGAGACGAGATATAATTTTGAAAGGCATTTTTGGGGGTCAGAGGAGCTTAGCTAAAGGAGCTAAGTTCTAAGGTCTTAAGTCTAAGGCCTTAGGTTCTCCCCGTCCCCAGGACCCCATGCTTTCTATTAACACAACTTGTCCTGAGGTGAGGCAGAGATATACCCTTCAAAGGGTCAGGGTTTAGTACAGAGTCCATTGTCAGAATGGAAGAATTAGCCTATGGCTGTTCAGGTGTTTGGCCATTAGGATGCAATAACATGTAGATTAAGATGCCCTTTAACTGTCTGGCAGCCAAGAATCAATTTAATGTAGCCTATTTAGGTTTGGGGAAATGCCTTTAGCCATTCCCAGATGCAGCCCTGCTGTACATGCTGGAATTGGTTTCCGGCATATATGTATGAATGGTTTACTTTTTAAAAAGATTGATTTCTAGAAAGAGGAAGGGGGAGAGAGAGAGAAACATGCGTTGCCTCCTGCTCGTGCCTGACCGGGGATCGAACCAGCAACCTGGGTTTGTGCTCTGACCAGAACCAAACCCGCTACTTTCTGGTGTGTATGGGATGACACTTAAAGCAACTGAGCCACCTGACCAGGGATAGGTAACTTTTTTTTTTTTAAATATATTTCTTTATTGATTTCAGAGAGGAAGGAAGAGGTAGAGAGAGATAGAAACATCAATGATGACAGGGAATCATGGATCTGCTGCCTCCTGCACCCCCCCCCCCCCCACTGGGGATTCAGCCCCGCAACCCCGGGGCATGTGCCCTTGACCAGAATCGAACCCGGGACCCTTCAGTCCACAGGTCGATGCTCTATCCACTGAGCCAAACTGGCCAGGGCGCTAGGTAACGCTTGAAGTAAAAAATGGCACATGTAAATGAGCATTTTAATATAAATCATTAGAATATATTTATAGTATATATAAATCTATACATTAGAAGGTAATATTGAAATTTTGCTCTACAGATTATTACTCTAGAATTAATTCTCTTTAAAAAAATATATCATGGGGAAGAATTAGAAGATGACTGTGAAACAGATTCTTCCATTACAATACTGCTTTTGTCATGTAGAGTTTTGACAACAGTTGTGGCTGGTGACTGCAGCACTTTGCGAGAAAGCCTCATTCTTCCATCAGCTGGATCACGTCCAAAATATTTGACCTGTGTTAAAGAAACAAATTTACTTTTAAAGTTTTTCCTTGTTTACTGAAACCATAGCTCAGTGCTAAGTGAGGGTATATTCTAATAAATATAATTTGGTTAAGCAGTGATTATAACAAAGGAAAAGAGACGGGGTATTATTTGCCTAATTATAATCTTCTGTTAGATTAATTTGTGCCTTCTTATTCTCTCCAGGGCAGGTCCCTACACCAGAAATCAAGTGAAAGTCATGATAAATGATTCTACAAGGGCTTTTGAGCCTAATTGTGCTACAAACTATACAGGATTACACGTAGGTCACTCAGACTACTGCTCAAAGGACTATCACACTGGAGATTATTTGGCTTGATCTTAGACAATGAAAGTCAGGGGGAACTGTGGCAGTATTTAAAATCCCTTATGATGTTAAAAGAAAAGTCTTATACAGAGATATTATGTCTTAGTTCTCATCTTTCCCTAGAGGCTACTTGAACAATGGGTTTACAGACTGGGAATAAATTAGAAGCCATAGTTACTCAGATCGTGGGTATTAGGTATAGCTGGAACAAAAGGTGGTGTGGCCCAAGAAACTCAGACTGGCAATAAGTTCTTTCATCAACTCCAAAAGGACTATTAAAAAAGGCCAATTTTGTTATCAATTCTGGAACTGAACAATATGGCTTTTATCAAACTCAAAAACTTTTATCCTCAAGCAGTGTATTAGAGTCCCAACTCTTTAAATATGACATTCAAGATCCTTAACAGAGTTATCAGGGTTCTATTGTCCTGTCACTAAATCACTGACTCTGCATGGCCATCACTGACCTGTTCGTGTAATTTTAAAAGCTCTAAATGGAACTATTATTCTAACTAAACTGTAAACTATAAACTCCTCGAGGGAATGAATTGTCTTAAATCCTTAATGAGTCTATTTAAGCAACCCTAAGGTTAAAAAAGAAGCACAGCAGATAAATAATACAAATCACAAACATTGCCCTGGTTAGAGTGTCCTTCCTGAAACACCACGGTTGTGGGTTCAATCTCCAGTCGGGACATACAAGAAGCGACCAGTGCATGCATAAATAAGTGGAACAACAAATGTTGATTTGATTCTTTCAGCTTACTTTTTGAAACAATAATTGAAACTTTAAGTACAATTTACAATTCTAGGCTAAAGGGTTGAATACAAGTACCTGAATTTCTTGGCCAACTTCTAATCCTAAGGCAGTGGGATGCTGAATCTGAAAGAGAACATGTTAAACTATTAGTTGTCATTTTAATTACTTAATATCTATGGAAATACCCATTTTTCCCCAAGTGGAAAATAGCTTTATTGGTTTTTCTGATTATAAAATCACAATTATAAAGATTTAAAATAATACATAAGTATTCAGATGATAGTAAAAAGCATCTAAAACCCTTCTACTTGTAGATAAATTATTGCTAACACTCCAATGAGTATCTCTTCAAATGTTTCCCTATTTAGTGTTTGTATTGCATTTGTTAAAATGGACCTTTCTGAGCTTGTTGTTTCATTCAATGTGTTGAAGACGTCTTTTCATATCAATAAATGAAACATTACAGTTGAGTACTGAATGATGTAATTTGTATAACCAATCCCCTATATATGGTCACTTACTTTGTTTTAAAATTCCAGGGTTGCAAATGCTAATTGATAAATATAGGTGAAAGCGATATGGGTTTCAGTGTATTTTCCAAAATAAAAAGTTGACAAAAAATTAACTGCAGTGTTGAAATGATTATGTATTCATCTACTCTAATTATCCTCTTAGAACAAAGACCTAGGTAGAACTCTTAGGTCCAAAGGTACTCATATATATTACCAAATACTTTCCAAAAAGTTGGCTCCAATTTATATTACTATCAGCACTGTATGAGAATGTCTATTTCTTTTCCACATTCTTTTCTATACTGGGAATTTTCAACTATCATAAAATTGAAAAATGATAACTTTGAATATCTTGGTTGGCATTAAAAAATGATTGGTCTGTCATATTCTTTGCTCATTTTCCTATTGATATTCATCTTTCTTACTGACCTATACAAGATCTTTATATATGAAATCTTTGTCATATGTTACAAGCATTTTTTCTTTAAGTTGTTGTTTGTCTTTCAATCTTATTGTAATTTTGCAATATAATGAGATACAGTATTATTAATTTATTTACATTTTGGCTTTGATACCGTGCTGAGAAATATTTACCCAGGCAGAAGATTAAAATATTCTAGTCCTCTCTCAACAGCCTTCCATGCCCCAATTTTTTGTTTACATTTAGCTCCTTGATCCAGATGGGATTTTGGTATTAAGAGTAGAGATCCTTCTTTATGATAACCAGCTGTAACAATACGATTTATTGAATAATCTCTGATTCTTCCTTGAGTAGTCCCCTGTCCATAACTGGGTTTATTTCTGTTTTATGCATCATCTATTTCAGGGTCAGTAATACACTGTTTTGTTCTCTATAGCTTTATGCTTTAATATATGAAAAAATAGATACTCCTATTATTCCTCTGCTCTCCGTCCCATTGTTTTCTTGAGTATTTTCATATTCTGCCTATGAACTATAACAAATATTAAGTAAATTTAAAAATATCCTAAGAATTATCTTGCCTTGATTGGTTGGTCAAGAAAATTGGGAAAACAGGGTTACTGCTATTTTAAGTAATTGCTTTGTGTTAACTCTAGATGTTATTTCACCCCAAAACTTTCAAGAGCCGTTTCTATTCCGTCATGGAAGGAGAAACAAATATCTGTGATAAATAATGTAAAACCTTTTGTCAGCAGCATTTCTATCAGTTTTGGTTTTCTATATTAGGCCAGTAGTAGACAGAGTGTACAGTTCTCACCAGCCCAGTAAATTTCACTATGATTATTTTAAGGCAGTTTGAAAAATAAAATGTCTTTTTTTTTTTTTACCTTTCGTTGATCAAGTTGTGAGTTATGAAGTAGTACTGCAGTCATATTTGGATATAGTTTAACCATTACTCCACTGTCTCTACAAAAAAGGAAATAGGCCTGGTTAAAACATTAAGTATCTATGTATCCATTGATAATCAAACTGTGATTATGTTTTCCTAAGAGAACAAAATAAAAAAACAAAAATCCCTCCAGTACATGTTTTTTCTTTCTTTTTTTCTCCAGTTTTATTGAGATATAACTGACACATAACATTGTATAAGTTTAAGGTTTCAGTACATGTTTTTATAACTATAAGAAGTATGATTGTCTAAAAGGGATACTTTTTTCAATTAAAAATATACCCTATTTAAATATTTAAATACTATGTATCAAAGGACAGAGAAAAGATAACAGAAAATCATGCAGTGAAAAGCCTTTAGAATATATATATATATATATATATATATATATATTCTTTTTCTGTATTTCTCTTAAATTTTCCAAAAAATTTTGAAATGACATTAAATATTTTAAGAATTACCATCAACTTATTACACAGTGATTTAAGGAAGGAGGTTAGATAACTGGTATACTTATTTTATTTAAAAATTTCTTATTTTCTATAATCTAAAATCAGCCATTCCATTTCGTAGTTCTCACCTTTAATATTACATTATCCCATTGCCTTTTATTATTCATTTCAAATTGCTTTGAACATTCATGCTACATCTGATAATTTATTTTTTTCGTAGAAAAGGATTTTCTGATCCTTAAAATCAATCTTTTTATCTAGTAAAAATAAAATGTACTACATAGGCAATAAATAGTACTTAAGACCAACAAGAAAATACCAAAGAGAGAAAAAGCAAAAGGAAAGAAAAACTAAATATTGCTAATAGTCTATTTTGGGTTTGTTAACTATTTATTGGGAAAATTAAAAAGATAGGAAATTTGGTTAAACTATTCAGTTAAAAGAATCTATTATTATAATTTGTAATTACAGAACCATGTTACTGAAAATCTACAAACTGATGTAGAAAATAAATTTATACCTTAAAATAATTAATGATTATATGGTAACTGACATATAGTCTAAACATAACTTCTAAATAAATAAAGCAAACATATATGAAGCTTATAATATAAATCTTATTAAAAAAAACAATAAAACATATTACTTGGTATTACCTGATTTCAGTTATTGTTGCGGTATATACTGCTCCAAATTCCAATTGCTGCTCTTGCTGTAAGTGCAAAATAAGCCGTAAGATTCATTAAGAAAACAGCAACAAAAAGTAGAGAAAAATAACTGTTATAAGATCCATACTTACATCATCTTTGCAGATTTCCATAATGTAGTCTCTTGCTTCATGCATAGCACTGGGTATTGGTGCAAATATAGAAAATGTTTCTTCATCTACCTGACTAATGGTTACACCTTTTAAAAAGATAATTTAACATATTAAAGTTAACTTGCTCATTCCAGTGGAGATTAGTTTGAAAAGATGTGAGTGGAGGAAAGTGACCTGGAAGTAGCTGGGCAGGGTTGTGCTATGTTTAATCAATGCTTTAGGAATGAAGGGATTTATTTACCAACAAATACACCCTGCATCTCTGGTATGTATCCAGATGGTGCTAGCCAATATCCCCTCTTTCTTGTAGCTCATAATCTGGTGGGATAAAGCATGCAAGTTCTAATTTTGGAGATTTTAGTTTTGCTCTCTTAATTATGAGTAAAGACGATAGTAGAATTCTTTCTTCAACTTTTCTTCTCTCTCCCTTTTATCCTTTAGAGTGGTGAACAGTGGATAAGGGAAGAAATCATGTCAGTTTCTCAATCTTAATGACTCTCCTCACTCTCCTTCAATAATCTCAAAGCTGGTAAGTACTAGGTAACCCAAAGTTTGCTTTCAGAAAAAAACAAATTAAAGCTTACTATTCCTACACTTACTCTTTAAAAATAAGAGTAACGCTATGTGAAAAACGGCAGAAGTAATTGTAAGAGAAAATTAAAGCAGAACTCGAAAGTGAAAAACTCAACATTTTTCTAAATGCTTGATTTTAAATTGTTGCAAAAAAACTAGGAATTCTAGGTCATCCTTCTTGAAGACAGTTAAGGATGATCATTTGCTAATTTATTAATAGGCATACAGAAAACTTACAGTAAAGCCATATCTATGTTATATTCTTTTCTTTTGGCCTTCCTCTCATTTACCAAACATATATTTTTAGAGCAACGCAATAGAAATGAAGTGACAAACTTACATGGCCTAGCATTACATAAAAAACCCAAACTTCATATAACACTTACCTGTTTCAGCCTGAAGTTTTTTTAAATTATATCCACCTGGTCCAACAAATTTTGCTCGTTTTGATAATGGAACCTGAACAGTTTCTGAAATGTAGTATAGACAAAAATATAAATAAATACATATATGAATCTAAAACATGTCCTGGTTACTTAAGAGTTTTTATAATATTAACATTTATCTTATCATGAAACCAGTAATAATTTTATTACCTATAACAGGTCCATTTTCTTTTCTAGATGCCCGAGGCTTTGAAATAACTTTGTTCATAATCTGTAGTATCTCCTTCTTTGCCACTAGGAGAGATTAAAAACATAATAAAAATAATAACTACATAAACTAAATATGATAAGTTATAGCAGCAGTTGTCTTAGTTTTTATGGCATAAAATTCAAATTTTTTAGCTTAATAATAAAAGCTCTTCACATTTGTTACCTTGACAATTCTACTTGTATTTCCTTCTCTATTATTATTATCTTAGAAAGTTACTTAATTTGAAAAATTTGAATTTTTAGTGGCCTCCCACTTTGGTGGTTAGTTATGTGTCTAATAACTTAATACTTCTTGATCGAGGGTGTTACATGAAATTTCATTTTCTAAAGCAATGCTTTCTAATAAGCCTATTTTTTATAATAAGCCTACTGGGAATTAGAGTTCCATTAACAAAGTAGATAATGATGAAAGGAGAATGAGGCACACTGGCTTGGCTTACCTGAGGCTTGCTGAATGGCCTCCATTACAATTTTTAATGGTATTCCAGGTAATTTAATATCAGCCTAATAAGGAAAAGCCAAATATTATATAAATACTGATTCACGACATTATTAAATATTATAAAAATGAAACAAAATGGGTTTAAAAATACCTGTAATGCAGTTATTCCCTTATTAGTGCCGGCTATTTTGAAATCCATGTCACCATTGTAATCTTCAATTCCCTTAAGGAATTTAAGAAATTATGATTTAGTTTTAAATACAAACAAAATTCACTCATTGTTATTGTAGAGAAATTTTAAAAAATAGCTTTAGATATAGTAAACTGTGTCCTCTAAGATGACACACATATTTTAACTGCTTCCAATTTGTGACTTTCAAGTTACAAATATTTCATCTGAAAAATCACTATTTTAGATCATGTTTTTCCCTAAAAGCATAAGGATTAATTTATGATTATCCTAAAGTGAGCTAAACTATGGATATTTATATGTAATATATATTTTTAACTCACATCCTATAAAAAACAAGGAGAAAATGTAGAGGAGGAAATCAAGAACAAGGACCTCTATTTCTTGAGTCCTAGCATTCTTTTAAGCAAAGATGCTTGTAAAGTATGTATAATCTTTACCATTAAGTATTGGAAAATGTGAATATACTTGCCAGAATATCTGTTAGCAAACGATAATCTTCTATTTCATCTTTATCAGGATTGTTTTTGGTCACCAATCCTACTGCAACACCCGCAACAGCAGATGAAATAGGAACCCCTGTAATTGAGAGAAAGAACTTCTGTGTGATATATACATCAGCCTAACACATACATTTATCATTCTCTTGACATTTATTTTAATGTAAGTGGATGGTATTCTAAATTGACAGTCACTGAAACTAATTTGGAAAGGTCTTTTTTTTAAAAAAAATTTCCCTCCTTGTGAGGTCACCCTACCTGGCTGTGTCCTTTGGTATCTGACTCCTTCTGGGTTCTGGTTACAGACCCCGCCCCGCCCCCCTTCCTTTTTTTTTTAAGATTTTCAAATTGATTTTTGAGAGAGAGAGGAAGGGAGAAGGAGGGAGAGACAGAGAAACATTTATGTGAGAGTGAAATATGACTGGCTGCCTCCTGCATGCCCCCGCTACCAGGGATTGAGCCTGAAACCTGGGCATGTGCCCTGACCAGGAATCAAACCAGCAATCTTTCAACCAATTGAGCCACACTGGGTGGAAAGATCTTAATAAGTCATCTAACTACCTCATTTTTCTTAAACGTACAATAAAAGCCCCTTAAAAACAATTCTAACAAGTAATAATTCTTTTTAGCACAAAGCTCTCTCTAATAATAGTAATCTTAACGCTTTTTTTTGTTGATTGATTTTAGAGGGGGGAGGAGGGAAGGAGAGACAGACATCAATTTACTGTTGCATTTACTTATGCATTCATTGGTTTCTATCAGTATCCTTTTTATTGGTAGGCCTGTGTTCTTAGTCAACTCATGAACAAAGATAGTGAAAAGAACAAGGTTTAGGGTGACACATCCTCAAGTATTACACTTGAGACCCTTCTCCTACCAACCCATCAGATTAACAAAACCCCTTTGCTCATCCTTCAACCAGTTATGAAATGTGCACCTAGCATCCAGTTTCAATTTCTGCATTATTTATACAAAGATCATAAAGGCTGAACTTTAGATACACTGCATAAGCAGTACCCTCCTTCCTCACTCCAAATCTAGTAATATTTTTGAAAACAAAATATTAGTTTACTATGGCATGGCTTATTTTGACTTTCTCTGGTTCCTACTCTCCACAGCCCTCTTCCCTTACAAAATCCTTATAAACCATTCTTTTTATAGTGTACCTAAGAGTCTTGCTGAGGGTCACTTTCAGGTTCACTGAGTTATACTTTATAGAAAATACCTTTCTTTGCTTTCAGAAGTAAGAACTTTTTGTGTCTTTGGTATACTAACTAGACTCTGTGATTTCTCAAACACTTCAGTTATCTCATCTTGAAGTACTTGTCATACTTGGGATGGATTTTTGTCTAAATCAAAAGATCTGAATTAATTTAAAACAGTTGAAAACTCTTATAATCTCTTTTCAGTTCACCTTTTTCAGAATTTGTTCTGTGTTTTCCAAACTGAGATTAGAAGACTGATGAATGCAAGCTCCACAAGGACAGGGACTTTGTTTTGTGTCCTACTAAGATCAGTGCTTGGTACAAGGGTGGCATACAATAAAGATGTGTTGAATGAATGCCTGAAGGTGAAAATAGAAATAGTATTCTACTAGTTACCTTAAATATCAGATTGTCTCCCTTCCATGGAACACAACTAGAAAAACACCTTTAATTGCTTTTAGCTTTTTTCCCTTTGGCTTAAATTTTAATCTCCCTAGATAATGTTATATATTCACACCATTCTTTTATTTTGTCCTTCGATAGGTTGTCCTGTCTTTCATACTTGTACTGTAAATGTGTAAACTTATAGGGGAACTCCTTGTGTGGCCTCTTGAGTGACTTTAGATTCCTTTTTCTTTCTCGAATAGCATCATTAGTGACTATTTGGCAATAATTGTTATTAGAGACTCTTAAGTTTTTGACTCTTTCCCTTTTAGTGTTTCAGACTCAAAGATTATATTTAACCACTTGTAGTCTTCCTTCTTAAAATTATGTGTACACTCTATGAGTGGCATTATTCTTCTCATAACTTACACAAAGTGGCTGGATGATTACATGGTTATTTTCCCTTATCAGTCCTACTACTGGAATCAACTTTAGTGAAAGGTGGAGCTCTCCACCTTTTGGAAGGTGAGAAAGCTTACTGGATCACCAAGGGCAAGTTAACAATTTCAGTGTATTGCTTTTAGCCAAAAAAAATAGGAATGCCAGCAGATATTTGTGACTACTTTGCTTCTGGCCTGGTTTGGTAAGTTGTAATATCACTTCTCTAAGTCTTACTAATAAATATTCAATTTGAAAGAAATCTTATATTTTATACTAACCAAGTACTGTATAATAAAGCATTAGAAGTTTTGAGACATAATTCTTTTACCTGCATCCATTAATGCTAAACTTCCACAACATGCAGATGCCATAGAAGATGATCCTACAAAAAGAAAAATATTTGCTTTATAATATACTGATTTAAAAAATACATATGTACACAAAATTATTGATACTGGTATTTCCTTATAAATACTCAATTATAATACGAAATTTAATCTTTTCGTCTTTTTAAAAGCACTTAAGGCAAGCTCTCTTAAATCATGAACTATAAAGATGCATATATGATAGCTGTTAGCTATATGTGGCTACTAAATTTAAATTGAAGTAAATTCAGTCCATCAATGAAGAGCAAAGAAATTGAAAATTTTTATCATCAGAGAGAGCAGTGCTAGAGATTCTGATTCTAAGAATCCTCCCAGAACCACTAGCATGCCTCTTTTGTTGCTTAGTCAGAAGTAGTTAAAGATACAGGGCTTTGGCTCTCTCACTGGACCATAAGCAGGAGCCTAACCACACCCAGTAAAGAACAATCTCTAGTTTAAATTCTGAGCTTGCTTTATTTTGCTTAAAAAAAAAAAAAATCTATGACCACCTGATCTATGTCTGCTACATCTTTGAGAATTCTGTACCCTTTCTGCCTTTAATGACTTACCTTGCCTTGACCTATGGACTGATTTTTAAAAAAATTTAAATTTGACCTTTTAACCTAGCCCAGTGATGGCGAACCTTTTGAGCTTGGCGTGTCAGCATTTTGAAAAACCCTAACTTAACTCTGGTGCCAGGTCACATATAGAAATTTTTTGATGTTTGCAACCATAATAAGACAAAGACTTATATTTTTGATATTTATTTTATATATTTAAATGCCATTTAACAAAGAAAAATCAACCAAAAAGATGAGTTCTCGTGTCACCTCTGACATGCGTGTCATAGGTTCGCCATCACTGACCTAGCCTCTCTCTGTGGGGTCTACTTATATCTGTGCCCCTTGCCTAATGGATCACTCAGTTTTGGCCCTTGCTCTGTGGTTCATGAAAATAAAGAAACAACCCAAACTGGATTTCTTATCCTATACTAGGGGCCCATGCACGAATTTGTGCGCCTTGAAAGGAACTGTGGACCGTGAGGCTGTGGTAGGCATAGGGGTGGGTCTTGGCCCATCCTCCATGCCCCGGCCTGGCCCCTCCCACCGCAGCCTCTGCTCCAGTCTGCCGACAGTCCCGCTCCCGCTCCTGCCCTTCCCACGCGCTGACGGCACCTGCCCTGCTCGCACCCCCTGAAGATGCAGAGCTATTGGGGCCGGTGCCAGCAGCGGGTGCGAGCGGAGCTGGGCCATCAGCGACTGCGAGTGGCAGCTGCTGCCCCGATCACCCCTTAGGAGCAGGGGGCGGTGGAGAAGCCCTCAGGGGCAATCAAGGCCAACAGCCACTGCTCGTGGCGCCAAGCGATTGGAACTGGCACCAGGCACGGGCTGCGGTTGCGAGCAGGGCCAGTGCTGGCAGTGGGTGTGAGCGGCAGCTCTGGCACTGGCAGTGAGTGTGAGCGGGGCTGTTGCCGGCAGTGGGTACGAGAGGCGGCTGTCGGCCCCGATTGATCTCCCCTCAGGAGCAGGGGGAGGTGGAGAAGTCCTGAGGGGTGGTTGGGGCTGGCAGCCACTGCTTGCACAGCTGACAGCACTGAGTGATCGGGGACAGTGCCGGATGCTGGCAGTGGGTGTGAGCGGTGGCTCCGGCGCTGGCAGCGGGTGCGAGCAGGGCTGGCGCCGGCAGCAGGACCACAGCCCATGGGAGCAAAGAATTTTCAGTAACCACCAGAGGCTCACCCCGATGGCAGTAACTGGCACCCCACCTTGGTCTGGTGTTCCTGCTCACCTGCTCCACCATCCCGCCGTGGCCAACACCCACCATGTTCCGCGCACACCCCCTGATGTCAGCACATGTCATAGTGACCAGTTTGGTTGTTCCACCGTTCAGTCTATTTGAATATTAGCCTTTTATTAAAAACCTAATATGCAAATCGACTGAACAGTGGAACGACTGGTTGCTATGATGCGCACTGACCACCTGGGGGCAGACGCTCAATGCAGGAGCTGCCCCCGGTGGTCAATGCACTCCCACAGGGGGAGCGCCACTCAGCCAGAAGCCGGGCTTATGGCTGGCGAGTGCAGCAGTGGTGGTGGGAGCCTCTCCCACCTCCTTGGTAGCGCTAAGGAGCAGCAAGCCTAACGGTAAGGACAGTGAGCAGGCGGGTGGTAAGGAGCGAGAGGTCCCAGACTACAAGAGGGTGCAGGCTGGGCTGAGGGACCTCCCCACCCCAAGTACATGAATTTCGTGCACCTGGCCTTTAGTAACAGATAAAGAGAAATATTTGTTTTACATTGCTTTCAAAACATCTAATTAGATAGAACAGATTCAGTCAAGTCTATGATTAACTAAACACACTGTAGTAACAAACAATGTAACATTAGTTCTGAAAAGTTAAGAATATAACATGGGTGCCCTAGCTGGTTTGGCTCAGTGGATAGAGCATCAACCTGTGGACTGAAAGGTCCTGGGTTCAATTCCGATCAAGGGCATGCTTGGGGTCAGGGCTCGATGCCCAGTAGGGGGCGTGTAGGAGGCAGCCAGTCGATGATTCTTTCTCATCATTGATGTTTCTCTCTCCTTCTCCCTCCCTTTCTGAAATCAATAAAAAATATATTTAAAAAAAAGAATATAACAGGGAATCTGATCTTTTTAACTAGGAATAATATATTTCAATGTCATACCATTTGACTCCAGGACTTCAGATGTGACTCTTATGGTGAAAGGAAAATCTTTGGGAATAACAGGATACAGAGCTTTCTCAGCAAGAGCACCTAAATTAGAATAAAAAATAATGAGCAAGAGAGAAACCAAGATGGCGACATACGTAAACACCGGAAATTGCTGCCTCGCACAACCACTTCAAAAATACAACTAAAAGACAAAACGGGCATCATCCAGAACCATAGGAAGGCTGGCTGAGTGGAAATTCTACAACTAGAAGGAAAGAGAAAAGCACTGAGACTCAGAGGAGGTGTGGAAGTAAAGTGCAGAGGTATGGAGGCGCACGCCGAAAGGGCTGGCAGCTGAGGACGCGGCGCGCGAGGAGAGGGCTGGCGGCTGAGGACACGGTTGTCTTTTTCTATTGGGAGGGAGTCTCAAGCTCCTGACTGCTCTGAACTCCCGTTCCGGTTGAGTCTCTGGGGACCCAGACTCATACGGGGAGAAACTGGACTGTCTGGCATCGGGCAGAACTTGAGGGAGGCTTTCTCTCAGAGGTGCTTGCAGCGATTACCGGGACACTGAGACGCGGGGCCTCTTAGGGTAGGACTGGGGAGCAGCCATAGCTGCTTGCTCCGCCCTGTTGATCCCCTGAGACCCCGCCCCACCCAAGCTGTGCACAGAGGCTTTTGCATATGAAAGGCCTGGCCCTTTGCAACCTGAAAATTACCTAACAAATTGCAGCTGAATCAGAGAGACTCAGAACTTCCAAAAGAAGGTCCAAGGCCCCACAGCAGTTTGCATTGCTTCACAGGTGGGCCTCATCTGGGCTCCTCCAAACCCCAAACAAAGAAGAGGAATCTGCAGATCTCTCCATAGCTCCTGCTGGGTAGCCTCGGGCAGAGGCTAAATTAGCACCTCCTTAGAGATCCAAGAGCCAGTGTACCCAGTGGTCAGAGTGGGACCATCCAGATTACAACTCCTCAGATCTATAAGGGACAGAATCAGGGGGCAGACTCAGTGAGCACCAAAGCCCCACTGAAGCAAGTCTTGCCCCAGAAGGGTCTCCAGCTCAGAAGTTCTCCCACTGCAGACACAGCTGATTCTCACAGCCAATTGGCCTGGAGGTCAATTCCTCCTAGTGATACCTACAACAATCAAGACTTAACTAGAACAAGACTGTGCAGAAAGCCCACAAAGGGGTGCACCAAGAGTGTCCACCTCAGGTAATTGGGGAGGCTGAGCCACTGGGCCCTATAGGACACCTAACACAGAAAGCCACTGTATCAACACAGGGAAGCATAAAAAATGTGGAGACAAAGAAACAAGTCACAAATGACAGAAATGGAGGAAAGCAAACTACTGGATATAGAGTTTAACACATTGTTTGCGGGTAGTTTTTATCCCGTGCTCTACTACACTGGTAGAAGGTATAAATACGTAAAACGTATAAATACGTTTCCCGCATACAATGTGTTAAAACCACACTTTTAAGGTTTTTCAAGAATTTTCTAGAAATTGCTGATAAATTTAGTGAGACCCTCAAGAAATCTAGTGAGACTGCCGATAAATTTAGTGAGACCCTCAAGAAATCTAGTGAGACCTTCGAGGTTATGAAAAAGGACCAACTAGAAATTAAGCATACACTGACTGAAATAAAGGATATTATGCAGAGTTCCAACAGCAGACTAGAAGATCGCAAGAATCAAGTCAAAGATTTGAAATACGAAGAAGCAAAAATCACCCAACCGGAAAAACAAAAAGAAAAAAGAATCCAAAAATATGAAGATAGTGTAAGGAGCCTCTGGGACAACTTCAGGCGTACCAACATCCGAATTATAGGGGTGTCAGAAGAAGAGAGAGAGCAAGATATTGAAAACCTATTTGAAGAAATAATGACAGAAAACTTCCCCTACCTGGTGAAAGAAATAGACTTACAAGTCCAGGAAGCACAGAGAACCCCAAACAAAAGGAATCCAAAGAGGACCACACCAAGACACATCATAATTAAAATGCCAAGGGCAAAAGACAAAGAGAAAATCTTAAAAGCAGCAAGAGGAAAACAATCAGTTACCTACAAGGGAGTACCCATAAGACTGTCAGCTGATTTCTCAACAGAAACTATGCAGGCCAGAAGGGAGTGGCAAGAAATATTCAAAGTGATGAATACCAAGAACCTACAACCTAGATTACTTTATCCAGCAAAGCTATCATTCAGAATTGAAGGTCAGATAAAGAGCTTCACAGATAAGGAAAAGCTAAAGGAGTTCATCACCACCAAACCAGTATTATATGAAATGCTGAAAGGTATCCTTTAAGAAGAGGAAGAAGAAGAAAAAGGTAAAGATACAAATTATGAACAACAAATACATATCTATCAACAAGTGAATCTAAAAATCAAGTGAATTAATAATCCGATGAACAGAATAAACCGGTGAATGTAACAGAATCAGGGGCATAGAAAGGGAGTGGACTGACTTCTTAGGGGGGAAAGGGGTGAGGGGGGTGTGGGAAGAGACTGGACAAAAATTGCACACCTATGGATGAGAACAGTGGGTGGCGGGGGTAAGGGCAGAGGGTGGGGTGGGAACTGGGTGGAGGGGAGCTATGGGGGGAAAAAAGAGGAACAACTGTAATAATCTGAATAAAGATTTAATTAAAAAAAATAAAAATAAAAACAAATAGTGAGCAAAAAAAATGTCTCTGTAAGAATACCATATAAGTTTACAAATTTGTACTCACCATGCCCAAGTTCTCTTCTATTTACACCAGTGACTTTGCCAATTTCATTTGTTGCATAAGGAGGAAACTTCAAAACAAAACAAAACAAAACCCACATACATATATAACTGGCATGGAAAGATATCCAAGATATATTACCAAAATAATAAAACAAGTTACAAAACTGTAGAATTCCAATTTGTTAAAATAAAAAAAGAACATAGATACATACACACACAGAGAAAATGTCTGGACATCCATATATACACTATATTGCTAAAAGCAGGTATTTCTAGTGTATTGTGAATCAGGTGGGAAGTGAATAGTTATAGAAATTTATACCATAAATTTAAATTATTAACAATAACAAGTATATATTTTTTCACCTGAGAGTATGTTTTATTATTTTTATAGAGAGAGGAAGGAAGAGGGAGAGAGGAAAGAGAAAAGAAACACCGCTGTAAGAGAAACAAAGGTTGCCTCCCTCCTGTACTCGCCCAGCTGGGATCTGACTGCAACTCATGTATGTGCCCTGAGCAGAAACCGAATATGTGACCCTTTGGTCTATCAGACAATACTCCAACCAACTGAGCCACAATGGTCAGGGCAAAATATATTTTTATAATAAGACAAAAAAACCACCCCAAAACAAGGCCAGATTAAAAAAAAAAATCCACACTGGAGGAAACAGATCTTTTCCAGTAAGGGTTTTACTTTAGACAGAGGTTGTAAACTTTTATTTGATTACTAGAGGCCTGGTGCATGACATTTGTGCACTTGGTGGGGGGGGGGGGGGGGAGAGTCCCTCAGCCCGGCCTGCGCCCTTTCGCAGTCTGGGAGCCATTGGGGAACGTCCGACTGACGGCTCTCGGGGAGTAGGCCTAAGCAGTCAGTCAGATATCCTTAGTGCTGCTGCAGAGGTGGGAGAGGCTCCCACCACCATTGCTGTGCTCACCAGCTGTCAGCCCGGCTTCTGGCTGAGCGGAGCTCCCTGTGTGGGAGCACACTGACCACCAGGGGGCAGTTCCTGCGTTGAGTGTCTGCCCCCTGGTGGTCAGTGCGCATCATAGCGACCAGTTGTTCCACCGTTTGGTTGATTTGCATATTACCCTTTTATTATATAGGATTATGTTGTCTTAAGGGATATGAATTAGTTGTGATAATTTAAAAAATTGGGAAATTAACCATAAAAATCTGGAATTCCAGTTTTTCGAAACAAAATATTTTTAAGGAGTGATGAATTAAAGGAATCTGATTAAGTTCTGGATTTAGCAGTCAATTTGAGAGGAGGACAGAGGAACGTCCTGAACTGCAACATGAGTGCAGCACCACCCTGACTGGTGAATTCTATAGTTCAAATGGCTCTGAGGCCTCAGACAGATTATAAAGAAATGAATGTAATGAAGAAGAAATCTGTGGGTTAAAAGCCAAAATTTTTAAATGGGCAAGACTAAACTATAGTAGCTAGGGATGTACACTAAAAACACAAGGCAGTGATTATAGAAAACTCAGGAGAGTAGTTAATTTTAGGGGAAAAAGGGTGTTGAGACTGGGATGAAAAATGTGGAATGGTAACATTCTATTTTCTGATTTGGGTGGAGGTTACATGAGTGCCTGCTTATAAAAACTCATTAAACCATATGTCGTTTTACATGGTTTTCATTACCTGTATTTTACTTTACAATAAAACTATTTTAAAAAATGTGATGATACAACATAGCCCATAGTTTTGTCCTACGCCCTCCCCTACCTCTTTCCCAATATCAGCTAGAGCTACACATTTCAGAGCTGCCCTTTTAAAAAAGATTGCTATGTGCTCTTTAGCTCATGATAGAGGATGTGCTTCTATAGCACTTGGGTATATCCACAAGAGGACATGTATAAGGGACACCTGATTTGTGAAAGTCACCAGGTTTGTGGATATTTTCTAGCACATATTACATGAACTGTTCTCTATTAATTATAATAGGTTCACCAAAATTGAGATATTGGGATTTGGGAAGCCAACAACAGTCACTCAAAGGTGAAGTGACTTGCTGTTTTACAATAGCCTTCCAGTGTCTATGCTTTAAATAATAAAATTAAAGTATTATATGTCATGTCTGGTCCTTTACAATAAGTTGTGAAAAAAGTCAATCACAAACTCAATTAGATGTAATAATTTCATACAAAGTGCTATAATATTAAATACATCAGTTCTTTGACTGCTAATCAACTGAGTAAAAATATGAACATATAAATGAAGTATAAGAGAGAAGGTAATTTGCCAGTTGAGGTATTTGAAAAGCCCGATTGTTGTTTGACACATGTGAATAAGTACAACTCTTTGTTGACTAAAACAATATTGCCTACTATACTTTAATGTATGACTCAGAACAGAAGTTGCTGATTGGAAAACTACTTATCTTTCTAAATCCCTTCTGTATGCAATAAAGTAAAAGTCCCCAAATCCACCTTAACAGATATATGATAAAACTAGCATAGTAAAATGTAAATGGTAGAACCTAGGTAGTGGGTATACAGATATTCATTGTAAAATTCTTTCAACTTTGCTGTATCCTAAACATTTTTCATAAAATATTTTAATAATAAAAAATTCACCTTACCTCATAGTGCAGCATGAAATTTTTATCTTTTACTCCACTACAAACAAAAAGCATAATATTCAAACCATTATACAGATACAAATTTATTTCAATAAACAATTAAAAGGGATTTAAAAAACAACACAATTGGGTATTAGAGAGTTGGTCTGAAACTGAAAATGAGGAGAATTAGAAGGATGTCAGAGACAGTATTTTTTCTGGGGCTAATGATTGAATTCTTTAGGAAGACAGTGAAAAAAGAAACCAACTTAAATATCCAGATTTGAATACTAAAACCATCTTTTAAAGTATTAACTATTGGGAGAATCATAAATGTTATAAACTCATTAGTTAAGTCTAAGGATCTTTCTCCCAGTCAAATGTGAATTGAAGATCAGTAACTGAAATGATATAGCTGAGAGCAATCAGAAGATCTGACAGGCAAAGATCTTTTCAGGGTTTGAAGCTGTGTTGGCTCCTTAAAAAAAGAGTCAGTGTGAAGAAGAGCAGGGCAACCAAGTTTTGGCCCAGATGAGAATTTATAATACAAAGTATAAGAGCTCTTCCAAAGGATTATGATTATGCAAACAGCTTCACTGTCAATTTTATTAGATACATGAAAAACAATTAGTGATGCTATCATGAAGATACAGGGGATTATCCTCATCAGTTGGGCAGTAGGAAGAGGAAGGCAGTCCTGTAGTCTTTCAAAACCCTTAACCAGGGAAAGGGAAGCAACCCTGTTAGGCACTGAGAAAAGAAAGAGCTATGGTGGCCATGAGTCCTAGGACATTGATGCAGTAATGCTAGTGGGGATTGTAATATAGATTCTTATCATATGAAATTGGCCAACAGGATTTTATTGCTGATGTTTTAGGAACAGAAGAGAGCCAAGTATTTCTGAACACAAATTCAAATGTGCCTTGGGATTAGACAAGGTTTTATCATTTAGTAACAGCCATCAGATTCATTTCAGCAACTGGATTCCTGCTTTTTACTTGCTCTCTTCTTCGTAACAGAAAAATCTATCCATTCAAGATTAACTCGGAAATCTATCCTGAGGAATGGTTCTAGAGACAGAGAATAAACTAAATGTACCCATATTAAAGAATTAAATTCTTTACCAATATTTGTTTTGACCAATGAGTTAGATAATATAAAAAGTCCCTTGAAATTACAATTATGTAAATAGGAAAAAGTAGAGAGGTACAGGTCTTAAAAAGTAATAATGAATAATAATATACCACATGAGCTTCAATTATACATGGGGACATCATAACCTAAAAACATAACTTACTTCATAGCTGTCATAATTCGGTCCGACTTAATACTGGATTCTAATGAATCAAATGTGACAGTACAAAACACCTAAAGAAGAAACAAAATTTGTCAGGCTTTAGTTTACTAACAGCAAAGATGAAAATGAGAAATATCTGAAGAACCCAATTAGCTCTTAGAGAAATGGGATACGTATAATCTATACAAATCTACACATGGTACTTAATACAATAATCATCAATAACCCGAAGGTCTAATATCACATAGACTACATATGTAAAGCACTGTACTAGAAGTGCTAGGGGAGGAGGAAGGAATATTCATAAAACCTGACCATAAAGAAAGCCTCAATGAAGGTCCAGCCAATAAAACTGCATTAAAAAAAATTAATCTTCTTTGAAGGGACTTAACATAATCCAGAGACTCTACAATATATTATTCAAAACATTCAGGATACAACCTACAAAAAAATAGGAAATGGGACCCATCCTCAAGAGAAAAAGACAATGAATAGAGATTAACCCTGAGCTAATTCAGATGTTAGATTAACAGACAAGGACTTTCAATAGCTATTATATTCAAGGACATAAAAAAAACCCAAATGGAAATTCTAAAACTGAAAAATATGTTATCTCATAAATGAAAGGAGATAACAAGAGTCAGTGAACAAGAAGACAGATTAATAGAAATTGCCCAATCTAAAGAATAGAAGGAATGGAGGGAGAACATAGTCTCAGGGACCTGTGGGACAATTTCAAGAGGACTAACAGATGTACTTGCAATCCCAGAAGGAGAGAAAAGAGAGAGAGATACCAAAAAATATTTGAAGAAATTATGGCTGAAATTTCTCAAGTTAAATGAAAGACAAATTTATAGGTTCAAGCTCAGGAAACTGTTAGCAGGATAAATACAAAGAAAACCACACTGTTCACAGTCATACTGCTGAAAACCAAAGACAATATCCTGAAAGCACCCAGAAGAAAACAATAACGTACAATGAACAATGATTTGAATGAGTCCCAACTTTTTATCAGCTGAAAATGGAGGGGAAAACTCCACTGGAACATTTTTATGTGCAAAACAAACAAACAAAAAAACAAACAAACAGTCCCTCCCCCCCAAAAAACGCACCACTCCAAAACACAAAATCTATATCCAGCAAAAAGATTTTTTGTGTTTAAATGCAAAATAAAGACATTTCAAATAAATTTATTTGAATTGTCAGAAAACCCACAGGACAATACTAACGGAGGACTAGTTGTAAACATGGATCTTCAGGAAGAAATAAAAAGTATTAGAAATGGTAAATATATGGGTCAATATATATAAAAAAAATCTTTCCCTCTTACCTTCTTTAAAATACATATGACTGAAATAAAAGTTTTAACATAGCCTTGTGGAGTTTATAACATGTAGATGTAGCTCATAAGCCTACTACAGTATAAAGAATGGAAGAAGGGATAAATAGACCTAAATGGTTGCAAACTTCCTCATTTTATGTGAAGTGGTACAAAATTAACTCTAGAAAGACTGAAAAGTTAAAGTTGTATATTGTAATCTCTATGGTAACCATTGAAAAATGCAGAGGTATAGCTAAAATGCAAATAGACAAATTAAAATGAAATTCAAAAAAAAACCTGATTAATCCAAAAAGAAGTCAGAAAGAACAGAAAAACAAAAACAGAGGGGCCAAACAAAACTAATAATGACAGACCTAAGTTCAATCACATCACTACTTAAACTGAACATTAATGGACTAAACATTCCAATTAAAAGGCAGAGAGTGTCAGAACGGTTAGCAAAAGTATGTGTAATATCCTAATGGAGTTATTTAAAAAACTTTATTAAGAGGCATAAAAAACCTGACTCAAAAGTGAGGTAGACTATATTCATTGTAAAGACTGTGATTTAAATTGTAAAAATATCATTTCTCAAATGAATTCATAAATTCAGTGACATTTAAATCTAAATATTTTTCAGAACTTGATATAATAGTAAAATTCAAACGAAGGCACAAATGTAACATAATATCTAAGACAATAATTGAAGGAGAGGGGAGAATAAACAAGGATTTGCTTTTCATATATTAAGATATACTAAGATGATAATAATTAAAACAATTTGAAAATGGGCCAGGAAACGCATAGAAAAATGGAGGATATATTTCAAAATGTATTTGTAAACTTTGAAAATAAGGTGACATTGCAAATCAATGGGAAAAAAATGAAATACTAAAAAACAATTTTGTAAAATTGGCTCATTCTGGAGGTTTCCACCTTGCACCATGTGCAGGAATAAACTCCAAGATAGATTTATGGTCTAAATTTGAAAGCTAAAACTATAACGTTAATAGACAAGAAAGTAAGTGCATATTTTTGTGACTTTGGGGTAAGGAAGGAAATTCCTAAATATGACTTGAAAAACACAAACCACAAAAGTTGAACAGGGAAGGATTAATTACATCAAAACTAAAGATTTCAGGTTCATTGTAGACATACAGTAGTAGACATATAGTAGGCTACCACAAACAAAGTTAAAAGGCATATGAGAAAGAGGGAGATAATACATACAAATTCTGGTTACTGAAAGGAGTAACATATGAAACACTTAAGAAATCACTGAAAAATAGCAGAAAAAAGACAGTTAACCATACTGAAAAAAATTGCCCAAAGAATATGAACAGATAAACCAAAAAAGAGCAAACCTGAACCAGTGCTACCACTTTGCACACAGCTCCAGGGACACTATGTGAAAATAGGGTCCTAGAGGTGTACAGCCCCCAGGGTATGGTTTATACAGTGACTGGCTATTACATAAAGACTAGAGGCCAAGTGCATGAAATTTGTGCACTCGGGAGCAAAGGGGGGTTCTTGGGGGATGTCCCTCAGCCCGGCTATGCCCTCTTGCAGCGCCGCTGGCCGGGTAGCCTGGGCCTCCCTCTGCGGGGCGATTGATCGTGGAACCCCCTGATTGATCGCCCTGCAGAGGGTGGCCTGGGCCTCCCTCTGCGGGGCAATTGATCGCGGACCCCCCCCCCAATTGATCGCCCCACCGGCTGGTGGCCTGGGCCTCCCTCTGCGGGGCACTCGTGGGGCGATGGTGGGGCCCCCCGACCAATCTGGCCTAGCACCAGTGCGTGTCATAGCATGGTCATCCAGATGGTCGTTCTGCTGTTCGGCCGATCAGTCAATTTGCATATTATGCTTTTATTATTATAGAATATTTCACTCATAATTAGGGCAACATAAATGAAAACAATGATACACCACTTTGTACCCATTAGATTGGCAAAGTTAAATTAGGGATTAATAGAAGAAAAAAGAGGTACAAAGCATAATATACACAAAACAACAGATACACATACATGTTAAATACAAGAGAATGGGTGCCTATGTAAGGGAAAAGAATAGACTGAGGTACATACTAAATGGAGAAAATAAATTGAGGATCTTGAATAGACAATATCCCATAAACTAAGGAATCTGAGCGACTCAATTATATGTACCTCAAAAAAGCTTTTAAGAAATTAAAAAAAAATTAGATATTAATCTGATTAGTACATTCCATGATAAAAACTTACAGCATCCACATAATGTATCTCTATTAGATCTAATTAAGCAATCCTGATGCAGCAAATAATTATAGCTTTTTACATATATTACCTGTGTTTGTCCCCTTTGAAATAATGCTGATCCATGAAGAATTTTAAACATATCTACCTCACAATTTATATTTCTGAGTGAAGTCAAATCCCGACCATCACACCTATAGCAATAAAGAAAATAAGTGTATAAGGCCGTGTTGGAAAACAGAAAAATAATATATTACTTTATCCCTATCGGGAAGGTCTCAACCCCAGCTGCATATCATAATCACCTGTAGAACTTTAAGAACTTTACTTGGGCGTCACCCTAAGACCCACTGAATCAGCATCTTGGGGGTTGTTACCCATACACCTGTATGTTAAAAAGCTCTGCAAGTAAGTGTTACATGCAGTCAGGGCTGTAAAGCACTGCTCTATGCACAAGGCCCAGAGAGATAGTCAAACACATCCACAAAATTCACACACCCTTCAACAGGTACCCAATTATAAAATAAATACGATAATTCTCTCCTGTTTACTTAAAGAACAGCTCCTTGCTTTGAGAAAGCTGCCATTTTCAAGGCAACTTGCAGAGACAGTGCATGCTTCAATTCCATTAAAAAATGATATATTTACCTTTTATATTCATTCAAAATAATACTTCTAAAAACCTCTTTTGCAACAACATTGAACGATTCTATTATTTCATATGAATCAGCCTCTGGAAATTTTTCTATACAAGAAAGAAAAACAAAACAAAGGTTTTCTTTTTTTGGAAGATAGGATTTCTTGTAAGTTCACAGTATCAAATCAATTAGCTATGGAAGTAAACCAAGGGAGTTAACTCTGAACATTTAGTCCTCAGGTTAACGAAGTAGATAAATCAAATGTTCTCAAATAGGAGACACACAAGTATTATACCTCAAATGTACTATTATTGGGAACTTAGTTTGCTTTGTACCAGAATAGTGCTTTGAAATCAGCTCTCTATTGCATTATGTTACCTGACAAATCCAGCCTACTGTATTATGAAAAAGTCTAAATGACACCTTTAAGAGCAGTCACCTTCACTGTTTTGCCTGAGGAACTTTTATCTTAGTCTGCAAATAGAGGAATAATTTTCTTTGTATATTACAAATCCCTAACATTTACCAAGTTCTTTCATGACCCCGGTACTTTTTTTTTTTTTTTAATGTCTTTAATCTTTATAAGAACTTAAGGAGGTACATTCTATTATTATCTCCATTCTACAGAAGAAAACAAAGCAGGCCTAAAGAGGTGGTGTAGATTGCCTGAGATAAGTAGTAACAGACACAGCTATGATCTGAATATAGATCTGTCTCCCTAGGCTTATACTTTTATTTAGTTATTTTTTTAGAAATTTTTATTCATTTATCTTAGAAGAAGGGAGAGTGAGAGAAAAATATTGATTTGTTGTTCCACTTATTTATGCATTCATTGGTTAATTCTTACATGTGCCCTGACTGGATATTGAACCCACAACCTTGGCATTGTGGGACAACACTCTAACCCACTGGGCTACCCAGCCAGGACTAGGCTTGTGCTTTTATTTATTTACTTAATATATTTTATTGATTTTTTTACAGAGAGTTAGAAACATCGATGAAAGAGAAACATGGATCAGCTGCCTCCTGGCACACCCCCTACTGGGGATGTGCCCACAACCAAGGTACATGCCCTTGACCGGAATCGAACCTGGGACCCTTCAGTCCACAGGTCGACGCTCTATCCACTGAGCCAAACTGGTTAGGGCTAGGCTTATGCTTTTAAATGTTAAGCTACTTTACTTTATCAATTGATTTATGTCAAGCTTTAAGCACTATTATCTCAAGCACTTGATTTAGAAATATAAATTTAAAGTAACTGGAACATAAAAAATAGTCACAGAAAGATATATATTAAGTATTGTATCTTTGTCAAGCAAGAATGATTTTAAGTATTATACTTTAATATGAACTTTTATGCTTTAACTGGGTTGCACTTGGAGAGGAAAATAATTACTAACAAAGCATTTAAAATATTATCCTATGAACTCAGAGAGTCATGAAGATATTCTACTATGTATAATACAAACACAAAATAACTTTTCTTTTTAAATAAGGTAATAGGTATTATACAACTTCTCATTCTTTTTAAAAAATATATTTTTATTGATTTCAGAGAGGAAGGGAGAGGGATAGAGAAATAGAAACATGAATGAAGAGAGAAAAAGCAACCTCCCCCTCCACTGGGGATTGAGCCTGCAACCCAGGTATGTGCCCTGACTGAGAATCAAACTGTGACCTCCTGGTTCATAGGTCGATGCTCAACCATTGAGCCACACCAGCTGGACACAACTTTCATTCTTAATAGGATGAAACATAGTGAGAGAAGACCAAACCTTTTCAAGGGTAATGGCCTTAATATCAATGCTAACAGCAGTTTTATTTTAAAACTAGAGGTCCAGTGCATGAAATTCGTGCATGGGTAGGGTCCCTAGGCCTGGCCAGTGATCAGGGCCGATCAAGGCCTTCCGGCTGCCAGCTGGGGCCTCCCTTACCCAGCTGCTGGCTGGGGCCTTCCTTCATTCTGCGCCGCCCCCTGGTGGTCAGCATATGTCATAGTGAGAGATCGAACTCCCAGGCTCCCGGTTGAACTCCCGAGGGGACAATTTGCATATTAGGCTTTTATATATATAGATAACTAGATGACAGGTCATTTGATTAGCAGAAAAAATTAATAAGAACTATATGTCATGTTTGTTATATATTCAGCTTGTGTGATTGATATTATACAATAAAACCCTTTGCTTAATTTCTAGAGAGCTAAATTCTCTAAAATGTAAATTTCACCATTCCATATGATATTAATAACAGCATCAGTTAACATATATTGAACCCTTGCTATATGCCAGGCACAGATGTAAATGATTCTCTCATTTAATCCTCATAAACCAGATATTATTAGTATTACAGTTTCACAGATTAAGAACTCAAGAATTTTAAAGAACATTTTCCAGGTTTTCAGGTATCCTTGACAGGATACAAGGATACTCATCTTAGAGTATAATAATTTGATCCAGAAAAGATCAGGAATATTTCACATTCAACATTTATTGGTGCCCACTGTGTCAGGTGCAGTGCTGAGAACAATCATAGAATTTAACAGTAACATTGGGATGTATCATTATCACAAATTTCCTAAAGGTAAAACTAAGGAGCAATAAGAATAACTGATTTCTTCAAGGTTTCACATCCAAAAATTTAAAAATCTATTCCTTTAAATACCTTAAAAAAAAAAAAGAATACCTTTTAGTTGTTCCTCTGTATCTAATCTTATCTTGTTAACAGCTTCATCTCTGGAAATCTAAAAGAAAGTTGAGGTTCAGTTCTTATAAATACATAGCAATGTTCAACATTTCTATTTTAAAATTATTTTACAATTAACACATTGTAACTACTCAGATTTCTCTAATGGTAGAATTCTTTAAAATATTAGAACTGTTTATTGATTTATAAGAAATATTACCGGTATATAAATACATTCAAATATACTTACACGTCCCTATAGCTTGTATTAATGAACAAAAGGAGAATAGAGAAGCAAATAGCTAGGCTGTTATTTAGCTTTCTGTTTAGACATCTTTTTAATAAAAATAGGACTGACATTCATTTACAATTTATGTGAGTTATGACAAAAAGAATTCCCAGGACAATTACTTAAGACAAAATCCATGTATACCTACTTTATCATGTTCATAATCTGTAAAAACTGCGTAGAGTCTTTCCATGGCAATTCTATTTTAAGACAAGATAAACATCAGCATAATATTTGGAAACACAAGGCAGTGTCTATTACAAAACTGAAATATTTAAACATTGCATAAAGAATTTAAAAATGTATTTATTGCTCTTTAACACTGCTAATCTGTTTGCTACTTACAATACAATACAGAATACAAATTTCTTTCTCCTTACCTCTCAAGGGAATCACACATGGTATTAGATTTTTTTTATACTCTCTCCTTTTTAACCTCTTGCTTTTTTTCTCTTCTCTCCATTCAGGCTGTTATTGCAGACAACTCTTTTATTGGGGACAGTTTATATACTCTTTAATCTGGCTGATACTAAGGGAAATATTAACTTTTTCAATTTATTTTAAGTAAGTGAAATACTTTTCTGGCGATTCATTCATATTTACTGAGAGCCTGCCTATGTGCAGGCATTGTTCTAAGCCAGCCGTGAGTGTGGTTATACCTGATTTCTATGAATAAAACTAAAAAAAAAAAAGACCGTACCCTTTTATGTAATGATGTTTACTTTGAATTTATATTAGTTCACACAAACACTCCATCCATGCTTTTGTTCCGGCCCTCCGGTCCAGTTTAAGAACCCATTGTGGCCCTCGAGTCAAAAAAGTTTGCCCACCCCTGTTCTAAGCACTGGCATATAGTGTGGTTATACCTGATTTCTTTTTGAGAACCTCAACAGTTTCCTTACTCAAATACCTTATGCTCTATTCTCTTTTTCCTTGACATGGATATGGGAATTATTTTAATCTTGACCAATAAACTCACTCCCCTTTCATTTAAAATTCACACTTAGGCCACTGAAGAGGTATGTGGGTTTATCCTTTTTAAAGCATTAGATTGACATTTATGCAATGACTTTTAAGGGTGCTGCCCTGACCAGTGTTGCTCAATGGTTAGAATCGGCCCAGCACCAAAGGGTTGCAGGTTTGATCAAGGGCACATACTGGGTTGCAGATTTGATCCGGCCCCAGTTGGGCATGTGTGGGAGGCAACCAATTGCTGTGTCTCACTCACATCAATGTTTCTCTCTCTTTCACCCTCCTTCCCACCCTTCCACTAAAAATCAGTGGAAAAAAATAATATATTCAGGTGAGGATTAACAAAACAAACAAACAAAACTAGAAGGGTGCTACTTGAGAAATACATGGACAGTGCTTCCATGTGAAGTATTTTTCTGAGAGGAAATTAAATCTGGTGACAATTTGTTTCTTTTTAAAAAATCCTCACCTGAGGATATATTCATTAATTTTTAGAGAGAGAGAGAGAAAGCAAAACATTAATTGGTTGCCTGTCATATGCACCCTGACTGGGGATTGAACCCGAAACTTAGGCATGTGCCCTGACTGGGAATTGAACCCTTAACCTTCTGGTGGATGGGACAATGCTCCAACCAATTGAGCCACCCAGCCAGAGCTTTCACAGTTTCTTTTGCACAGATGTTCTTACTTATGAGTGTATGTCACAATCTCTGATGAAGGGGTAAATAACTTCTGAGGTGTCCTCTTGGTAATACCAATTTCTTTTACCAACTGCTGGATGCCCTGAATTATTTGTTGTGTATATTTTACTCCCACTTTGATAGCATGGCAAAAGTCCTGCTGTAAAATGTTCTCTGCAGAAGCCTCCAACATAACTAAAGAAGGAAAAAAAAAAAAGATTGCTATTGAACATATTGCCAATATAACTTTTTCAAATAACATGACATAAATTGTACAGCTCAATTTTATTAATGGTATATCCACCTTTTTTATACTTCCAAAATGTAAACAGTATTAAATGAATAAAGAAACATTGATATTTGAAGTTAGGTTTATATTCTTAAATTTAATGAGGGATTTTTCATACAAAATGAAACAGAAAAGAAAGTAAAGAAACTATACATACTTTTAAAAATAACATATTGCCCTAGCTGGTTTGGCTCAGTGGATTGAGCGTTGGCTTGGGGACCAAAGGGTTCCAGGTTCAATTCCAGTCAAGGGCATACATATACTAGTGATGGCGAACCTTTTGAGCTCGGCGTGTCAGCATTTTGAAAAACCCTAACTTAACTCTGGTGCCGTGTCACATATAGAAATTTTTTGATATTTGCAACCATAGTAAAACAAAGACTTATATTTTTGATATTTATTTTATATATTTAAATGCCATTTAACAAAGAAAAATCAACCAAAAAAATGAGTTCGCGTGTCACCTCTGACACGCATGTCATAGGTTCGCCATCACTGGCATACACCTTGGTTGCAGGCTCCTCCCAGGCCTGAGCCCTGGTCAGGGCGCATGCAGGAGGCAACCAATTGATCTGTTTCTTTCACATCAATGTTTCTTTCTGTCTTTCCCTCTCTCTTCCACTCTCTCTAAAAGATCAATGGAAAAATATACCCAGGTGAAGATTAACAACAATAAAAAAACCCCAAAAACCACCATCTTTATTAGATATAATTCAAATACTATAAAATTCCACCTTTTAAAGTGTACAACTGCATTGATTCTTAATATGTATTTAAAATGAAACTTTAAAGTATCAGCACAGTAGGTGTCCAATAAATGTTTCCTGTTTAGAATTATTTGATATGAACTCCCACTTAATTCTGTCATTGTCACATTGTCTAATTCTTGCACAAGTGGGGAAATTTTTGTAGTGCAACTAAGCCAACTAGAGAACACCAGCTACTATCATAAAAAGGTTGCTTTTATGGTTTTGTAATAATAAAACTCCTAAGTACAACAGAGTAGCTCAAAGTAGGGGTTTTAGCATGGTATCTCACTAAAATCTTATTCAGTTTTGATTTCTGCAAAACTGAATAGAATCTTGCCAACTTGTGGGTCATTTCTGGCATCTCAACTTGTACAAAGCCGAAAGTCATATGCATAGGTAGTATCATATCTAATAATCTAACCTCGTCGTATTGTAATTAAGCTTTATTATTACATAAAAAGTCATTTCTATGGCTTCTAGGTAATCTAGAATGGGGGGAAAAAATCTCCTATGTGCTTTATATGTTGGAATTCCATGGGTCAATTGAAACAATTCCATCAGACCTGTGAAGCTATAATAAAGATCTAACATTTGTGTCATTGTAGTCCTGGAAAGAGACAGCAGGAGAAAGACGGCAGGACTTAAAAGTACTGGGGGAAAAAATAGCTAAAAACATCCCAAATTTGGCAGACATAAACCTACAGATTCAAAAGGCTGAGTAAACTGTACATAGGGTAATTCAAAGAAAGACATATAATTAAATTCCTGAAACTAAAGAAAAATATCTTGAAACAGGCCAGAGAAAAATGACACCTTACCCATATGGAGAAAAGTAATTAAAATAACATTACATTTACCATCAGAAACCATGGAGGCCAGAAGGAAAAGTTAATATTTTTCAGATGCTGAAATAAAAGAATTGTCAACCCAGAATTCTATACCCAGTGAAACTATTTAGGAATAAAGGAGAAATCAAAGCTCTTACATGAAGAACTAAGAAAATTTGTTACCAGCAGACCTACCCTATAAGAATGGTGAAAGGAAGTTCTCTAAACAGAAAGGAAATAATAAAGAAAGAAACCATGTTAAAAACCACCATATTAAGAACATGTTAAGCAAAAATATGGGTAAATATACTTTGATTCTCTTGAGTTTTCTAAATTATGTTTGATGGCTGAGTCAAAAGCAAAAATTATATCAATGTCGTGGTTCTAAATGTAGAGGAATATTAAAACAATTATATTATTAAGGGGAGGGATGTAAAGGGAGGTAAAGTTTCAATATGTAACTTGAGGCATGAAGAACCTTTCTCAATACCACAATACTGAGATGGTTGTATTCTTTTACTCATCTGTACTCCCATTACATTCCCTCTCACTTTTGCAAAATTAAATTGGAGATTTAAAAATGCACTTAACATATATAAATTATACCTCTATAAACTGGTTTATAAAAGAATATGAAGACTATGGTAAAGAAAATGAATAATCCTAAAATAAACTTTATTTTCACCAATTAAACTTTAAAACGTACAGGATGGTTTTGAATCATTCTCAGCTTCCCTCTAATTACTCAAGACTACTCTCTGATGGTTTATGCAGTCTTTAGAGTCGATTCTTTAAAAAAAAAAAATGCTTATAAGAACATTCCGTATAGTTTGGAGTGTGTAGATCTGTGTTGTCCAATATGGTAACTACTGGCCCAATATGGCTTTTTCCATTTGAATAAATTAAAATTATGTAAAATATAATTTAGTTCTTCAGTCACTCTAGTTACAATATTACTAATCTTTCTGTGTATCCTAGCATTCACAGAAAGGCTAGTGATATTGTATGTGCCAGTTGAAAAAAGGTATCTAAATGGCATTGTATAGAATAATGGCTGCTGAAGTAATCTAGAAGCTGACAGCACAAGGAAATTATTCAGAACCTTAAGGGTTCTGATTACTCAGTATTTTAATAATGAAATGGTAGCAATTACTTTTTTATATCTCAGAAGTTCCATGACAGTGGTATTTGATTTGGACCCAATATTAACATGAAGATGGGATCAAATGTGTATTTGGTGTACCTTTATGAAAGCATAGAAAGATGGCTAAATATCTTCATGGGAACAGTGATGCAAAAGTCATAGTATGGAAGCTGGTCATTTCAGAATGGTTCTGAATCATTCTCAGCTTCCCTCTAATTACTCAAGACTACCCTCTGCTGGTTTATGCAGTCTTTAGAGCCTCACTCTTCCACCTATAGAGCAAAGGTGAGAACAGCTAGCTGAAAGGCTGCCTATGGGATTTGTATGGCATGCCATAGATATAGTAAACATCCTTAGCTCATTCCTCCAGTGTCTATTTAAAATTAGAGGGGATAAAACTTTAAGGCAGATAGAGGCTATATGACCATTTAGAAGTTTATTTTTTGTGTCTTAATGATAATAGCAGGTACTAACTGGATGCCTGCTAGATACTAGGTATTATGTTGGGCACTTTACAAAACTTGACTCTAATCTTTACCACAATTTTGTAAAGTAGCCAGATCAATTTACTAACTGAAATGGTAACTTTAAGCAAAATAAATAAATAAATAATAAAAATTCAGATGTAGACCAAGTGAACTTTAAGCAATAAACCAATACTTTGCTCAAGGCCCTTTCTGAGGTGCTCAAATATGATGTAGGGGTCATCTGTTATTCGTGGTTTCCCCAAATCTTTAGAATACCCTTTATACATTGTACTAGTTTTCCTATGAATCCCACTTTCTGGAGAAAGAATCCAAAAACCATCTCCTTGCCCTGGTAGTCAAGTATGCAGTCATGTGTCACAGTTCTGTCCTATGCATTGTAAGTGCAAACTGCTATGTGGAGACTTATGAGAAGGCTCCTTAAAAGGGAGGGTAACTCACTCAGCTGACACACACCTTTGTGCTATTCCCCTCCTTTTTCGTCCTTCTGCCCCTAAGTCTAATAATTTGTCCAGAGCTCTGGTAGCCAGTTCATAAGCATGAAGATGAGGGCCACACCTTGAGAATAGCAGAGCTGAAAGCTAGAAGGAATCTAAATTTCTTAAGCTGCTACAACTATCCTGTATTCACTTACCTTTGAATTTCTTTTACCTGAGAGAAAAATAAATTCCCATCCCAAGCCTTGTTATTTTGTTTACCAACAGAATCCCTAACTAATATGTAAGTAACATACAACCCCTGCTACATGTGTTCTAACATATAATACCTAATTCTAATTCCTTACTGACCAATAATCCAAAAGAAGCTACAAATGAGCTGTTTCACACGTTAATTGTACAAAAAAAGCACTAATAGTTAAATAGTTTATATTTCATCAAAATGTTGCCACATCAGAAGATCCCATGTCAAAAAGTCCCAGACATCAAGTATCATGTAGCAGACTAAACTGAGAAGATAACTTAATTAATTTTTCCAAGGTAATATGGCTATCATATAGCAGATGGTGGATTTCAAACCCAGCTTATTCTATTAAAGCCCATTCTCCTTCAATAGAACCAGGCTCTAATTTTCATCCATGCATTTATGACATTTTGTCACAAGAAGTGAAGATGACCCAATGAATTTCTTCTATTTTATTAATTTTTAAATTTTTAAAAATTTTACATTTATCTTTATTGTTTAAAGTATTACAAATGTCCCCCATCCACTATGTACCTACCCCTTCCAGGCCTTTACCACACTATCGTCTGTGTCCCATGGGCTATGCATACATACATATAAGTTCCCCTGTTAATCTTTCTCCCCAGCCTCTCACTCCTGTTTATTACTAGTTTTTCACATCAGAAATAGTTCACCACCTTCTTAGAGGATATAAAACCAGGCTTGGAATGACTGAATTAGCTAAATTAACATATTTAAACTAATAAAACAATTTATTACCAGATTTAGAATTTTAATTTATAAACTGGCTTATCAATTTAAAAATAATGACTAAAATTATCTTGTTAAGGATTTTTGTATATTTCAAAGTTGTATAACATTCTATAATTTTAGCTATTGTCTGATGAGGCAAGAGCACTACCAAATAAGGCAGTCATAAAACAAAACAAAAATACTTATGACTAATTGACAAAAAACACATACAAAAAAAAAGAGTTTAAATGCATCTTTAAGAAGCAACAACTCATAAGTAAAACCCAGAAGAAATTTAGTACTTAAACTACTTACCAATTTGACTTTTAGGTGCTCCAGCAACCACTAAATTTAAAGTACTGGAAGACATTTCTTTTCGTGTTGGGTTAACAACACATTCTCCATCAATCATTCCTATTCGTACTGCCCCTAAAATATATTAAAATATTGGCAGTTGTTTAACAAAAACAATCAGTTTTCAAGACATTAGTCCAGTAATGGTCTCAATCCCTGTCTTTAATTGTGACGTAATAAAGTCCATATTTCTATCATGGTATTTAAGGCCCAAAGGGCATCCCACCCCACCCTACTTTCCTGCCTCACTGAATCACTCTGAGTTGCTCAAATATACAATTTCTTCCACACCAATGTGATTATGTTCATGCTCTTCTCCTGGTCTAGACTTTACTTTCTCCAAGGCAAATGCTTACCATATGATCCTACTAATGTTCAGCTTAAAAGCTGACTACTCTGAGAAGCCTCTTGACAGCCTTACCTCAGAAGACTAAACCCATTCTTCTCTATCATTTTCTTAGCACTTTGACTTCACATTATAAATAATTATTTGTTTCCCAAGAATTGCCTCATTTGTCTTTGAATTGCTGGTGCCTACTCTGCCTTTGTTCCTTTAGTGCTTAGCTAAGTATCTGGAATTTAGGACACTCAATAATTACTCCGTAAATCATTTTTATATTGCATAATTAAAACTTGTAAGAGCTGTAAATTACAAACATGTTTGTTTTTATCTTGAATGGGTATGTATTCTGACAATTTCCCAGGCAAAAAGAAAAGTCCTCAAACAGAAGAGGCAACTAAGAAGTATCTAGGGACACAAAATCTCTAACACCCTAAGATTGCTATCAGAAACAAAATCTAAGGCAAGGATGAAAATGGCAAAAAGAGCTGAAAGAAGTTTTAGAATGTTATCTAATTCAAGATAATAATAGATAATAAATCGGAGCTAATAAATCTAGGCCCTTGCTCACTAGTATTTTCCTGAAAAATCATAAATGTTTCTTATTTCAAATACTAACTTACCAATAGGTCCATTCCAAGGAATATCTGATAATGAGAGGGCTACAGAAGCTTAAAAAAAGAAAAAAATAAGAGCTGAAATAAAAATATTTCATTGCTTTAAAAAAAATCAACAGTGATAATTGTGATCTCTATTTTTATACTTACCACCATTAATTGCTAGGACATCAGGCTCATTAACACCATCTACTGCTAACAAATTACAAAGAACCTGGTACAAGGGAAAAAATTCAAAGTACTTAAGAAAATATACTTGATTTGGGAGGATTATCATTTCAGTTAACATCTTGGCCTAAAACATAGGAGCACTAAATGATTAAAAACATGGGCTTTGTAGTCAAACCCCTTAATTCTGATTATCACTAACTACATGCTTGACCATGGGCAAATTACTTAAATTAAACCTTAAAAGTTTCCTCATCTTTAAAACGAAAAATAATAGTATCTTCCTAAAAATTTTATGAAAATTAATGGAAATATTGTGTGTAAAGTATTCAATAAATGTTAGTTATTTCTATTACATAAAAATGTTCCCTCTTGTTTACAAGCACAGACAAAACAACCCAATGAATTACTTTACACTACAATAATATACCTACTTCTTATACTTAAAGAAAATTTCTTGAGGCAGTGACATCCTTGCAAAAGCATATTTACAAGGCATATTTATTTTTATCAAATAAATAAAAGACTGTAGTTAATTAAAGTATTTTGGTCATCCTGAAAGAAAATATTCAGAAAGTATTACATATAATGAAGTCGAGGCTTAGAAGACTTAATAATAAAAATAAGTAATAAAAATTAGTTATGTGGGGGTGGCCAGGGAGAGGTCATTGGGGGAAAAAGGAGACATATGTAATACTATATGTAATGCTTTAAACAATAAAGAATTTAAAAAAAATTAGATATGTTGATTGTCCTAGCCTCTGTTACGAATATGACCTACAAGGCCCAAATTAATCTGCCCCCACCAATCTCAATCACTCTAACTTTCAAACTCACCAATTTCTTTTTTGCCTCAGGGCTTGTGTGTTTCCCATTCCATCTGCCTGGAATGCTTTCCCTACACTCATGGGTTGGCTAACTCCTATTAATAATTCAGGTATCAGCTAAAATTGACACTTATTAAATATTAGCTTTAGGATATTATGTTTTTTAAAAAATTTAATGTAGCATCACCCAAAATTCTTATTTTGTATTCTTTATATAATATTTAGTCAATACGTATTATAGAAATTCATTAAATAATTTTTGATTGATGGAAACAAATAACCTAAAGGAGACCACCCTACCTGTGTATCATAAAAGTAGCCAGCTGGAAAAAGAGGTCTAATCGAACGATCTGCCAATAAAAAGAGAAAAGATATTAAATAGTACTGACAGAAGTAGCTTTACAGTTCGAAATGTTTTCCCTATTAAACATCAGGCTAAAAAATAATATCGATAGCTGTTCAATATGTAAAACAACAAAACAAAACCACCACAAAAAACCCTTGGACTGATTTACTGAAGAGGACAAAGATAAATGTCAATGCTTCAATTAATACACACCAGGCTCTAACAACAAAAAATTAGCAAAGTAGGAACACACAAATCTAAAATTGGGCAGCAGCTTTTAATTTCATTAGGTATTAGTTACTAATATAAGCAGAGGAAAGAGACTTACAAACAATAGACCAAAAGAAAATCCTGCCTTAGTATTCTGTCTGATGAATGCATATAAATATACAGAAACTAGCAATTTCTGGGTAGGAGAACTATAAAATACAAGCAATCCACAATATTTAAAGATGTCAAAGATTTCTGCTGTAAGGGAGAGGAAGGGGTTTCAATGATCCAGGTGAGAGTTGAAGGAGGCTTGGCAATGGCAGTGGAAGATTAGAAAGACTGAGAAATAATTAATTAGATTTGGTTGAAAGTGTGGTTAAGGATGAATCCCAAGATTTTGGCTTGTGTTATAGGTAAGAAGAAAGATAACTTCATTAATTTATTTTCTATTTCTTATTATAATCTGTTATACATGCAAAAATACTATTTGTATATATGCAACTTAAAGAATAATAATTAAAACTTATGTACCCTTTATGTCACTTGAAAAAAAGTACACACTAATACATTTGAAGCCTATGAGCTCCCCTCTATGATCTCATCCTCCCATCATTCTCCATAAAGGTAACCACTATCCTGAATTTTGTTTAATTTTGCCTTTGTTTTTCTTTGTTGTATGTACCATATATGTATCTATTCTTAAAACAGTGATTGGTTTTATGTGGTTTTGAACTTAATGTTTATTCTGTTTGGGGTTCATTAAGCTTCTTCAATCCAAAGACTGATAGTCTTAATAAAATTTTGTAAAAACTTTGGAAAAGAAAGGATGCCAAAGATTTGAAAGATTAGACATTTTCAGTAGTTAATGAATATAATGCTTTTAAGAATTACTATGTTAAATATAAAAATGAAAATTACTAGGAATAGATTCAACAGAGTAGAAGCTTGAGCTATGGAATTTATATACTCAATAGAACTCATTCATTTAGTCAACAAATATTTATTGAATGCCTATTTTGTGCCAGGCAGTATCCTGGGTCCAAGGGAGGTAATGAAAGAAAACTTAAGAGATATTGTAGAACACAGATAAAAGAGATGCTAAAACAGGCCTAACGGAGAGGGTTAATGCTTCTATTTTTTTTTTTTAATCTTACCTATTACCCTACTTGTAAGTATTTCTTTATCAGAAGATCCAATCTCTCTTCTAAGATAGTTTGTGGGAATTCTACCTGATGCAGCAGCCTTCTGTCTATAGTCAACCTGAAGTAGTAATGAAAAAAATACACAGTTCATTTGACTGCTTTTTGCAGTAACAAGCTGTTCCCTAAGAATTATTATGATGCTAATTCTCCTGAGATTGTAAACAACATATTCCAGACTAAGAGGGGAGAATATTTTATTTATTTTTAGAGTTTTGCATCATTTAGGCAAAGGAGAGGTGGTAGAAATGTTTCAGCAAATTGATTTTTAAAAGCCTTCCATTACTCCCCACAGTAGCTTATTCTAGTCAAGTCAAACATTTTCTTTTTTTGTATCCAAAGAGGGAAGCCATAAAATCCTAATGAACTTTTCACTTTTCAGCAAACATATACTTGCAGACTCATACTGAAGGGAATCCTATAAAAGCAATGCATTCAGTGTACTCATCAAAGTACTCATGTACTTCCACTGTTCTTGTCAACTTTTAACATGGGCATTCTACAGTATGCTAACTACTAATATAAGAATTGGTTATGAAGCAATCAGTTTAAATTCTTTTAATTACTTAGTATCAAACAACAAAGGAAAATCCTTTTTGTCGAAAGTTTACATTTTGCACTTAAATATTACAAATTCTACATTTATGCTATGTTATAGTTCAGGCAAATCAGCAAATACTTACCACCAAAGGCAAGAACTGGGAAGGTGAAGGTTTTGTTTTACTGACTGCTGTGACCATCACCGCAGTGTCACCTGACTTAGTTAAAAATAAACAACACTAGTAAATTCCTTTAAAATCAGATATTAACACATAAGTAGTGACTAAATGAATCCTCAATCCAGTTAAACCCAAGTAAAGAGAACTGTTATCCCTTGACCTAATGTCAATGAAAATAATTATTCACAAGTAGTCCAATCTTGATCCCTTCTGCATGATCATGTTCTGTATTAGAATAGCCACTGAGCTTTTCAAAAGCAATATAACTAAAAGGAAAAAGACTCACACAATCATATTTTTTACTTAAGAGGAAATGTAGACTATCCATAAAGAAAAACATCCCAAGTATTACTACTAAAGAAACAAGAAAAATCACTTTCTCTACAAAAGCATTATAGAAGTTATTTATAGAATAAATAAATAAGTTTGGAAGAGATCTTAAAGGTCATTTAATAAATCCTGCCCTATGATTCCCTGGTTATCTAGAATGGTTCTGACACTAGAAATGGTCTGAATAAATTTCCTATGCCACAATTCTAAAAAGTTATATGATGTGAAAATATTCAGTACCAGTCTCCATAACAATTTTTAAGATGAAAATGTAGCTCTGGCCAGTATGGCTCGGTTGGAGCATAGTCCCATGCATGAAAGAGTCTGGAGTTGAATTCCCAGTCAGGGTACATACCCAGGTTGCAGGTTCAATCCCTGGTTGGGGCATGTATGGGAGGGAACTGATTGATGTTACTCTCTCGCATGGGTTTTTTTTTTCTCTCTCCCCCCTACCTAAAATCAATGAAAAACATATCCTTGGGTGAGGATGAAAATGTAAAAAACTGGACTTTTTACCTGTACTACAGCAGAGCCATCTGCAAATCTGGCTAGTTTTCCAGAAGATATTTCCAGTTTTCTGTTTAAAAAATAAAAATTCAATACAAAAGAACTTAAGTCATCAGTATAATTCGCAGCTTAGTATAACATAATCAAAGATTCTAATGAGCAAACTAAAGGTTACCAAACCCCACATGACCCCATCCAGCAAACAAAAAAGGGAGTTTATAATCATTATTAAAAGTACAAAGGGGGAAAAAAAGTACAAAGGGAATTTAAGCGCTGTGTAAGGAAAAATATAGAAACCAAGGCAAAGGAGTAATCTGAATGAAGTATTTTGGGGGGTATAGAAGCTCGTTTTTTAGATGCTAATTCCCATTTACTATCTTAGTTTAGTCTCTTTTCATTCCTTGCCTGTTGACTAAAGCAGTCTGGATCATTTCCCTACTTAAAATCCTTTAAAATTTCCCCATTGCTTTATACTCCAAAAATTGCTTACAGAGACCTTCAAATTTAACAGTGGTGCCAAAGACAAGTCAATGGGGGGAAGAATAGTCTTTTCAACCAATGGGGCTAGACAAGTGGCTATCCATATGCAAAAATGTTAATAAAGTTGGACCCTTTCCTCATACGATGAATAAAAACTAATTCAAAACCTGAGTATGAAAGCTAAAACTATAAAATTTGTAAGAAAAATAATAGGAGTAAGTCTTTTATATGACATCAAAAGCACAAGCAACAAAAGAAAAAAACAGATAAACTGAACATTAAAATTAAAAACGTTCATGCTTCATAGGATATCATCAAGAAAGTAAAAGAAAGGTGGGAGATGTTGATAACTGGGGAGACTATGCATGTGGAGGGCAGGGTGGAAATGGGAAATTTCTGTACTTTCCCTCAATTTTGCTGTCAAAGTAATACTGCTCTAAAAAAAATAAAATCTATTTTAAAAAAACTGAAAGAAAATCCACAGGGAAAGTAACTGCAAATCATATATGTGATAAGGGACTTATATCTAGGATATGTAAAGAATTCTCACAACTCAACAATAAAAAGACAACCTAATTTTAAAAACTGGCATAGGATTTGAATAGATGTCTCTCCAAAGATTTACAAATGGCCAATAAGTGCATGACAATATGCTCAAAATCATTAGCCACCAGGGAAATGCAAATCAAAACCACAATGATATATTACTTCATATCTATTAGGATTATGTGTTGGTGAGGGTGTGGAGAAACTGGGAATCCTCATATACTGCTGATGAAAATGTAAAATGGTGCACCTGCTTTGGGAATAAATCTGGCAATTCCTCACAAAGTTAAACACAGACATAGCATATGACCCAGCAACTCTACTCCTAGGTATATACCTAAGAGAAATGAAAACATATACCTATGCAAACATTTGCATATGAACATTCATAGCAGCATTATGCATAATAGCCTCAAAATGGAAACAGCCCAATTGTCTATCAACTGATGAATGAATAAACAAAATGTGGTATAACCTATATAATGGAATATTATTCAGCCGTTAAAAAATGAAGTACTAATACATGTTACAATATGGATAAGCCTTGGAAACATTATGCTAAGTGAAAGAAGGTAGTCACAAATGACCACATATCATTTGATTTCATTTATAGGAAATGCCCCGAATAGGCAAATTCATAGAGACAGAAAGTAGATTATTAATTGCCTAGGGCTGTGTGGTCTGAGAACAAATGGGAAATTACTGCTAATGAATGAGAGATTTCTTTTTTTAGTTAATGAAAGTATTCTAAAATTGATTATGGTGATGGTCACAAATCTATATTAATACACTAAAAACCATTGAATTGTACATTCTAAATGGGTAAATTGTATGATATGTGAATTATATCTTGATAAAGCTATCTTATATACTGGGGTGCATAAAAGTAGGTTTACAGTTGTAATACAAATAAATAATACAATAATTAATAAATAATAATATAAGAACAAACTGTCTCATGTACTCACAACTGTAAACCTACTTTGCCCATGTCTGAAAATGAAATAGGCAGCATGTCAGCCTTATTTCCCAGATTCTGCAGAGTACAAAAAGAGGTCACTGAGGGCTTGAAAGAGATCAGCAAAACTTGTCAGAGCCCATAATTCATAAAAGTATTGTGAAGGCAACCAACTCAGTGATTCCTGAAGATACTTAGGAAGATGTTCAGACCCATGAGCTCGGCTTCTACCATAGTCCAGTGCTGAAAATAAACACACACACACACACACACACACACACACACACACACACACCAGTGCCCCACCCCAAGTAAGATTATTTTGTCCATCACATGTCAAAGGGATGAAGGGACAACCCTTAATATTTCCAACCATTCTTTTGCCAGAAGCCTTGGTTCATGGAAAGCATATTTATCTATTCAGTTAAGACTCATTTTGTTAAATTTGAAAGTCAGAATAAAGCATGTACATTGTACTATCAGCTCTGATCTTGAAATCTTACAGGGATTTTTTTTTTAACCACAAGAAATATCTGGGGAATTCCAGTTGAGTTTCTATTGTTCAACACAGATGTTATGATGACAGCCCACAGTAAAATGGTATCCTCTGACAGATGGAATGAATGATGAGGTGAAGAGATGAGGCTAGAGTTGGAATAGTCGGGGCGGGGGCGGCGGAGGGGAAGTACGTGAATGAGATGCTCAGAACCAGTCACACTGTAGCATCAGCAGACTCCCACCAACCTGTTGCTGAAATTAGTATTTTATGTATAAAACATCTCCAAATACTACATATAAGATGGACAACACATCAGTGGCTTCTGTGAATTAGACCTGGGTGGCTATATGGGAACTATATGGGAAGGAGATTTTTGAGCTTTTTAAATGTTGAACCATGTGAGTGAATACCTAATCAAAAAATACTTTTGAAGAAATAAATAATAAAAAGAGTAAGATGAGCAAGGATATCCTTTTGGTGGAGAGAAGAGTGGGAAGATGTAGCAATGTAGCTCAGGAAGTGAGGAGTAGAGAGGAGCCACAGAAAGTAGAAATACAGCGAGAGAGATCTATAAGGCTCTTCCAGAAAAGTTCAGTAATAAAAACTAAACAAGCAAACAAACCACCTTATGGTTTGGCCTCTGCCTATGTCATTTGCTAAACTCACATTTCACTTTTTGCTCCATCCACAGTAAGTTATTTGTAGCTACTCAAATGCACTTTCTCACCTCTGAAATGCACTTGCCACTTTCTCCTTGCCCTTCAAGATTCACCCTCAATGGCAAGTTTTAGTATGTGATAAATATGGCTGTGCTCCCTTAGCACCTGTTCATACCTCTCCCACAGTGATTTTCCCAAGACTAAACCTGTGTTTATCTTAGTTCCTCATACAAGAGCGCTGTATACAGTCGATGGTCAAAAAAACTTATTGAAATGAAAATTAAACAGTTGCCTCAAAGGTTACTATGAGTATTAAATACATGTGAAAAATACAATAATATAAAACCTCAGGTATTGTAAATTCATATGATAACAAATATAAAGTTCATGGCCTGGGCCAGGTGGCTCAGTTGGTTGGAACGTTGTCCCATACACTCGCAGGTTCAATCCTTGGTTGGGGGTGTGCTAGAGGCAACTGAACAATGTTTCTCTTACATCAATGTTTCTCTCTCTCTCAAATCAATAAACATAACCTTGGGTGAGGATATTAAAAAATTACACACACACATATATATATTTATATAAAGTGCATGGTACATAGCAGTCACATACTATATGCTGCAAACAACGAACTTATAACGAAGATAAAAAAATGTACTCACCCAGCAGTAATGATAATTATGAACCTACTTGTTACAACACATGATACAGGTTTAAAAAGAACTAGCTACAAAAGAGTTCCAGGTTGACAAATGATCATTTATGGAAAATTTGGAGGGCAGGGGCTGATTTTGTTGCTTTGAGTCTGAGTGCTTAGCACATAATAGGTGTCTGTTGAATCTACTGTTCAGGGTCATTTCTTCAGAGAAGAATGTTCAGTCCTTGAAGAATGGAAGAGATATCCTCTCCCTCAAAAAATCAGGATCAAAGAATGCCAGAGGTGGAAGAGCCTTATAGATCATCTAGTGCAGAGGTCAACAAACTATAGCCTGTTTCTGTATAGTCTTTCAGCTAAGAATGTGCTTTTACATTTTTGAAGGGTTTGTAAACATACCCTTTCTCTCTCTCACGAATATGTGACAGACAGTATGCAGCCCACAAAGTCTAAAATAATTACTATCTGTTTCCTTACAGAAAAAGTTTACAGACTCCTGATCTAGCCCAGTCTCCTTGTTTTGTGAAATAAGAAAGTGGTGAAGTAATTTGTTCAAGATCAGTCATTCAATAAGTTACGGAGGAAGGCCTGGATTCAAAGTCATATGTTCTGGCTTTTTATATGAACTAGGGCAAAAAATTTTTTTAAAGTACATGTAAAAAATGTGTGTGTGTGTGTGTATACATATGTGTGTATGCATATATGTATATATATATATAAACAGCAGTTTCATTTATTTCAAAAATTATTCAAATACAATTTTTAAAAAGTGATTTTAGATGTCAATTCTGGCAAAAGGATCCCTGGAAAAAGTAGGGGCTTTGTAAACAGAAATACAAGTTCAAAATCCACTTAGTCTCATAGTACTAGCTTTGTTGAGCATTTCTGAATCTCTGTTTTCTTAACTATAAAAATGGGTGTAATAGTACCTTTACTACAGGTTTAAAAAGAGTGTAGCATATAACTGGTGTTCAATAAACTTACGTTTCCTTTCCCTTCATAACTAGGGTCATACTGGCCACGTTTTTAGGATTGGATGATGTCAGCTCATTATCCTGAGGTGGAATGTTTTATATTTCAGAGTCCAGGAGTCCCCGAAATTAAAGAGAATGGAGTCAGGTGGTCAGACTCAACTGAAGAAAGGAAGCCCGGAACAGGGTAAGAAGGAGGACCAAGAAGCCTTAGGACCCGAGGCTGAGACAGGGAGGGAAGAGTGAGGGTGCAGGGAGACAGACTCCAAACCCGGAGAGGGGAACTTGGCATTTAGGTTTGGGATGAACGGAGGGAAAAGAGGCTAGGGTTGCCAGATTCCTATCCTGGGAGATGAATGTAGTAATTGCTGACAGGACAGAATGCCTGTGAAAGGGCAGAAAACGCACATCCTCCCTTACCTGTTGCCTAAGTCCACGGCCACGGTACGGGACCTGGCGCCACTCCATAGTGCTCGCACCTGCAACTGGGTGAGTGCCCGATCCCGCCCTGGCAGACGGAGGGCACTATCGCCCCGCGGCCGGAGCCGGAGGCATGAGCAGCAGTGCCTGCAGGCCGCCATGACACCCAGCACGCGATCCGCCCGGGCTGCGCTCTGATTGGCTCACTTTCAGATGGCGGGCGGAGCCTGTTCCAGTTTCGTTTCCGTGGTGCTGGGGGAACGCAGGGGACTGGAATAACTTGGCTACTTTCTACGGAAACCAGAGAGGGTCAAACCTCTGAGAACGCGATCCTGCCGGCCTCTAAGTATCTGCCAATGAAAGGCAATTAGAAAAATAATGCTTGGTGTTTTCTTTTGCTATCGTAGTTTAAAAGAAAGTCCTAGAATAATGTGTTTAATAAGTAGAGTAAATATAGAGTAATAATAGAAGTCATCAGAAAACATATTATTGTTATTTGGCTTCTTTGAGCTGAGAATTAGGAGAACTGGTGGTGGTGCAAGAGATCTCTCTCTCCCCACTGTGCCCTGGTTTTCATTTTATAAGTTTCACAGAACAAATATATTGCTGCAAAGCTTTGTGTTCTTTTATTTCTAGTAAGTTAATTTCTCATCGACCTATATCATTTTAGATATCTTTATATCATAATTTCTGGTTCTTCTTTACTTTCATTGTTAGTATTTCTCTGCCCCTCTTGGTCAAATGTTAATATTTGCTAAGCCAACTCAATTTTGGAAAATAAAAAAAATCTTTTTGGAAGTTGAATTTGATTAATATTTAGCGAGTGGATAAATTTCTTCCACCCGCTCCTAATCCAGTCTATAGGAAAATCTTTATGTGGTCATTGAATGAACCCATGATTGTTTTTCTATTATGAGGGTCATATTTTTCTTTTAAGGTTATAACACTCTTTCCCAAAACAAATTGGAACAACAAAACCCAACACACACTCAAATATGATTTTAAGAACTAAAAATGTTGAACTCCAAACAGACAAATGCTTTGGTGATAAAGTAGCTCCTTGACACCTTGCTTTTGTGATCTATTATTACTGATTTGGAATTTCCATACTAGTAGAAGGGATTACTATGAACTCTATTTATGGGTATTTAGTGTTAAAGTAGTTTTTGCCTCTTTCTCTACTTTTGATTTTAGTTTATGTTGTAACAGTGTTTTCAAATCCATTGAAACCTGTTGTAACAACAAATCTATCAGAATCTACTTGCCATAATTCAACATGACTTTGGACTTATAAACTAAGAATGCGATATATCCTTTTGGTAATGTACTTAATACTGTATAATCTTTTTCATTCAGGCAGTATTGCCTAATCATTTAGAGCCGTGGTCGGCAAACTGCGGCTCTCGAGCCACATGCGGCTCTTTGGCCCCTCGAGTGTGGCTCTTCCTAAGCCTTAGGAGTACCCTAATTAAGTTAATAACAATGTACCTACCTATATAGTTTAAGTTTAAAAAATTTGGCTCTCAAAAGAAATTTCAATCGTTGATATTTGGCTCTGTTGACTAATGAGTTTGCCGACCACTGATTTAGAGCATAGACCTGAAGTTAGTGCTGAGTGGTCCCAGTCTTGGCTGTCATTTACTAGTTGTCATCCCTATCTCTCTAAGCCTCAGTTTCCTCATCTATAGAAATGGGTATTAATATGAACTTCATAGGGTTTTTGTAAAGGTTAAACATAACAGAGGATGTAAGATGTTTATCACAGTACCTGGTACATTGTCAGCACTTAATAAATGGTAGATTTGATCCAGCCTTCTCTTAATTTTCCCTCTGTTTGAGATACTGAACAATCTTCTTTCCTTCAGATCCCCATGGATCAGTTAGCTTTCATCCAGCTGGAAATGTTGGAAAACAGCATTTATACATTAAGCCCACCTGTTTTCTCACACCAATCCAAAATAATTGTTAGTTAATAATTGGATCATAAACTCAAAGGCAAATGTGTATAGACTTTTGTTATGAAGTAGTCATACAGATGATTCAAGCTACCTTTATAGTAAACATTTTAAGATTAACAGAGAAACAAAAATATTAAAAGTTTAAATTCTTGTGATTATAACTACTGCAGCATGATCTCCAAGGTCTGATTTGAGATGTCACATTCTAGAAATAGAGTTCTTCCAAATATAGCTTGACAGACAAAATATAATTTAAAAGAAATTTCTTTACCTATAACTCTTGAAGGACATTAAAGGTGATCCAATTTAAATCCACAGGCAATGTTTCTTAGCTCTCCTTTCTCTTTACTTTAATCCAATTAACTTGCATCAAAATAGTTACACTCTGAGTAGCAATTTTAAATAAAATATTATTACATTAAATTATTGTTAATTAAAATTTAATTTGGCTTGTAGTTTGGTTTAGACAATACATAAGGAGTTTTTATATCTTGTAATATATGTACACATTTAAAAAACATAATGAAAAGTATCAGTGAACACTGAGAGGGTCCATGAAAAATTTTTCTCTTGAAAGAATGCAGTGTACTTACCTTTAAGAAAGATAGCTCTACATCATTGCCAGAGGGATCTTTTTAAATTACAAACCTAATTGTGTCTCCATCCTGATTACATTTCTTCAATGGATTCCTAAATCTTCATGCTACAGGATAAAATTGAAACTGCTTTCTGTGGACTATAAGCCTTTCCTATTTTGCCTCATCGATTTCGACTTACTATCTTATTTCCTTTCTTCCCTTTCCTCATTTTATATTCCAAATAAACTGAACTACCTGTTCCCCTCTAACATCCCACCCTGTCTCCTGCCTGTGTGATTCACTGTGCTTGGCCCACATTCCCTCCCATGTGTCAATCAGGTCTCAGATTCAATAACTATCCTTTCTTAATTCTCCAGGCTGACTTATGATACAAACTATGTCTGTCCTTTCACTTTACTGATTAATTCATATGGCCATTATTTCATCTTTGGAGATGAATGTGGCAGTGGGTATTTCATAGTGGTTAAAAATGTTGGCTCTGGAATGAGATTATTTAGGTTTGAAACTCAACTCTGTCACCTCTTAAACATTTTACTCTTAGTGAATTGCTTACCCTTTCTATGCCTCAGATTCCTCATTTGTAAAATAATGATAATAATACTTACCTCTTAGGGTTGTTATGCAGATTTTTTTATTTTTTATTATTTTTTATTATTATTTTTTATTAAATCTTTATTGTTCAGATTACATTTGTTCCTCTCCCCCCCCCCCATAACTCCCCTCCTTCCAGTTCCCGCCCCACCCTCCGCCCTCACTCCCCACCCACTGTCCTCATCCATAGGTGCACGATTTTTGTCCAGTCTCTTCCTGAATCTCCCATTCCCCTTTCCCCCCCAAGAATAGTCAGTCCATTCCCTTTCTGTGTCCCTGATTCATTATAATCACCAGTTCATTCTGTACATCAGATTATTTATTCACTTGATTCTTAGATTCTTAAAGGATACCTTTCAGTATTTCGTATAATACTGGTTTAGTGGTGATGAACTCCTTTAGCTTTTCCTTATCTGTGAAGCTCTTTATCTGACCTTCACTTCTGAATGATAGCTTTGCTGGATAAAGTAGTCTTGGTTGTAGGTTCTTGGTATTCAGCACTTTGAATATTTCTTGCCATTCCCTTCTGGCCTGCAAAGTTTCTGTTGAGAAATCAGCTGACAGTCGTATGGGTATTCCCTTGTAGGTAATTGAGTCTCTTTCTCTTGTTGCTTTTAAGATTCTCTCTTTGTCTTTTGCTCTTGGCATTTTAATTATGATGTGTCTTGTTGTGGTCCTCTTTGGATTCCTTTTGTTTGGGGTTCTCTGCGCTTCTAGGACCTGTAAGTCCATTTCTTTCACCAGGTGGGGGAAGTTTTCTGCCATTATTTCTTGAAATAGGTTTTCAATATCTTGCTGTCTCTCATCTTCTGGCACTCATATAATTCTGATATTAGTGCGCTTGAAGCTGTCCCAGAGGCTCCTTACACTATCTTCACACTTTCGGATTCTTTTTTCATTTTGCTTTTCCGGTTGGGTGTTTTTTGCTTCTTCGCATTTCAATTCTTTGGCTTGATTCTTGCACTCCTCTGGTCTGCTATTGGGTATAACATTCTTTATTTCAGTCCGTGTATGCTTAATTTCTAGTTTCTTTATCGTAGCATCGAGGGTCTCATTAGTTTTTGTGAGGCTCTGCTCAAGTTTATTGCAAGCCCTCAAAATTGCATTTTTTAGCTCCATATCCTCCATTTCTGTCATGTTTTTTTTGTCTCCGCATCTTTTATGCTTTCTTGGTGCACCCCCTTGTGGTCTTTGTGCGCAGTCTTGTTCTAGTTAAGCCTTAATTGTTGTAGTTAATACTAGAGGGATTTGACCACCAGGCCGACTGGCTGTGAGAATCAGCTGTGTGGAAAACTTCTGTCCTCTGGGGAGGTGCTAATCTAGCCTTTACCTGAGGCGATCCGGCAAATGGCTCTGCGCAGGGCTTGGGCGGGGCGGGTCGCACGGGATCAGTAGGGCGGGTGGAGGGAGCAGTTATGGCTGCTCTCAGTCTGTCCCCAGGGGCTCTGCCTCTCTGTCCCAGCAACCGCTGCAAACCTCGGAGGGACCGTAGCCAGACAGTCCCGCTTCTCCCGTTTGAGTCTGGGACCCTAGAGACTCGCCCGAATCTGGAGCTCAGAGTCTGAGACTCCCTCCTGATTGAAAACAACAACCGCGCCCTCAGCCACCAGCCCACTTTGCGCGCGCACCTCCGCACCTTTAAATTTTCCACACTGCGCCTCCTCTGAGCCTCCTAATGCTGTTGTCTTTGCTTCTAGTTGAAGAGTCTCTCCTTAGCCAGCCTTCCTGTGGTTCTGGTTGATGTCCGTTCCATCTTTTAGTTGTATTTTTGAAGTGGTTGTTTGCGGCAGCAGTCTCCGGTGTTTACCTATGCCGCCATCTTCGATTCTCCCCTGTTATGCAGATTTAAATGCAATTTTATTTTTATGGAGCTAAGCATAGTCTCTGGTACATAGAAATAAGGTGTTATAATACAGGGTGGGGTAAAAGTAGGTTTACAGCTGTTCATGTGGAAAATAATAAAATAATTAATAAATAATAATACAAGAATAAACTCTGTGTTTCACATACTCACAACTGTAAACCTATTTTTGCCCAAGCCTCCATTTATTTATTTATTTATTTATTTATTTATTTATTTATAAACTAGAGGCCCGGTGCACAAAATTTGTGCATTCAGGGGCAGGGGAGTGTTCCCCAGCCTGGCCTGTGCCCTCTCACAATGTGGGAGTCCCTCAATCAATCTCCCCAATGAGGTAGGCCCCACCCATCTGGGGCTCCTCAATGGACTGCCCCAAAGAGGTAGGCCGGAGCCAGGGGTCCTGCCTCCCCCGCTGCGCACACAGCGTCATGTCCCCGCCCACCCGTGCGTGACTTGTTGCACATGCAGCCCCACCCACCTGCGTGCGCCGCTGTGCACACAGCCTCCTGGTGATGGATTGTTAGGGCATGAGGGCATCATGGCGTGAGGGTGTGACGACCACATAGGCTTTTATTAGTATAGACTAGAGGCCCGGTGCACAAAAATTTGTGCACTCGGGGGGGAAGGGGGG